>NC_061113.1:18381393-18454426 GCF_002878395.1 Capsicum annuum | reverse complement strand
ATCCTTTATTTGCACTGATTAGATTATTAACATAGATGGAACTCTTGCCTCATGGGCAAGAGTTCCATCTATGTTAATAATCTAATCAGTGCAAATAAAGGATAAACTGTTGTCTCTTAGGCAAAAGTTTTTAGTTTCAACAATTTTCTAAACCAAAGTCTTGCCCATAAGGAAAGAGTTCCATCTATGTTAATAATCTAATCAGTGCAAAATAAAGGATAAACTATTGCCTCTTGGGCAAAAGTTTTCAATTTCAACAGTTTTCTAAACCAAGTCTTGCCCATGAGGCAAGAGTTCCATCTATGTTAATAATCTAATCAGTGCAAAATAAAGGATAAACTATTGCCTCTTGGGAAAAAATTTTCAATTTCAACAGTTTTCTAAACTAAGTCTTGCCCATGAGGCAAGAGTTCCATCTATGTTAATAATCTAATTAGTGCAAATAAAGGATAAACTATTTCCTCTTGGGCAAAAGTTTTCAATTTCAACACTATAATATTTGTACCTGTTCTGATCGTCCCTCTTTATGTTTGTATACGTGCCTGAGTTGTTTTCTTTTATCATGTAGAGATACAATGGCAACCTGTTGTAGTTCTCTTCTGCGGTTCCTTTTATCATCGTATAGGTATGCTGTATCACTCGCCATCTTTTGTTGTAGGATATGATGATTACGTATTTCCTTCTTATTTCATCTACCATGAAGTTGGGTGTAATTACATTACTAGAGTCGCGCACGAGCTCTAGTATATAGTCGCATATGACCTTTGATGTTACATTCCTGTGGTCGGACGTTATGAAATCAACCGAGTAACTGTGAGCCTTTTCATATGTAGTAACCTGAAAGAGCAAAGAATCGGCAATCTTCGAGGTATGAAACCGCTACACGCAGTTATCGTCCAAACATTGCAGTGAATATCTTATTGTGCTTGATTTGATAACCTTGAATTGGATATTGTGTGTAATTGCAATGTTTGACATGCACGTCATCATATTTTGTTTGTCAATGAAGCTCGACTTGACATTTACCTTATTCAAAGAGGCATTGTGTCTCAAGAGAGTAGTCTCGATATCAAGTATCCTCTTCTTTTTTTGGCGTACCCTCTTAATCTTGGATGGCTCAGCTATTTCAGCCTCTAATATTTGTTCAATAACTTGTAACTCATTATTTCTATCAATACTTTTAATACTCATTTCGTTTTCATCCATTCCAAGCACAACCCTTGTGAAAAATAAAACAGTAAAAGATTAGTAACAATTTAATTTAGAATATATATCTTCAACAACTAAAATCACTAAAGAGTAAGGCATAGTCAACTATTACCCATGGGGCATAACTGTCAAAGTCTTGCCTCTAGCGAAAGAGTTATAGGTCATATTACAAATCATTACAGACTATGACAGTGTCAACTCTTGCCCATGGGGCAAACTGTTTAAAGTCTTGCCTCTGGGGCAAGAGTTATAGGTCATCTGCCAAATCATTACAGACTAAGGCAGTGTCAACTATTGTCCATGGGGCATCACTTGAAATGTATGGCAGAATCTAAGATGCTAAAATCGTACTTGAAACTACTGAACAACACACGCTATAGGGGTGATTCTGAGAGGGTTGTTTACTTTAGAGATACGTTTCAAGTGATACAACATAGTTTATCAACTTAATACTCTGATAGTATGTACTTGAAAGAGAATGATGTACTGACTATTATTAAGAAGTCGAGCAATATTGAAGAGATCACGTTATAATAAAAATTCAGGACTTTGTGTATAAGCTAGGTGATTCAAACCCCATGTATTTTAGTGCAGTTAGACTCAAACATAAGGCATCTAAATGCTATGATAAATGCTTAATTATGTGAACATCTCATCGAAAAGCTTCAGATGTTAGAGAGCAAACTTTGAATGCTTCACTATATATTCTTAAGCAAACACAACAGGTCAAATTGGTTTCACAACATCAATATGCATGTATACAAATTTTTTAATCATATTAATTTAACATTGTAGGTCAAATGCACAAAATCGTGGCATCATAAGAAGTCATTATGGACATGTCAATCAGATAGGACATAGCTTCAACACCGATACATCAGATTATGTTGAGCATGTTTATGAGGAGCAGAGCCACCATGCTCAACATTCTAGACAATCAAATCTCCATCTGTATGGAAATGATTTGTACGATGATACTAACAAGAACCACGCAATACATGATGAATAAGATGACACGCCAACTCCTAAGAAAGTTGGATATAGTACTACTGCTGTTAGGTTGTATTAGGGATCTAATAAATGGACGATCGCTTCCTTGGTATTCTTATCTTTTTGGTAATTTCGTAAACAAAATTACTCTAGACAAAGACAAAGACTGGATGATAAAAGGATGTGAAAGCGGTAATAAATACTTAGACTTTTATTGTGTTCTGCTAAAGCTCTCAGTTAATAACCCCTTACCCTTCCATACCGCGAGCAGTAAAAAAAGATGAATTTATGAAATTCTATCCTAAAGTAGATGTAACTGTTAACAGTTGATACAACCTTCAGGTGTGTGTGCTTATGACTGGACTATCCGCGATAGTCATGATCAGAGCATACTTAGGTAATTTAGACATTTTTTATCCTCATCTTAGTTTGGATTTTAACGTTTGAAAGAGAGCAACGACAATTGACACTTTATCATATTATAATGCCAGAGACAACTTGCTGGAGATTGGTTAGAGAAAGATCAGCTCACAGAATAAGAACTAAGTATCTAAGAGCTGTTTTACGATAGGACATTGGATTTTTTGACACAGAATTGAACACTGGTGAAATTATGCATGAAATTTTGAGTGATGTAGCACAAATCCAAGAATTAATGGGAGAAAAGGTACATTGGATTAAAACACAATTATATAATGAACAACATATCCACACAACTAAAACACAAACTTCCCACAACCTGTTTGATGGAATTCCTCAAGGGTAAATATGTTACTAAAACAACAATATATCCTAAGTTCAGCTTACGTTCACCTTCCTAAAAATCAAATCAATATGCTAATTATATAACGAGCTAAAATTACCACAATACATCAATAAGCTAAAATTACCACAATGAATTTTCATGATGAAATTCATACCTGAAGAAACCTTACGGCTAAATTCGATTTTGCGAATGTTTGAAAGTCGATTCTCGAATTTGGAAGAAAGAGATTTAATAGCGAGTTGATTCTGGAATTTAGAAGAAACGGGTTATTCTCAAATATAAGCTGAAGTTGGAAGAAAGGGATTTATCGGCAGGAGGCTATTTTCATTCAAGAAAATATGACTTAACAAGTTAAGGCTATTTTAACAAAGCCTTTTTATTTAGGGCTAAAATTTGAAAGTCACTCTAATTTGGGTCTATATTTGAGAATGACCCCCTCCAGTACCCACATTAGAGCCCGACTTATCTAGATTCGCACTGGGTAGGGCCTCATTCAGGAGGTAGCGCTCCCAACAAAGGTTTCTCCATGCCTAAGGTCGAACCCTCGACCTCTGGTTAAGGGTGGAGCAACTCTATCCGTGCACCACAACTCATGCTGGTTTTATTCACCTTTTCCATTTCTTCTTTTTACAAATTTTATTATTTTTCTTATCTTAATATTTTTAATCCAAAATTTTATATTTTCCTCTTTTATGCACAAAAAGTGCCTAACTCAAAGTTTCGACCTTTTCTTCTTCTCCCCTTACTTCTTTCGCCTTTTCTTTCTTTTTTTTCATCAACTTTAAATTAATTCTATAATATATAGAAACTATAATTATTTATTTATTAAAATAATTTTATAATTAATTTTTTAATTCCCTTGAGATTTGATTGAAAATTAAACTGAATAAAAATTATATTAATTAAATAAATTGATAGTTTTATTTGACTTAATTTTTTTAAATTGATAATGTTTGAATTGGATGATATTATAATTATTTGTAAGAAATAAAAAATGTATCAATTTTTATAAATAATTTCAAAATATTTTGTATAATTTTTCATTAGAATTTTATTACTGTTAAATTTATTCAAACAGACTGATAGGTTTAGGCTTAAACACTTTTTTAAAAGAGAGACATGAATCAAAATCAATTTATGTGAAGAAAAATTATGAGATTTTTATCTGAATATTTTTATATTTTATATGAAATCAATTAACGTAACTAAAGTTTATCGATGTTAAGATAGTATTTATAATTTAAGAAAATTACAATAATCATAATAAAAAAATATAGTCCATAATTACAAATTAGCAACAACTAATGAAATTTTTTTTTTTAATGGCAAATGAAAAGGAGATAAATAGCATTATTAAAAACTACAAAACAAACCAAAACAATAATCAAACCAATAAATGTGTATTATATTTATTTTAATTTGCTTTAAATAATTAAAAATTAACTAAATTAATTTGATTTTGATTTTAACTGAAAATTCATGCAAATCAAAATATGAACAATTCTACTTAAAGTTCATATATTGATACAAAGAAAATCAATTAAAATTGTACTACACTAGAAAAAGCCTCCAACTAATTAGGTCAACAAACCAAAATTTTCAAAAATTATTCTCCAATATTAAACTTTTGAATTCAAAAATATTCTAAATTATGTCACAAAAATGATACATAAACACTTTCTATAAAAATTCTTTAAAAGTCATCCAACAAAATAAGAAAATAAAATATTTTGAACGAAAATTGAAAAAAAAAAAAGATAGAGGAGCAAGTAAAAGGTTAAACAGGACAAAGATATTGATAGCTAAAAGGCATGATTCTCTTTGCTTGTAAATAGGTCCATTAGAGTCCATGTGTCAATAAGAGAATGCCTCATATAAGAATGAGTTTCATATCTCATACATGCTAAAATTTTTTAAGTATGCAAATGACACAAATGCACAACAAGATGGTTTCAGAAAAAAAATGCACCAGCTAAACGATTTTCTAACATAGGGGAGCAGATAAAGATCAATATCATCTTTAAGGATGCTATTTTATTATTGTCAAAAGTTTTAGCATCAACGAATAAAGTTAGAAATTCACGGCCAAACTTTCTTTTAAACTAAAAAGTGATGTTATAGTTTATTACAATTGATTTTTCTTCTGCTATAAATAAGCAGATCACTTGTAATATTTCCAAATAACTTCTACTCTGAAGTTATGGAACAACTCCCTATAGTTCGTCCATATCCATCTAAGTTTCTGTCATGAAAAAGGTCCTTTGAATTTCTTTTAGTGAATTTCATCCTTTACAACTCCAAGATGGGTTATAATGAGTATAGGAGTTTGGCAGATGTTTGTATTAAAGTTGACAAGAAATCGAGTCAGCAACTTGCTATGTTTATGTAATTAACATATCTCTCGCATTAATTTATCATGTTCTCATACAAAGATGAAAAATTCATTGATGTCATTGATTTTTCTAAGTTAAGTCAAACCACAATTGCCTGTTTGGTTTCTCAATTTCATATGTTAATCTTTCGTTTTGTATGAGGGATAAAGAATAATAATAATGACATAAGATGCAGGATTGTATAATCCTGCATTCGATTAAAGGTATTAATCAGTTCGATGATTAAATATCTTACCATTTATACTATAGTGATGAAATATATGGGATAACTAATTTCATATCAGTCACTGATTTCTATTTTGTTCTTGCTACTTAAGATTGTTTCCTGCCTATGCATTAACATCTCTATTCATTCTGCTAGATCCAAGTTTGGGCATAAATTGTTTATTCATAGTTTAGGAAGATCTTATGACTTCAATGGTATAGATGGACACCAATTGACAGGGGGTTCTATTAATATTGAGATTGCTGACAACAAGTGGATGTTATGCATTCTACTGAAATCTAAGTCCTCTCTATCATACTTTAAATTATTGGCGAAAACCCTAGTGATGCTTAAAAGTATGAACTCCACTAAAGCGTTTAATAATAACTAGTATATTTATCCGCGCGATGCGCGAATAATCTTCGTATTAGTTATAAAACTTTTTCAACGTTGTGTCTTGTTTAAGTATATTGAATAATAAAAATGTTTACATCAACTAAAATATAAAATTGTATTAGATTAAGTAGAATCTATATTTGTCTTAAACTATTTAATTAGATACTGATAAAACATAGAATCATGAAATTTAAAGCAACATTACAAAGAGTTGTTTAAACGAATAATTATTATAATGTTATAGACGTTGATGAGTCAAAATTTTTAATATTGAAAAATAAAAGTGCAGAGTGTATAACATAAATGATTCATTTTTATTAGTTTATGACTTACTTAAGTCTAAATTTTTTCTTAATATTAATTTAAATTAATAATGTATTCATAAAAATTAAATAAATAAATTTTTTATTTCTGATTATTTATATTGAACAAAATTTTAATAATATAAATAGCAATAAATTAAAGAAAAGGTTTATGTAGGAGAGTGCAATAAATGAATCTATCAAAAAATTGTAATCATAAAAATGTTATTGTTTATTTTATTCTAACACATATGTACATATTCATTTACTTATTATTAGATATTTATCTTAATGTCTATATAATTTTTACAAAATTATTAAATTTATTATCAACCTTTTCAATTTTTTAGATTTTTGAAATTAAAATTGATCATCTATTATTTTGGTTAAAACTAAGATTCAATTTATCATAGATAAGTGAACATTATATTATTTATGAATACTACGCCCTCTGTTTAAAAAAGAATGACATATTTTGACTTGACACAAAGTTTAAGAAAATAAAAGACTTTTGAATCTTGTGGCCTTAAATTAAAGTTGTGTCAAATGTACTAAAATACCATTTAATCTTGTGGTCCTAAACATGCCATGTGGAAAGTTGAAATTAAAGTATTGCCAAAAAGGAAAATGGGTAATTCTTTTCGAAATGGACTAAACAGGAAAGTAGGTAATTCTTTTGAAAACGGATGGAGTATATTATTGATTAAATAATAACCAAAACGTTAAGAATTAAAAATAGATAAAATAACTTATAATATGATTATTGATTTAGCTTATTAAAAATCTAAAATAATTAAACTTAAAAAAATATTAATCAAACTGAAATAATTCAACTGTGCATACTTATAGGTTCATGTAGTTTCAAGCAATATGCTGTCATAATATTAAGTAATAAAATTAAATACAAATATATTTTGTATTTTCTTAAATGATTGAGTTCATTAAATAAAATTAGTATAAATAACATAAATATCAACCATTTTGAAAGTAATTACACTCTTTTTTACCTTTTTAATTACTTTACTTTCTCTCCCTATTAATATACATAACATAGCCGACATATACATAGCATTCTGTGTATATGTTGGGATTTTTGTAATATATTAAGGGAGTTGAAATTTTTTGTAATATTGAAAATTTAAATTGTGTATTTGTGTAAATTTTAGATAAAATTATGGTCTAAACTAATAAAAAAGATTCAGCCCAATAAATATCAGCCCAAGGTGAAAAAATTGAAGACCCAGCCCATTAAATAAAAGCCCATGTTAAAGAAAATAAAATAAATAAAAATAACTAAAAATTACACAAATACACAACTTATGTTTTCAATATTATAAAAAATCTCAACTCCCTAAACATATTATAAAAATCCCAACATATACATAGAATGCTAGGTATATGTCGGCTATGTTATGCATATTAATAAGGAGAGAGAGTAAAGTAATTAAAAAAGTGAGATAGAGTGAAATTACTTTTAAAAAGGTTGCATTTATGTTATTTATACATAAAAATAAATGGGTGCGTGTATCTAGAATAGGATTTTGTCTCCAACATTTGTTGTCTGAAACGCCACCTTCCTATTCACCTCTGTGTTTGTTCAATGTTGAAAAAAATGGCAGATTCTCTTTGTTCAATTAAATTTTTGTCCTTATTTAAGTACATAGACTCATGTCTCCTCTTCCGATTTTTCTTATTTGTTGCTTTAACTTTAATTTTATGGATTATATTTGTAACATCCTTAATCAGATCTGTTAATTGTACCAAAACTCCATTATATTGTCTTCAATTTTTAATTGGTAATATTTTTATTTTGAAGTGAAAAACTAAGCTTAAATATGCAGTTTTCATTATGAAATCAAAATGGGTCTCTGTATTTTGTTAATTTTGCTCTATTTATAATGACCATTTTAGGTAAAAGTTGTATTCACTAACTACAGATGGTTATTTATTAGTTGACATTAGGTATGCTTTTATCATTTGTATGTTGTTTGACTAATTTGAAATTGTTTATTATTGGATAGTAGACTAATGATAGACATATTTCGATCTATGTATTATGTCCCTTATATTGTGGTATTAGCAATATCAGATAAGCCCTCTTCTTCCTTATTTTTTTTAATCATTTTCTGATTTGAACATGTAGATGAGATCTGAGCTAAATGCTGTTGAAAATGATCAATATAAAATGGAATGACATAGTTAAGTTACCAAAAATTGGTGTGTATAAGGATTCTTCAGGTCTGTGTTGTACTTTTCTATTATTGTATAGATGAATCTATGGCAAATATTATGTAATTTATGTCTAACATGGTGTAATGTGTTGTTATTTGGGATTATTATTTTGTTATTGTTGTGACTGCCGTTGTTTTGATTAGATTGGTAATTCTTCATGTTGATTTATTTTTGCATATGGATTGATTCAACTGAAAAATCATGATTTTGTCACAAATGTTCAATAAGTTAAATTAAATTAAAAACATTTGTTCAGCTATTGTCAGTAGTTTGATTTGGTTGAGAAAACCTGCACTTTTTGAGGAAACATTGAAAAATATAGGTATTCAATCCATTCTTAATAGCAGTCTATATATTGAATTTCTTGACTTTTAATGCTCTAATAACTATAATTAGTGATAGTATGATTATGGGAGGAATCTACAGTTTGATTTTTTTTTTAAAAAAGTCTTCCAATTAAGATCAAGTATTTTGCTAAAGTTTTAGGGTAGGTTCTTTCTCTTATTTCGTCTGTTGAAGTAGAGACGAAGCTAAGATTTGAATTCTGTGGGTTCTAAATTTAGGTAATGCTCTGCAGGTTGTGCTCGTACCGCTCATCTCTTGTGTTGTGGGTTCGTACGTGATCAAGTTATATGTTTCTTCTTGATTTTTCAGTATAAATACAAACTATACCCGAAAGCTACTTGGTTCACCTGAACCCCCGAAGAATATTATAGCTTCGCCACTGGTTGAACTAATTATATAGTAATAGTTATGAAAAGTTTATTATTTTACATGTAGAGGAAGAAGCAGATAGGTTTTGCTTAATGATGCCTAAGAAGAAAATTGATTTTCTACCCAATTGTTGATAGAAGAAACAATAGAAAGAAGAAGTTTTGTACTATTTACACGCCTCCAAAACTACTATATTTGTCACAACCCGAACCGGGGCCCTGGCCGTGATAGATATCCCAAACCATCAAGGCCTGAGAGCCCTTCTAACTTGTAATCATATACACCATTCATACACAAAAATAAAATGCGGAAATTATAATGAAACGAAATCATGGTCATAAGTCTGATACAAATTCGACAATGGAAAAAAATGAAATCTAATCCCTCTAATAACATCTAAAAATCATCTGCAAATCTCTAATACATGATCAAATAACAACTGTTTGAAAACTGGGACAAGGCCCCCCCATTAGACCAACCATGATTAATGATAAATGTCTGAAAATACATAGGCCTTCTGAAATATAGAAGGCTCACCGACTGAACTCTGCACTTCTGTCTGAAGAAATCTTTTGCTTATCAGGACCCCTAGATTGTGCCTCAGAACCTGGAAGGTAGGGGGTACATAGCAATTCAAAATAAAACTTTTAATATAAATAAAATAGTTGAGAGCTATTCATAAAACATCATATACGATATAAATTCCAAAACACATGGGCATCTTTGATAGTCATAAAACCTTTCTGTCAATGCAGTCTCTGATCTTTGTATTACTTCTGAGTTAGGTGATGCTCCCCTACAAGTCTGATATTCCAGGGGCTATGTGAAATCCGCCATTGACTCGGTAGGTAAGCCCCAAACCCAAGTGTGCCGCAATGGTTGGAGTGTTTGAGTCTGATACGCCACAGGGCACTAGGCCAGCGTAGTATAATATACTCGGATCGGCAAATCACGATTTTAGGTAATGAGTTGTCTGAACTCATGCTTTCTTCGGGGAAACACCTAAGCTCTCTTTATGCCCAATTGTAGTATGTTATGATACATGTATCATTGTAGTTTCAAAATCTGAAAATCTAATTTCAAAGATGTATTTTATTCTGTTCTGAATTTACATGGCATTATCTGAGTTGGTGTCGTCACACCAAGACTTGCAAGTCCTAATTTTGAGCCATAATGTATCATGCATGATTATTTTATTAAAACTCAATTCAGACCACCGAAACATGCAAATATTATAAGAGATTTCATGTTCTGAAAGCACAAGTCAAAACTATGCAAAAATTCTCATTCTTTTGATAAACATGTTTGACAAACCATGCAACTATTTCCATTATATGATTATGTTCAACATTCATTAACATAAACAACCCTCTCTTTGGAAGTTAAAACCATAATCCAATCATAACATTTTTCAAGACATTTCATGTCATGCTTTTAAAGATGCATTCAAAACAATCCATAGCATATGATATGTAAAGAAAAATCATAACAAGAGAGGGATTTTACATGAGTCCTACTCTTAATTCAATCATCAACCTTTAAACACATGCTTACATATATATAGTTTTGAATAAATATTAGGGAAGTCCTAAAAACCAAAACATTATCATTAAGGCTTCTAAAACATGAATGTATTCATAAATCCGAAACTCTTTTCTTAAAAACATGATTTCTTTGCCCATGAGATTTTAGAAAAATCCTGCGTACCTTAAATTAGAAGCTTTTGAATGATATCTCACATTAGGAATGCTATACGTACGATTGATGGGTGCTTTTTGTAGCCCTCGCAATGGGGATTCCGCTTCTTGAAGAATTAAAGAAAAGCTACGGTTAAATCCTGAGATATGTTGATTTTTGGTTTGAAACCCTAAGGAGTGTTCTTGTAAATTTTTGAAGAAAATATGAATAATGTGGTCACTTGGGAGTAAAATACCGTGTTTAAGCTGATAAGGGGGTGGAAATTACCCAATATACCCTTAATGAGATGAAATAAAAATCTAACTTGGGAGCCCGATTTTATGGGCCACCGCGACGCGCCACTATCGCGGTGGCTCACAGAAAATTGACGAATGGGATTCTTGGGATCACCACGATGTGGAGCCAATGTGTTGTCCCACTGGTTTGGACCTAGAACTTCATCGCGGCGTGCCACAATCAGTCTAGGCTACTGAAATTTGACAAATGTTAAATAGACCACCTCCGCGACACGCCAAGCACCAAAATGACAGTGTTTTACGACTAGGACTTAAATTGGCCATAACATCTTGTCTGAGTATTGGATTTGGGTGAATCTTATATCAACAGAAAGTTCATTTAATTTCTCACTCTACACAATTGATTAACATGCCAAATTTGCATAGGATTTATGGCTTTTGGATCATCTACGCGTAGAAACAATGATTTTTTTTCTAGCTCGAACTACAGGGTGTTACATTATCTCTCCTTGGGATCATTCGTTCCCGAATGATTGGTAGGAACATTGAATCCTAAAGGTATGGAATAACACAAACCTAATGTGTCTTCTAAGAAAGGATATAACTGATATGAATTATTTAAACGTCTATCATGAAACTTAATTCTGAGCTGACTTGCCCTTACTTGTTTTAAGGAGCTAATTCATGTTGAGAGTTTAGGATTTTCCTTGAAGTGTTTATGCTCAAATCACACATATTGGATTTGGAAGTGATAACTTTGGTAAGTACGAATCATGAGGCAACAAGATTTAGATTGTACAAAGGTATTACACTGTCTGAGCTAAAATAGCTGGAAAAATTTGAGATTATGTGCTGAACTCTTATGAATTAAGTCATGACTAAATAACTGAATCTGAAACATGATGCTTGGAATGAACTGAGTTCACCATACTCGGATAGAATAGCTTATATTTTAGAATGGTCGTACGCATTGGACTTCAAATAGTAGGACTGGGTTAAGATATGGAAAACCACAGTAACTTGTCTGCCTGACTGTTAAACTGAATTATACTGGATACTTATACTTAACTGGAGTATCTATTCAACACTCTTTCTAAAGAAGTTCTAGTAGCAATAGGGAGCAAAGAATCTCTGACATGAGTTACATAAGACATCCAAATAAGGAATCATAACAATGACGGTACTCTACAACATGGAATATAGAGATATAACTCGTAAACTAGGATAGAATTACCAAACCTTAGGCATTGCAACTTCTTACTTTCAAGATTAGCCACACTTCTAAAATACTCTCTCAACTATACTTTCCCCTTAAACACCATGCTCATTGATTCCACTTATTTTTCTCACATGGCCGCTGATAGTTCCATCTACTAAGTCAAAACTGAACTAAATCCTCTCATCATCTTCAAGCCTAACTCAAAATCACAAGACGCACCACATAAAACTATTGTACTAGTCTGAATCATGAATTTAGCACACCCAACATTTCACAATTTCTCATCTCCTGCATAATTCTTATTGCCACTCCAGCAATGACCTTCAACTTCGTATTAGACATTCATAAACACTCAAGGCATCCATCCATATGCATGCAAACATGACATTCAAGACTATCTTCATACCCACATATGCACTTCTAAACAACCACTCATAAGGCATATTTCTCATATTCTCTAATACTTCTATCCATAACAACTTCCCTACACTATTCTGATGATACACATAAAAATCCTCAACTAACCAAGCCATACACGAATCTTTACCTCAAAATTCTTTCAACTTATAGACTTAACTAAAACAAGAACACAATAACCTTTTTTCAAATATAACACATAAAACTTCAACTAACCTTGACAGGTACCAAAGACTCGGCCTCAATCTTACTCCACAATTACCACCTTAACTCAAATAAGCACACAACCATATTTCATTAATAAGAAATTTTTACTCTTTCCCATCTAAACAACTATTCATCATCACTATCTCGACCTAAGGGAAAAATGTCACTGCAAATTAGAATATCGAGATCCGACACATAAGGAGAGTACTAAGAATAACTTGATACCCTACTGAGGCGTGAGGAATAGAGCACTCACGACATGGACTCATTAAAAAGATCTAATCTGAGGACGTACCTGATATAAATCTGAATTTTCACTGATCGTTAATAGTATCACATGTGCACAAGAATCATGAACTGCATGATCTGAATTTTTGGAATTCATAACTTATGGAAAGCGATTCTGACTGCTAAATAAACTGGGAACTCATTATACTAGGAACTAGGAGAGTACATCATTCCTTATCATATGCATGAACACGAGCTATGATCATGAATCTAAAACATAAAGCATGAGTATGTGTAGGAATAATTGAGGTAAACTGCTGAAATAAGAATAGATTGAGCATCATTCTTTCTCACGACCAAATCTACAACTTACTGGCACATCTATTAGCATCTGAAAACTTGACTTGGTTACTCGTTCTATCATCTCCCCCTTAGATTTAAGCCATTACTCTAAGTCTGTGGACCACTATAAACACTTTGGTATAAACGGAAATCACTTTACTCTAAAGTCGGGGATATAACAATACACATAAAACTAAACTTACCCTGTAAGACGGTATCTTTATGTATAACAATTAATGCTAATACCTCCTCCTACGATTCAACCCTTGGGTTTCTATAACCCCAAAAGTCATCATATAACATCTTAAACATTCACCAACTCAAATTCTTCTAATACTAAACATGGATATCTCCAAAACTTTGACGGACCATACCACTTCTGTCATAGTCTACCAGCATCACGACTCCAAACTTACATCTCTCTACTATGACAATCAAGATCATATCAAAAGGCTCAATATTATCAATCAAAACTCCTTAACTTGGATATTTAGAACACCATATACCATCTAACTAGTCTTTCTCCACCTAGAAAATCAGTGGTACCACTATCCACACACAACATGTAATAGCCTTAGAAAAATACCGCTATCTTATATCACCTTGGCATACTTCTACTTCATACGTACAACATAATACTTCATTACGAATCAAATCAACTTATGCTCTTGCATGTACTGTTCAAGCCTATTAGATAGCTTCCACAAAATTAGTATCATTAACCAAGAAATAATCACATCCACCTTCATGGCCATCAACTGTTCAAACTTGATGTCTAGTGATAAACATGATTTACAACCCAACCTTACACACAATTCTCACTTTGGAAACTACAAAATAAAACATCAAAACATAATAGTACACTAGAACTCCGTAGCCACAATAATCGATCATGACCTTATGGTTTTTCCTTATTATAATTTAATAACACGTACTATTTCAACACATCAAGCCTATAGTCGAGCATCAATCATCTACCACCAATGAAGAATGCAACATAATATACTATTTCATAAAATTGGGATATTCTACCAAATATCTCATTTTATTTAGATACAACCCACAACCAAAACACCTTCATGACATCACAGCTATGCCTCAAAATCTACTACATACCTTCTCACAAGTAGTACTAGTTTACAACTACCAAAGTAAAGAAGTTCAACGGGGGTAGAGTCACATAATAGAAATGGTCAACCTCAATCTTATATTATAACCCCATACAATCTTATCTACTTATACGACTTTCTCACATCACACTTACTTACCTAAGCGTACATATAGACTACCTTCAAATTCCACAAATAACTTTGTGTCTATAATTATAACTTACTAGCTAATCTAGCTATTTTCATACTTTGAGCCAAAAAAAAACTCACCTTAGCTAATAACTCCTTCTCTACCTTCTACTAAACTAACACATAAGGACGTATCACTTTATTACCAACTCAATATCTTGCAAAAATATTCGGATATACATACATTCAATAAATCGCCCTTACCATTTTTCTTGCCATTACGCCTCTAGACCCCTAGTTCCAACCAAAACAAGAATCAACAAGATGGACAACAAGTTGCTAGTGAATTGAAATAGGCCTCACACGGTTTCAATAGAATTTGATTTTGTGTTTTGAACAAGAAAATGAGAGGAATGACAAGGCAACTATGCTAGTGAATCGGAAGAGCCCCACACGGCTTCACTAGACTTTGAGTTTCAACAACACAATGATAACAAGGTTACAAGAGATAGAAACTTAACACACACTAATCAATGATCTAAGAATACATATCTTACTTTGTATGAATAAAAATCTAAGTCAAATACTCCCCCACAGACTCCTATACAATCCACACATGCTACTAGCTACCACATTTGTCTATCACTATAAAGGGGTAAATCATCCTCAAACATCGGTTATTCTACTAAAATATTTATTCACACAAAAGTCACCCTCACTCTGACTTCTAACTTTGTGTCTTTACATCACCAACTTCTTGGTCTAATCTCACTAACAATAGTTCATGACATAGACACTTTAACTTATACTACTATTTGGGTGGAAATACAGTTCCAATATTTTGCTACACCTCATTCCCTCTTAAGCATGGCATCCGCAACATAAATTTTTTTGAAAGGGTCTGAATACACTTAATACTCCTGGCTCAAAAGCTCGATTTCATTAGAATCAAAATTCACACTAGAATTATTACACTCTTAGGCACTAACGGACTCTTCACAAGTCCTTGACAAATTTTACAATCTTATACGGCTCAATCAGAAAGGAGTATACCATTTAGATTCTAGACTTCTGCACCTGAATCACTTTAATAATGAGACATATCTGAGAACATCAAAGTGAGGAAAGAAATGGGGATGACTTTACTTCCATATAGGCGACACCATTGCACGAATTAGAGTATGAAAGAGGGATATTCTGACTCCATAGCACGAACTAGAATATGAAGAAAGGAAAACATTCCTAAATGCCTAGTATCCTCATGCTTATAAGTGTGGTGTTATACCACCCATAAATAAGACTCTTTACGATGCGATTTTGCAGACATCCTGGGACCATGAACCATGCTCTGCTACCAAGTTTTTCATGACCCAAACCGGAGCTCTGGCCATGGCGGACATCCCGAACCATCAAGGCCTGAGAGCCCTTCTAACTTGTAATCATATACACCATTCATACACAAAAAGAAAATGCAGAAAGTATAACAAAATGGAATCATGGTCATAAGTCTAATACAAATTTGACAGTGGAAAAAAAATAAAATCCAATACCTCTAATAGCTTCTAAAAACCGTCTGCAAAATCTCTAATTCATGATCAAACAACAACTATTTAAAACCTGGGACAAGGCCCCCAGTAAACCATCCATGACTAATGATAAATATCTAAAAATAAATAGGCCTTCTAAAATATAGAAGGCTCATCGACTGAACTTTGCACTTTTGTCTGAAGAAATTTACTGCCTATCTGGACCCCTAGATTGTGCCTCAAAACCTGAAAGGTAGGGGGGTCAATACAGATGTACTGGTATGCAGAGCAATCTAAAATAAAACTTTTAATATAAATAAAATAGTTGAGAGCTAGTCATTAAATATCATATACAATATAAATTCCGAAACACATAGGCATCTTTGATAGTCATAAAACCTTTCGGTCAATGCAGTCTCTGATCTTTGTATTACTTTTGAGTTAGGTGCCGCTCCACTATAAGTTTGATATTCCACGGGCTATATAGAATCTACCGTTGACTCGGTGAAGAAGCCCTCAACCCAAGTTTTCCACAAGGGTTGAAGTGTCTGAGTCTGATATGCCACAGGGCACTAGGCCAGTATAATATAATATATCCAGATTGACAAATCACAATTTTAGGCAATGAGTTGTCTGAACTCGTGCCTTCATTGGGAAACAACCTAAGCTCTCTTTGTCCCCAATTTTAGTTTGTTCTGATACATGTGTCATTCTAGTTTCAAATCTAAAAATCTGATTTCAAACATACATTCTATTCTGTTCTAAATTTACATTGCATTATCTGAGTTGGTGTCGTCACACCAGGACATGCAAGTCCTAATTTTGAGCCATAATGCATCATGCATGATTCATTCATTTAAACTCAATTCAGACCACCATAACATGCAAATAGTATAAGAGATTTTATATTCTGAAAGCACAAGTAAAAACTATGAAAAAATTCTCATTCTTTCAATAAACATGTGGTGGTCATGCAATCTTTGACAAACTATGCAACTATTTCCATTATATGATTATGTTCAATATTCATTAACAAAAACAACCCTTTCTTTGGAAGTTAAAACCATAATCCAATCATAACATTTTTCAAGGCATTTTATGTCATGCTTTTCAAGATGCATTCAAAACAATCCATAGCATATGACAGGTAAAGGAAAATCATAACAAGAGAGGGATTTTACATGAGTCATACTATCAATTCAATCATCAACCTTTAAACATATGTTTACATATATATATATATATATATATATATATATATATATAATTAATATATAGTTTCAAATCAATTTTGGGGAAGGCCTAAAAACCAAAACATTATCATTAAGGCTTCTAAAACATGAATGTATTCATAAATCCGAAACCCTTTTCTTAAAAACATGATTTCTCTGCCCATGAAAGTTTAGAAAAACCCCGCGTACCTTAAATTAGAATCTTTTGAATGATATCTCGCATTAGGGATGCTATACATACGATTGATGGGTGCTTATTGTAGCCCTCTCAATGGGAATTCCGCTTCTTGAAGAATTAAGGAAAAGCTATGATTAAATCTTGAGAAATTTTGATTTTTGTGTTGAAACCCTAAGGTGTATTCTTGTGAATTTTTGAAGAAAATATGAATAATGTGGTAACTTGGGAGTAAGATCCCATGTTTAAGCTTACCCTTAATGAGACGAAATAAAAATCTAACAGGGAGCCCAATTTTATGAGCCACCGCGATGCGCCATTATCGCGGTGGATCACTGAAAATTGACGAATGGGACTCTTGGGGATGCAGATCCATCGCGTTGTCCCACTGGTTGGGACCTGGAACTTTAGCACAATGCGCTATAATCGCTTTAGGCTACTGTAATTTGAAAATTGTTAAATAGACCACCTCCGCGACGCGCCAAGCACAAAAATGATGGTGTTTTATAACTAGGACTTAAATTATCCATAACATCTTGTCTGAGCATCAGATTGGGGCAAATCTTATATCAACGGAAAGCTCAATCAATTTCCAACACTACATAATTGATTAACATGCCAAATTTGCATAGAATTTATGGCTTTTGGATCATCTATGCATAGAAATAATAGTTTTTGTTCTAGCCCAAAATGCGGGGTGTTACAATATTTCCCTGGACTTGACATATATTTAGCTGTGAAAAAATTATCAAAGTTTTGCCCTATTTGATATATTTTGATGTTGCAGTTTGACCAGATCAGGTATCATGAATATTGCACTATTCTCCCATTTGGGCTTTGGTTTATGTGTTTTGTTTTCTTATCCAAATTTAATTTAATTTTTTTTCTACAAATATGTTTGGGTGATGTTTCTTCCCCGAGAAACTGGCGGAAGGATTTTGTGAAGAGGTTTGATTGTTGTGGTTTAATTTGGGCTCATAATAGTAAGTGGGGTTGCGTTAAGAAGTTTTTGGTCATGCAAAGGCTGCACCCTCTACTGTAACTGATTCTTCTCAGTTGTTAGCATTTGCCTGCAGATTAGGGAAAGGTTTTTGCTTAGCTGTCCGTTGAAGTTATCTCCGATTGCCTCAGGTGTTTTCGAGCGGTTTTCTATATTTTTCGTACGAAAGCTAAGTTGCTTCCACCTTAAATTTATTCGAAATTAGTGCCTCCGATCCTTAGGCGAAAGTTCTCAATCAGATTCTCATGGCTTATTTATTTGAAGGTCTATAATATTTACAATAGTTCTCCCAATTTGTTGATGCTGCCACAAATACTTCCGTAGAATCCTGTGTCTTCTGAGGTATTGAGGCTCGTCTCTCTTATCTAGGAGTCTGACTTGGCCTATTTGGGTTGGACTCCCATTTACATTCTGGCTCTCGTCCTTATCCTTGTCCTTCTTTTAGGCCTCGTTCTTATCCTTGAGGGTGATCCAGTCTTATATATCCATAGATTCTGTTGGTTATGGAATACACATGGATGGAGAAGACATTGCATTGAATATCAGCTGATTTGCCACCGTATTTAGTTCTAGACATAGGAGTAATTCTCTAGTAGTGGACATATTTTTGTGATCTAGAAGATATCAAGAAAAACAGATTGACATAACGACACAACTGCCAATCCCCAAATACGATGCTAAACTATTTAGCAGAAAAATCATCATTTTGGTTAACAAATTTATATACCTAGTAAATACAGATATCATATAATAACTGCTTAAAATTTGGTTTAGAAGATATTGAATATTTGGGTACAAAGCTTCCTAGAGCATACAAAATATTTGCTAGCATAATTACAATGATAATAATATGAAATCCCCTGCTTAGAGATAGAACTGACATGTTCTCACCAGAAAGGGCATACATATGTTTGCAAGAGGTTTTCCTTCTTTTTCTTTTGTTTGGAAGTCTTTTCTACAAATGCTATTATTTTAAGTATAACTAATTAAAAAATTGATATGTTGAATGATGATAGAATTTTTAGATTAAAAAGAAAGGTAATTAATAGGAATGTTAACTATACTCTTTGAAATTTCTTACTAAGCTTGTGTTTGAGCTCTATACCTTTATCTTAGCTCATATTAGATACTCTTCTTGAGATTCTTCCAAGAAATGGTACACTGTGTATTACTACCACTTGTTTAGCCTATTGACTAATTAAGCAAAACAAAATATAATTTTACACTCTTCATTAGGAAAATCTTTCAAATTTCAACTAATTCCTCCATGTATCTAAATTATGTAAGAATATGCAAAGATAGGAGGGAGCTATATAACTGAATTTCAACAATTGATGAGTATGCAACTCAGATGCATGTGTCTCTCAGTTAGTGAGCGATGCTAGTGAATCATTTATACGGGTAGCTGATGCCACCCAATTCTTGAATGTTATTCATGCTGTAGAGGACGCAGATATTTATCATGACTCAGTGAAGTATTTGCTGATGGTAAGACAAAAGACTACGGAAAATATCCCAAGGTTGATAGTGAACTCATTTATGCCTATGGTAAGATTGATCGATTGGGTAATATTGAAGAATTCATTCTAATGCCAAATGTTGCTAATCTGCCAAATGTTGGTGATTGCTTGTATGATGCAGCCTTATATGTGGTTGCAAAGATCATATTTGCACTATTGAAAATGTAAGGAGATCTTCCAAAACTGTTGCACTATTCTCTCATTTTGGGCTTTGGTATATTTGTTTTGTTACCTTATCCCATTATTTTCTTTTGTTGTTCTATGGATATGACTAGGTGATACTTATTTTCTGGGAAACTTGATACCAAATGGTATCTAAAAGAGCATAAAAACAGTCCGTAAACATACAAACAGTCCACACGCACAAGACAGTAAATGAAAGCAACAAACTCCAACTTAAACGATAAAGAAGATTTGTAACTTGACACAATGAGAACTCATAATGCAACAAATAAAGAGTGTATTAATACTCCAAAACCTCCACAAAACAATTTAACAAGCACCACGTTCTTACGGAATACAAGAGGAGCTCGGTTCGCTCAAGCACTTTCATTTCTAGCCGATACACACAACATAAGAAGAAACCACTTTTTGTGATGTCAAAGTGGTGGTCTACTCTCTTTTTGATAGGAAAGTTCTGTTCAATATTACAAGTTATTTCAAGAATAAGCTAACTGAGGAACAAGACTAAGGAAAAAATTTAAATAGTCTATTACAAAAGGTGTTGTAAAAGGACTCCTTTTCCCTTAATGAGGGTGGTGGGTATGAAGTTTATTTAGGGCAACCTTGGGTGTATTTTTGAGAACCGAAGGCAAACCCTCACATGTCAAGGTGTACACTCCCTTGGGAGAGTTCACAACAAGATCAAATGCATCCATTTTCATTAACGCGCCTTGTAGTCTTTGTAGTTCCTAAGCTTGGACAAGACTTTGAAAAAGCATTCAAAAGGTCTTCAAATCACTTTGAAAATCTGAAACTTGGACCTTCAACAAAAGCTTATAAT
The DNA here is from genome assembly GCF_002878395.1 of Capsicum annuum. Taxonomy (NCBI): domain Eukaryota; kingdom Viridiplantae; phylum Streptophyta; class Magnoliopsida; order Solanales; family Solanaceae; genus Capsicum; species Capsicum annuum. Next base: position 18,433,178 of record NC_061113.1, on the reverse strand, counting down.
CCTTGTGCTCCTCATGCTTGTATTATCCTCTACATCTTGAAAGGAATTTGTCCTCAAAGTCACACCTTGCAAAACCAAAGAGAGAGAAAACAAGCAAACAATCCTCATGATAGGAGGGTTAGCATTAGTACCACAAATTATATAGACATGCCAAGGAGGTAAACTTTTTGAATACAACCAACAATCCTTTGTTATGATCATGAAACAGGTACCACAAGCATCTCAAAGCACATGGATAAGATAAAAATCAATGAAAGAGGAGTGCAATCCAAAACTATCACATATGTCATCAAGCCAAGGTTGTTCACATTTGGAATATACCCACGGGTCCTTTGTGAGTGACATGAAAAACTTAGCATGAATGGCACAAAGGAAGTGACTCTGACAAATATCAAGATATAAGAGAACTACAATGGTCTTAATGGATTTACGATACCCAAAAGGTAAGACTACCTTTATCTTAGAAACCATAAGATACAATTGTTTTATTACTTCTACAAAGGACCTCATCAAATATAGTGCCACTATTGATCTTAAGATCCACCTCAACCACATATTACCATCATGCAAACAAGTAAACCAACCATCAAATTTCCTACCACTACACAATACAAATTCGAAAATAACATGGTTATCATCATAGGTAAAGAGGTAGAATAGAAAGGAATCAAGTGTGAAGACATCTTGCCGAGGGGGTACACTTTTAAAATACAACTAGAAATCCTTTGTTTTAACCATGAAACATGTAGTTTGAACATTACAAAGGATAGGGATAAGATAATCATCAAGGAAAGATAAGCATAAGCCGAGGCAACCCCTTTCCCAACCAACTAATGTTCTAGGATCAAAGGGATGGTGTAATCAAGGGTATAAGCCAAGATTAACCAATCCTTTTACTAGGCTATCATCCAAGACTAAAGATTTGTGGCCTAGAAGTCTTCTCTTAAGAGCAAGCACGCCTTTATTCAAAAGTTTTCCAAGCATATGATTACCTTGAGCAAAACTAGTAGCATGGTTTGCATCACACAAGCTCCAAGGAGTATGTCCAATATCATGGTCTATATTACAAGAATGAACACTAACTTGAGGATTTTGAATCACATCACTCACATGATGAAGTAGTGAACTATTCTTAAGAGAAAATTAACCAACATATGCAACAAGAGAACTACCAAGGAAAGATTCCTGCTTTTCTACACTATGTAAACCCGAAGTTACTTCACATTGGATACTAATATCCTTATCACAACATTTCAAGCCTAAGGAAATGTAGAGTGTAGAAATGATACCTCGGTGTATGCCATGGCATTCAACTTGTTTGGAGCTCTCGGCCAAGGTTATCACTAGCTTAATTCCCATGTTATCGTGTGAAACCCTTTTTTAATCCTTCTTTGATAGTATATAAACTTGAACCTGTACATAAGAAGGATAAATGCTAGGGAAAGTGCTAGAATATGAGTTAGTGAGTATCAAAGATCCTTTGTCGGCAAATCCCACAAGCAAATTTTTCTTTCCCTTTCCTACTTCACCACCAGCAGTTTCTCTTTCCCTTTCTCTTTTTTCTTCACATTCTTCCTGTATCTCACAACTAAGTTTCTATCCATCTTTAGGCTTGGCCTTATTCTCCTTGGATCCCAACTCTCTCTCTTCTTCTACTTGGGTGGGGTATTTCCGGGTTAGTGTAGCTTGGGGAGGGGATGTTGGATTTAGTAGAGTGTAGGGTCTTTAGACTTGAGGTGTTTGGACTTGTGAAGGGTAAGGCCTTTGGTCAAGTGGGTTTGGAATGTGGTACTTTGGATTTTTAGGTAGCATTTGAGTACTAAGTACTTCTTGTTGGACTTTGTTCAATGGGGAATATATAGGTCTACTTGGCTATCGGGTTGATGGACTTTGCTTTTGTGGATTGGTATTTAGTGGAGGATCTCTTTGGATTGGCGGATTCGGATTTAAGGGTAGATTTTGGGTTCCAAGTCCTTCATGTGGGACTTGGTGGGATGGGGAATGGCTAGGTCCATCAAGGCCTAGTCCTTCTAAGTAATAGTTGGCTTGAGGTATGGCATTTGGTTGATACATTCTTTGGTGCATGGCTTCGGGGGTAATGGTTAGGGAAGTGTTTTGAGGAGTTAAGGATCGAGAACTCATTGGATTTCTACCCTTTATATTTGGCCACTAATAGAGGCCAATTCCACTCCCAACTTATCAAGATCCATATTCATTCTATCCACATCCCGAGACAAGGATTCAAGATTAGCCACAAGAGCATTCAAAACATTATGGTCCATGGTGTATGCATTGGAAGTTTCGGGTTCCATGTGTGGTGGTTCCATTTGAAAATATACCTATAAAAAAGCAAACGTTAGTTCAAAATAATCTCACACTCTTTTCACTCGGATCTCTCACTTGGCCTTTCAAGTGTTGTAAGCCGGCTATCAACTTGTGAGTGCTTGGGAATGAGCCTACTCTTGAGTTAGAATGGATTTCGTCTTGGAAAACTCAAGGAAGTTTTGTACGCACTTGAACCAAGAACAAGAATTGTAAATGAGCAAAGCACCACAAGGAACATTAACATGAAAGAAGTACTTGAAAACTAGTTCACAACTTAGTAGGTTGTTACTTAGTTGCCAACTAGTGTAGGAGTCAATAAAAGGAAACCAATAGAGACAAGGGAAGAAACTATGAATGTACAATGACTTGAGTTTTGTTGTTGATGTGTCCCGTGGTTTTTGTTTTGGCCGTTTGGTGTTGTTATTTTCGTTAAGTTTGATATTTGTCACTTGAGTTGTTAAATTTTGGTTTGTAGGTGGTGATTTTCGGTTTTGGAAAGATGAAAAAAGACTTTGGAATCTATTTCAAAAGGTCAAAAGGTGTAATCATCTTTTCACCAACTTGCACTAAAATGGTAAAACACCTTTTTGCCTTGTCTTTGTCCCTTTCCTCTTTTGGCCTTTCTTGAAAGATGTTTGTCACCTTTTTAGTAATTAAGCTTTTTGGATTCCCTTTGTTTCTTTACCACTTTGGTGTTGTCTTGAAAGTATTCCCAAGACAAACACAAAGCCTTGTCTCTCTCTTCTCTTTTAAAAATCAAACAACTCTTTTGTTGAACACTGCTTCAAGAATAATATGAACAACAACAAGAACAATATGAATAATAACAACCTCTTAGCCGTCCACCCTTCAACAATACTTTGACAAGAGCTCAAATCTTGGACTTTAGACTCAAGGGGTGTTAAGTAAGAACAAAATAACACAAGAAACAACTAATACAACCAAAACACACCTAAATCTAGGCACAAATCTCGGCCAAAACAACAACAAGACACAATTTTGGCCAAGACAACAAGAATGGACAGATTTGCTTCTTTTTAAGATTTTCAGTTTTTCAACAGTTATTTTTTTTTGATTTTTTGACTTAGACAGCCCATGATTGGTATTGTAGGAACACAACCAGACTTATCTCTAATAAAAAATGGTATCTAAAAGAGCACAAAAACAGTTTGCAAACACACAAATAGTCCACACGCACAAGACAGTAAACGGAAACAACAAACTCAAACTTAAATGATAAAAAAGATATGTAACTTGACACAATGAGAACTCATAATGCATCAAATAAAGAGTGTATTGATACTCTAAAACCTCCACAAAATAATTTAACAAGAACCACGTTCTTACGGAACACAAGAGGAGCTCGGTTCCCTCAAGCACTCTCGTTTTTAGCCGATACACACAACACAAGAAGAAACCATTTTTTTGATGTCAAAGTTTTGGTCTACTATCTTATTGAGAGGAAAGTGATGTTCAATATTACGATTTTAAGAATAAGCTAACTAAGGAACAAGACTAAGAAAAATGTTTAAATAGTCTATTAAAAAAAGTGTTGCAAAAGGACCCATTTGCCCTTAATGAGGGTGGTGGGTGTGGAGTGTATTTGGGGCAGCCTTGGGTGTATTTTTGAGCACCCAAGGCCAGCCCTCACATGTCAAGGCGTACACTCCCTTGGGAGATTTCCCAACAAGATCAAACGCGTCCATTTTCATAAATGATCCTTGTAGCTTTAAAAGGTCTTCAATTCACTTTTCAAATCCAAAACTTGAGAACCTTCAACAAAAACTTGTAATCATTGTTCTCCTCATGCTTGTATCAAAAATGGTTGAAGGATGTTGCCCATATTAGTAAGTGGTATTGCGATAAGAAGATTGTGGTGAAGCAAAGGCTGAACCTCCTACTGTCACAATTCCTCATTTGAAGGTAATAAAATGAGTTTGGACGAATGTGAATTATCCTGTTTCAAGAAATAGGTTTATCAATATCTGTTTTATTGCAGGCCATGGTTTCTGGTATATCTCCAACATAAATCACCCCATGTGCTGAAGCTTATAATTTTCATAATATAGTGGAAATAACAAAGCTTCATATATGTTACAATGGAGCAGAATGTTCAGAACTTATAATTGGTTAATGCGAAACTTCTGGTGCACCGGTTAGTTCATATTAATGAAATTGTTTATTTCACAAGTTTTCATAATATAGTGAAATTGCCCATACAATGCTTGTTGCCTGTATAATTCTTTCCTATTCATATTGATATACTTAAGATATAATTTGATAGTAAAAGCCTATTGCCTGCATTATTCTTTTATATTATATTGATAGTGTGACATCTATATTATGTAATAAATGATTGAAACTTGTGTTTGAAATCATAGATATATATGGAATGTAAATATATATATTTACCTATAAATCACAGTGAAATTTTCATGATTACATTTTATGTTTGTGGAAACATAGGTGTTTTCCAGTTTTTTTTCCCGACACTTATTGCATCTAGAATAACACCACTCATTATCTAGGTTTAACAATTCAGTAGTAGCAACAATGATACAATGAGAACCTTCCTGTTTAAAGATTGAAAAAATATGTTAGTGTAGGACTATAGTATTAAATAGATATATTTGATAAAAATATGGCCTAATAGGACTATTGATACGTAACGAATTTTGTAGTTGCATTTGGGAATAAGTTTGGGCAACTAAAATAGAAAGATAAATAGTAAAGAATTAGAGAGAGAAGAATGATAAAAAGTGAAAAGTTAAACATTGGATGGACAGATAATGATTTTAAAAAAGAATATATTGTGATAGTGAAAATGTGACAGCAGGAAGAAAAATTGTAAAAATAGTGTTACAATTTACAAAAATAGTGCACTCACTTCCCTAATCTCTAACAACTTAGAAATTGTCTCTACTTGTAAAGTGCCATTTGATAATTCATCCAACGCAGAGTTAATTTGTTGTGAGATGGTAAAGAACAATCAAGACTTTTTAACTTCCAATGCATTTTTGTGACTGTTATGTCGTTGATGAAGTCTGACATTTTTGATAGAGTATTTAAAACAATTGAAGTTGTTTTTAAAGGAATGCATTGAATCATTTATGATATGTTGTATGCATTCCCATTCACGTGTATTCCATATTGGGTGAACTTTGAGATATTGGTATGCACTTCCTATACCATTACATGTTCATGATATTCAAGTGATTGGCGAGATATTGCATTGATTATGTTATGGATGATAGCCTATTGTCATTTCATGTATTAGTTGTCCTATTTTATGATATTTATGTTATCGAGTCCTAGGGATATCTAATACCCAAAATTTAGCTGCTTGTCTAGAGCTAAGTCAGTCTCAAGATAATCTTAGTCGTGCTATGCTTAGTAGAATTTAGATAATTACAGAACTTAAGGAAATTCAGTGATCTCAGTATAAGTACAATCCAGTCTCAGTATCAGTCTAATTTGACTTAGTATTCAGTTCTGACTCAATAGTTTTCAGAAGTAATCAGTATTTAGTAGTAGTCAGTAGTATTTAGTATTCAACTCAGACTTCAGTGAGACTCAGTAGGCTAACAAGAATTCAGAAGCATTTAGCCAGATAGTAGAATCCAAGTAGCATTCTGTCAGATAACGGAACCAAGTGAACTTAGTCAAATCAGTCAAGAAATATGAATAGTAATAGATTCAGCTTAGTCTAAGTTCAGTTAAGAATTAGTTCAGAGTCTTTCAGTTGGAAGTAGAAACTAGCACCGAGCGAGTGCAGGGATAAAGACTTCTTCATTAGAGAGACAGAGTTGTTAGCAGCAATATCTGTTCTCCAGAACTGCATAGCCAATACAGGACCAGGAGTTACTCGTTAGATTAAGGCTTGACTATCATATTGCCATAGGCTTTAATTCCTGTTTAGGTTCACCCATTAGAAAGGCTTGACCATACTAGAGGTCTTTATCCATGGCACGGTATTGACACCTTTATAGCTGGGGTTACAGGTTGGACTCCACTAGTTCAGATTTAGGGCATGTCGGTTAAGTGAGAACTACCACAGTTGCAGTTTCAGTATCAGTCTTTAGAGTAGAACTCAAAAATCAGGACTATCAGATATAGTCACCTATATTATTAAGGAACTTATATAGTTCCATAGATTTGTAGACCACCCACTATATAGGCCTGGTCTCACATAAAGTTAATCAGTATCAGTACTAATGGATCCAGAGTTCACCTGTTAGATAGGCCTGATATCCAACCCAATCCAGCATTTCTATTATTAAAAAATTCAGAGATCTACTGGTAGATAGGCCTGATCTCAGATATAATTGTTCTTTATCATTATTAATAGATTCAGGGAACATCCATTAGAGAGGTTTGATCTCATATTTAGTTAGCCGATAGTAGGAAGCTCAGAACTCAATTATTGATATGAGTAGATTCAGTTATTCAGTATCCCAGAGTTAGTAAACTCAGATATCAGTATTAGTAGACCTAATCATCAGAAAGTCAGTATTCAGAAACAAGTATTTAGAGTTCGTATTTAGTGTTACTGCGATTCCAATTTTTATTTATGCGTTCATACATATATCCCCATTCAGTATTCTCATGATATTGAGTTAAGTAATGATCATGCATAAGCCCTTGCATTCAGCCTTGCCTTATCTAGCATACCAGTACATTCAAAGTACTGACGCATACTTTCCTGTGCTATGGTGTCTTATACCATAGGTTTAGACATTCGGGATCCAGAGCACCCATAGCAATCTAGACTCAGTCAGCAGTAGTAGACGTAGCAGTGAGTCCTCTTTATTTGAGGATCATCTGTATTTTATTATGGCATTAGATTCGGTTTATTTTTAGTAGATGGAGTTAGTTGGGGACATGTCCCATCAATTCCATAGTTCAGACAGTTTAGAGGCTTTTCGGATAGATGTATCAGTATTCAATTTTTAGTTTTGAGTATTTTAGATGTTTTGAACCTTATGGAAAGTTTTTGCCAGTTTTTTGCATTTATTTCAGTACATTATATAGTGCTCAATTACAGGTACCATCCGAGGGTTAGCTTGTGGTCCTTCGAGATCATGAGCACCGTGTGGCATTTTGATTCAAGAAAATTGAGGCGTCACAAACTTGGTATCATAGCCTAAGGTTCAATAGTATCCTAGGAAGTCTGAAAAGCCGCATCTAGTAGAGTCTTGTGCATGGGTGTGTTTCGCGCCACACTTATGTACAAGAGGCTATAAGATTTTTTAGGAACCATTTCCCTTCTTCTAGTATTCATATCGTGCGAGTGAGCATGAGCTCGAGTTGAACCCCCAGTCTAATCAATTTCATCCTCTCATAAATATGCCTCCTCACAGAGATAATGCCCGTAGGGTTGATAACCAGCCACCTTAGCCCGTAGATCCTCTAAATTATAATGTGTCACATGCCAAGTTTTGAGCAGCTTTTCAGGTGCTAGCCCAAGTTGTGATGACTAATATTTAGGGGAATAGTTAGGAGACAGTCCCACCTCAGTAAGATAGGGATTTATCCATAACCAAGATTAGAAATTTCATGAGAATGAACCCGCTAGAATTCTTTGGGTCAGTAGCAGGTGAGGACCCACATCTTTATCTAGAGGAGGTGAAGATGATCACCAGATTATGTATCTTTCTGAGAAGGATAATGTAGAATTTGTTTCCTATAGGATGAAGGATATTGGTCATGATTGGATAGTGATGTGAAAAAAGAATAGAGGGGAGGATGCAGCTCCCATGACTTGGCAGGAGTTTCAGGATACCTTTCTAGATAAGTTTTTCCTGCTAGAGATAAGAGAAGTTAAGGTAGAAAAGCTTATAAACCTAAGACAAGGATCCATGATAGTAAATTAGTATTGTCTTAAGTTCAATCAGTTAGCTAAGTATGCTCCTGACTTGATAGATGACCCTAGAGCTAGCATGAGTAAGTTTGTAACTGGTGTATCTGGGTTGGTGTTGAAGGAGTGTAGAACTGCTATTCTCAATAGAGACATGGATCTTACTAGGTTAATGATGTATGCTCAGCAGATAGAGGTGGATAAATCTAAGGAGAGAGAAAGATCTAATAAGAGATCCAGAGGAGATAGTTATAATTTTTCTCAGGATGGGTCACACGGTGGTAGTCATTCTCAGTATAGCCAAAAATTTTCAATTCCAACTCCATCCTTAGCTAGTGTATCCTCACCAAAGTTTGGGGATGTTAGTCATGATGGGGCGCCAGGCTCCAAAACTTAGGGTAGTGCAAGCAGTGTTCGTACCTATCCGCTTTGTAGAGAATGTGGCAAGAATCACCTAGGTGTGTGTATAGCTAACAGTTAGGTATATTTTGGATATGGTAAGCCAGGCCACAGAATGAGACAATATAGAGTGCTATCTCATAGGGGTAGAGAATTACGTCAGCAGGGGGCCATTTTTGGTGCCAGTAGTGGTCAGTGTCTGAATAGACTCTATGAGCTTCAGATTCACCATGATCAGGAAAGGTTCCCTGATATAGATTCGGGTACGTTATGAGTCATTAATCTTTATGATATTCATCCTTATATCCTTTGCTCCCATTTTGAGCTTAGGTTTTTAGCATGAGTTAGTTAGTAGAGCCAGCAAGTTAGTTTAGCAGTCAGACAGTCAGATTCGTATAGTTTGTTATCTCACCTCTTCACCTGATCATGCTATCAAAAATCTCTAAAATGTGACTATTCTAAGATAAGAGTATCCTAGTAGTTGTGAGTATAGCTCAGTTCACGTATTATGCATTAGCTCAGATCTTAGACGATCAATCATGACCCAGTTCATAGGTGCCCCGTGCACCGCCCCAGTATTTTAGCGAAATGTTCTTAGAGAGACATAGAGTCCCAAGGGGAAGATACCTCATAATATTCCAATGCTTTCATGTCCTTTGACTCATTCAATTGTATGTTCAGACTGTCCTTACGAAGTTAATACCAGTTATCATTGTATACTCAGTCATGCATTCAAGAATCAGTTATATTCATGCATTAGATATGCAAGTTCAGTAGAAAAAGTTCTACTTTTCAGTGTATACAGTCATGCATTCACGAGAAAAACTCAGTCATGCATCCATGCATCAGATATGCATGTCCATTAGGAGAATTTAGCTTATGAGTAGCTTCAGTCTTGTATTCCATGCATCTGATATGCATGTCTAGTATAAAAACTCAGTATATCGAGTTTCATTCTTAAGAAGAGTAAGGGATGACTTGCCAAGTGAGAAATATTTTAAACCGTGTAGAATTTTTCTAATATTGACTTTTTGTCATGTGGAGAATTGAATAATCTTTTCGTTGATACCGAATTCATCAAAATCTAATGTCGGGTAAAAAGTTATGGACGTTTTATAGAAAACCATCTGAACTGCCCAGGTGCGACGGATAGGCCGATGGACCATCGAGCTAGCGACGGACTATCGCCCATAGCCGTCGCCATTAGGCAGTAGTCCTATTCATTGGCCAAGTGAGACGGTCAGGAACGATGGACCGTTGAGCTAGCGACGGACTGTCGCCCCAGGCCGTCATGATGAGGAAGTAAATCTCAGTTCTGGTCCAGGTGTAATGGTCAATCTAATGAAGCGTCAACCCAGCGATGGACCATCATATGTCCCGTTCAGTTATGGTCTTTTCCACCCTTTTTAGCACCTACTTATATTAGATCAATTATCCCAACTTCACTATTCATCTATAACATCAAAAGTTTGGGTTTCTTTCAAGATCAAAAACCCAAGAACAAGATCAAAACCCTTCTTCAAGAAAACTCAAGAAACCAAGAATCTCTCCAAGAACCTTCAAGAAAGAGTTTTCTAAGGTATGGTAGATGTTGATTATTGGGTTCCTTCCACCCAAGAAGTCCAATAATCCTTTTTAAAATTACAAAGTTTATGTATTTATGATATTTCATGATTTATGTGTATTGAAGTTCATGATTATGTATTGTTGAGTTTTAATTCATGATTTAGATTGCAGGTATTAAGAATTGATTCTAGCATGTGATTAATTGTGTGATGTTTATGATAAACCATCTTCAAGTTGCATGTTGGTTGATGAAATAATGATACTTGGGTGTAGGATTTGTTGTATAACTAAAGCATGCTCCCCACATGTTTGAAAAAATGCTTATGTGAAGGGAATAGAGTCAATATAGCATGGTTAGAAAGAAATTCCCAATTATGTATAAGTTCATTTAATCCAAGTGTTTGTTTAAAAGCCATATTGAATGATTAAAAGACATATTGAATGATTTATGATATGTTGTATTGATAACGCTCAGATTACACTCTAGAATGAATGTAAGTGATCGTTGTTAATATAAAACCCAACTAGGTTGGGTCGAATCCCATAGAAAATATGGTGTGAACTCAAATTGTTTGCGATTTAATCCACTGATAGTTTAATGTTTCCTTAAATGAGGGGTTTAGGTTTACCAAGTTGTTATTTGTCACTTTACGTTTGGTGTTTATAAATCAAGAGTTTATGAAATAACCAGAATTATGTTCACTAGGGGTTCTAGTACATGACAGATGCTAAAAGTGGTTCAAGATTCTCACGGTGGGTAGGATAACAAACTATCTTTATCGATGTTATGCTTAAATGTCTCTCTACCTACTTAAGCATTTAATTCCCTAATCCTCTCGAACCTAGGGAATTTCTATTTACTGCCCAGATTTTACTTCAGGTTAATCAACTTGATTACAACGCTGATTATTAAACGAATTATTTCTGAGTCCCTGTTGATAATTCACTTCCTACTATATTTGATTTCTTTCTGAAGCAAATTAAAGAAGGTTTGTCTACCATTTGCAACCGACATAAATTAATTAAAACTTTAGAATTATCAATAAATCCTACCACCTTTTGAATCTTGAATACTTAGCACTTCATCAAGACCTAACCCTAGATCCTATAACTCAGGTTAATGGAGTTTAGCAAATCATAATGTAACGAATGAAACACATAATTGAATTCATGATTTGAAAGATTAACTTACAGAGATAAATAATAACTAGTGAATCGCTGATTAGATCACAAAGGAAAAATCCCAAATACTGATAAGAATCTCTCAAAAATAGTTGTGTTGTTAGAGTCAAGAAGGAATGCAAGAAAATATCAAAATATGCTGTTCAAAACTCAAGGTGTCGACCTTCTATGGAATAATAATGATAAATAACTATTCAAAAATCCCTAAAATAAAGCTTTAAATAGTTTACCCTAAATAAGGAAACAAAATCAAGGTTACAGCTTTTTCTCGGAATATACAACGACTATTGGTGACGCCTTATCAGGATCCTGACAACTTATCAATAATGTCATCAGGTCTTCTTAAAATATGCACTAGTCCTGTCTTAGGTTGATGGCAACTTCTGATGGCTTATCAGGACTGTGATGACTTATCATAAATATCGTCACATTTTTGCTCCAATTCTTATGTCCTACCTAAGTCTGACAGCATTCCTGACGACGTATCACCATTATGATGGCCTATCACAAAATGTCGTTGATTCTACCAGCTAGAACTCATTCCCTATTTAAGGCTGACGACAAACTTGATAACCTATCAGCTGCGTGATGGCCTAGCACAAAATGCCGTCAAGGCTTTTCTTCGGTTCTCTTTGGCTGCCTTACGCTGGCGACATTCTTGATAACTTATCAGACCCTTGACGGCTTATCACAAAATGTCATCACAACTTCCACTTTAGGCCAATTCTCTGTCTACTGATGGCGACTAACCTGATAGTATATCACAGGGCTGGGACTTATCAAAAATGTCATCAGCCACACTTGTCTTCAGATTTCTTCAAATTTCAAATTCATTGATTCATTTAATGTTGGTTCTCTATCATATCAGTTTAAACTACAAAATCAAACTTAAACTAATCAAAAATAACTAAAGTTGCTCAAGACCTTGCAATTATTTAGAGTTAAAAACCTCAAATTTGTTAGTATATGCTCACACATCAACACCCTCAACTTAAAACAATTGCTTGTCCTTAAGCAACGAAAACATAACTAAGAGAATACAAAGTACAATTTGGTAGCTAACTACTCATATTAGTTTAGAATAATTTCACCATCTCCAAGGTCAGTCAATTTAAAACTCACTATTAATATTTTGAAGAATAACCATGGAACTCACAAGCATCAAGATATGGAAAAAATCTAGCAATAACAATCATGCCATACCAAGATCACAATATCTGAACAAGTCAGAGACTTAGCAACATACCCAATGTGCCCTCACAACAAAGAAATCCCTTTTTCACTCATATCCTAATTTACATGCATAAACATAGGGATAATCACAGTCTCACTCTCAGAATAAAGTTCCAAACACTGCATGTCAAATACTATAGGCTTGCCCTTATAGTTAGTACCCAAATCTTTAGATAGGTCAGTTAAGATCACTTTAGGATTTTCTTAGGCTTGTAGTGTAGGCTAGGGGCTGGTATGATATTCATGGATATTTTAGAGTAACTATGCCTCCTTGACACTACACTAAAATCTTAGGGTTTCGCTTCTCAACTTTCTTTTCTTCCTCTTGTTTTATTGATTGCACATGCTCAAGATGGATGCGGTCTTTTCAATCATCATATTATTTTTTTATCATCTTTAAGACAACTTTCTCATTTCTTATTCCTTTTTCACCGCACCTAACTTTTTATTCTTTTCTCTTATTCTACCTTTCTTCAGGCTCATTTTGCAACACGCACCCCTATGATAGCCACCCTCAACTTAGGGTATTTGCCTAAGTCAAGGTGCACAGTATCCAAAGAGGACCAGGGACAAATCAGGTTCATCATGAGGTAAATGGGAAGGTGAGAGATTTCATAGAAAGAAATAGGCATATAGGCTCAAATCAGGGATCATGAGATATTATTCACATTGGGAAGGTTATTTAGGCTAAAAGTGGGTTACAATAAAAAATGGCCTATGATCCTTTCCTAACCCCTATCCTACAACCTAGGAAGAACTAATAGGGCAAGTTCTAGATTCGGCACACAGCAGGAGCTGAGTAAGACCTCAGAAACACATTGCACACAAGTACATCGCATATCACTACTTATCTGCTTTATGTAATTTGTTCAGCAAAAATCATCAAGTCGCCAGACTAATGCCACAAAAAGATACACCGCATTCACAGATGAATGCAATTCACACAGTTATAAACTTTGATCAATGGAGAGGTGCTCAAAAGTCACAAAACAAGCTAACTGCCTCAAGTACCTGTATTACTCCTAATTATCTACCAAAAATTATTACAACAACATCCTACCCTACGCCCTCAACTTAAAATTGAAAATAAAGCTAAACTAAGGGTGATAGTATACCTGGAATGGATCAATCCCGGGGTTCATGGGTATCTAACCTTGCTGCTACATCATATGTTCCTTCTCTCCATCGTGAGCTTCTGGCCTTACAGTGGTAGGGGGTCTGCTACATGAGGCACTTGTAACCCTAGATTTCAAAGCCTCCTCCCATCTCTCATTGTCCGCTAGGGACTCCATTCTTTCTTTCTTTAACTCTTCTTTTTCGGCCTTATTTTTTCACACTTTTTTCTTCCTCGCTGCCAGGATCTTCTCTCTTATCTTTTACCTTATGCTACCCCTTCTTCTTCTTTTTCATTGGTGAACTCCAGTGAGGTTAAGCATTAGAATTTCTTCCTCAGATTCATGCGTAGCTATATCTATCAGCACCATAAATTAGTTTTGCTGCAACATCCCAACATCTGCCTTTCCTTGTTCAAGTCCGCTGTAAATTTAGCAAGATCAACCCCTGATATATATTTTGCCCGTGCATCAAATTGATTCTCCAAATCTGCAACCCATCCAAGAAAAGTCACAAAAGGCTTAAGGGAAGCCTTGATTCTCTTGTCTACTGCAGCGGCAAACTATTTTGCAAAAGCATGTAGCTGTGCCTCACACTATTTGGCTTATTTGGCCACTTTTATGATATCAATCGGATAAAATCCAAATCCTGCTGATACTGTAGGAGCTGAGGGATTGGGTTCATTCTCAGGCACTGAACTTGCTTGTGTTAAAAAATTTAGCTGCACAGTGTCAAAATCTTGAACTTCCATATTACGTGTTGAACCGACATCTGTAACTGGAGGGTCTGCTTCTACCTCTATACCTCTACCAAGTCTCAGTCTTGGCTAATTTTCATCATACCTTATGGGATTGTGGATCTTTTGGACAGGAATGTCATCATCAATCCCTGCAATCTCTGGCACATTAGAAGCTCAGCACAACTCTATGATAAGACAAGGGAAAGGATAAGTAGTGTCGGTTTGTGACATTCTAATCTTTGTCTCATCAGCAATGATTTTCTCGAAATTAAAGGGGAGCTACTGCACCGTACTTGCTACTAGGATAGCTCGGTCATCACCCAGAATGTTGTTTCCATCAGTGGGCATCAGCCAGATACACACTACACCCCATCAAAACATTGCCTCTTGAGTCAAAGAGAACTTATAAATTCTCTCATTTGGGTTAGTAACCCATGGTTCCCCTTCGGCTATGATGTTGGCCAACCACGGACTTTTATTTGCCCGATTCTTAATTTGAGCATAGACTGATGGTGAAGTGGCCTGAGGAGTGAAGTTGGGGCCATGCAAGAACCTATTGATGGTTCTAATTGAGATATCAACCCTTACACGCCTTATCTGAACTCTCTCCAATAGGGGCTGGTCTGCAACTTTTTCTCCTGACCTATACATGTTTTCCAACTGAACCTGGTAGTTCGCGTAAAATTCTCAGACCAATGTAGGGCAAAATGAGCTTCTCCTTTTTGTAATCCATCCCAAGTCGTACTATTGGATCTTCTGTTCTACTCCAGGATACCTACGAAGACCTTTGGTGATAATACTCTTTTCTTCCTGAATCAGCCTTTTAGTTCTCCTTCTATCAGTTCTGCGGAGCCCAGCAGTGAAGATGTCCTTTGCCTTTGGAATTTACCATCTATCATTGTCTCAAACTTTGGGGTTTTTACATTTGATAAGTGTTCCCCTAATTGGAGACTCCTTATCATCTTGTTTTTCAGTGGATGGGGATTCAGATGATATTTCCTCAGACTCAAGCTCCTCAGACCCTTCATATTCTTCCTCTTCAGGCTCAACATGTTCAGACTCATGCTGCTCATGTTCAGAATATTTAGATGCCTCCTACTCATAAGCAATTGTTGTTTCAATATCCTCACTATCCTCCACCTCAACTGGTGGAGGTGGTGGAGGCTAGTTAGGGCTTTGATTCTTCTTTTGCTTCCTGAGCATAGGTTCTTCCTCTTCATAATCAGACTCCTCATCGATGAGTTTTTGGCGTACACTTTTTTATTATTCCTTCTTTGTAAGGATGGGGATATTTCTTTTGGTTGCTATTATAGGGTTTCTGGAGCAATAGAAAAACCATTAGTCAATCCTCGAGAGCCTAAACACAAACACATTAATCATTTAAGTTTCACATCCTTTGAAAAGGCTCATTCATGCTTCAGGTTCCAGGTGTGATGACATTTCTCAATAAGCCATCACGACTGTGATAGCATATCAAAATTGTCATCAGCCTTACATAGAACTTTCAAACTTTATCAACTTCTGATGATATTTCTGATAAGCCATCACAAATATGATAGCCTATCACAAATTTTGTCAGCTCTAAATAGAACTCACTTCATTCTTAGTAACCTTTGACGACATTTCTAATAAGCTATAATAGTGTTGATAGATTATCATGAATGTCGTCAGCTCTTATTAGAACCCCATTTTTGATTTTAACTCATTTTTTTGGTCCCAATATTTCTCAAAATCTACTCGAGTTCTGATTTGAGAGCTGAATTTTAAGCTTTAGGCTTGCACAACAAACCCTAGTTTCGAATTTCATCCCCTTTTCCAGTTGAACTTGGTTCAAGTCTCTTGAGAACATGGGTTTTCATTAATCTATCCGTTACCACTTGAAAATAAAATTCAAATTTAGAGCATACATGATGGGAGCCTTTAATGTGATTACATGGACAAGAGGTAGTAGGAAGAAATTCTTGATTTTAATTGTAAACCCACACATAAGGAAACTTGCTTTTTGTTTTACTTGGAAATTTTTTTGAATAATAAAATAAAATACTCTAAATATTGAAGGGAATTAACTTAAAAGAAAGTAAAAACAAGCGGGAAGGTGAAAAGGTTTGACTGGGCCCGGGTTGGAACTTTATTATTGGCCCAGATTTGGTTGTTAAGTTACTTTCTGATGACATCTTATGATGGCTTGTCAAAGGTGTGATGACCTATCACGGATGTCGTCAGACTTTATAGAACTTCAATTCAAAATTGGCGTCTCTGACGACAATTCTGATTGCTTATGACAGTTTTGACGACTTATCATAAATGCTGTAAGGAACTTTTCTACTGATTTCACCAGTTTTCCACCTTCTATGAACTAAATCCTAACTACAAAAATAAATACTTTACTGGAATATAAAATTTTGGGTTGCCTCCCAATAGCGCCTGATTTACTATCGCGACACGACTTGTTTATCTTGACTACTCGGACTTCGCCAAGACAACCTGTTGATACCTCTTTATCATCTTCATAGAATACATCAACGATTGAGAAAACACCCATCTTTTTTTGCTGAGTCATGGATGAGTGTATCTTGAAGCGTGCTTCTTTTCATTTAGTCTGAACTTCAGCTCATTCAGCTCCATATCTACGATCACTCTCCCAGTTGCAAGGAATGGTCTACCTAAGATGATGGGAACATCAAAGTCCACCTCGCAATCTAGGACTACAAAATCAGCAGGTAGAATAAAATCAGCTACCTTTACTAAAACATCATGTAATATGCCCACAGGCTGCTTCACAGACCTATCAGCCATCACCAACCATATATTTGTTAGGGTAGGATTCCCTAAACCCAGTTTTTTGTACACAAAAAGTGGCATTAGGTTTATACTGGATCCCAGATTGCATAATGCTTTGGTGAATTTCAGGGAACCAATAGTACACGGAATGGTAAATGCTCCTGGTTTTGCCTTTTCCTCAACTAAAGACCTTGTAGATATAGCACCATAATGGAGAAGATTGTCTTTCGGCTTATGGATAACCTTCCATTTCTTGGTCACAAGGCCCTTCATGAGTTTTGCGTATCCTGGCATTTGCTCAAGTGCCTCAACCAAAGGCACATTTATTGTCAATTTCTTGAGCATTGCCATGAATTTGCTGTATTTTACATTATCAACCTTCTTTTTCAATTATTGAGTAAAAGGAGGTGGTGGTCTTGGGATAACTTTCAACACCAGTTTCTCTTCTTTCTCTCTTTCCTTCTCCAAAGCATTAACAGAACTATCCAGCTTCTCAAACTCCACTGGATTGCATTCTACGGATTCATTAATAACTACCTCACCATCTACAGATTTACCCACAGAAGGACCAGGTAATATCTTACCTCTCCTAGTGGTAATCGCCATACATAAGCCATCATTCTGCAGATTCTGAATCGTAGTGCTTGGTAATGCTTTGCTCTTTTTCTGGTTAAATACAGTGAAAAGTTAGCTCATCTGCTGCTCCAACTATTTGATGGTAGTGGAGTTTGAGTGCACCAACTGATTGATGGATGTTAGATCGGTCTTTATGTTGGTTACACCAGAGTTGGTGGCCTCAGCTCCCTTCAACAATTTCTCCACCATGTCCTCCATGGACATCATTCCAGAGCTAGTTGCAGTTATTTCCCAATTTCCAGGAAGAACATATAAACCACTCCTGTCATTACTGCTTTTCTAGTTTCCTTGCTCCTTGTCTTTGTAACCAGGCTTGTCATAAATGTTCTGACCTTGATTCCCTTGGCTATTGCCTCAAAAACCCCCCCTGATTATTAACATAATTTGCATCTTCTTCAACCTCCACATCCACTCAGTCTTGAGACGTTACAACTTTCACTTTATCAGTTTTCCCTGATAATAAGTGCTTGGTGAGCATGTCCATCTGAGTCTTTAGATAGGCTAGGTCTTGTTCCCGTCCTCATCTATCCTACATTGTTCAGTAAACATACTAATAAAAATAGTGGGTCTTGCTACCATAGACTCCCTGGTATGCCAAGCCCAACTCTGTTTGGTCATCCTATTTAGCAACTCTGAGGCTTCTTGAAAAGAAAAATCAACAAATGAACCACTAGCAGCATTATCTACAATCAGCTTTATTACAGAGTTGAGGGCCCTATATAAAGTCTTCATCAAGTGTAGGTCCATCATATTGTGGTTCAGACACTATGTTAGCTTCTTCTTGAATCTCTCCCAAGTCTCATGCAAAGCTTCAGTAGGGAGCTATCTAAAATTACTTATTTTGTCCCTCAACTGTACCCTCCTAGTTGGTGGAAAAAACATTCTAGGAACACTTTTTTCAATTGCCTCTAGTGGGTGATGGAATCGGTCGTAAGCTCATTCATCCACAATGTTGCCTCCCCAGACAGAGAAAATGGGAACAACCTCAACTAGATAGCATTCTGGCCCACTCTTGGGTTATCAAAAGATTTGCAAATGGTGATAAAATTCACCAGATGCAGGTTCGGATCATCCCCAGGAAGGCCACTAAACAACCCCTTCAGATTGAGGAGTTGGATCATAGTACTCATAATGTTGAAATTGGATCCAGGTACCAACGGTGGAGGAATAATTGCACCCATTGCACCTTCCCCTTCCATGCCATCATCATCATCATTCAGATCATACTAGACCAACTGATACTCTTGTATTCTTTGGAACAAACGGTTCTGATTAACATTACGTGGCACTTGTGCAGCTATCTTCTCTGCACGCCTTAGGTTACCAGGGTTCAATAACTCCTCGTCCCCCAAATCTTTGTCCTCAGGGTTTGGATGTCATGCATGTTTCCCGATATTTTGCACATTCACCTGAGCTCTAGCTAAGGCTGCTGGTCTGTCAGCCTCTTGCTGTTCTGCCATTCTTCCTATTCATTGCGGTTTCGAATTTAGTGGTAATAATGTTTCTCCAGAACTTCTGGTGTTTGGAATACACTATAAAATCCTTCAAGTAAACAAAAACAACAAATAAACATAAATCTAGAAAACTTAACTAACAGTCAATTAGTGCATACAGACTTCAGCTTACAACCATATTCCTCGGCATTGGTACCATTTTTGATAATTCTCAAATTACACTCTTGAATAGGTGTAAGCGATCGTTGTCAATATAAAACCCAACTAGGTTGGGGTTGAATCCCATAGGGAATATGGTGTGAACTCAAGTTGTTTGTGATTTAATCCACCGATAGTTTAATGTTTCCTGAAATGAGGGGTTTAGGTGTACCAAGTTGTTATTTGTCACTTTACTTTCGGTGTTTGTAAATCAAGAGTTTATAAAATAACCAAATTATGTTCACTAGGGCTTCTGGTACATGACAGATGCTAAAAGTGGTTCAACATTCTCACGGTGGGTAGGATAACAAGCTATCTTTATCGACGTTATGCTTAAATGTCTCTCTACCTACTTAAGTGTTTAATTCCCTAATCCTCTCAGACTTAGGGAATTTCTATTTACTACCCAGATTTTACCTCAGGTTAACCAACCTTGTTACAGCGCTGATTATTAAACGAAGTATTTCCGAGTCCTTGTTGATAATTCACTTCCTTCTATATTTGATTTCTTTCTCAAGAAAATCAAAGCAAGTGTGTCTACTGTTTGCAACCAACAGACAGTAATTAAAACTTTAGAATTATCAAGAAATCCTTCCACCTTTTGAATCTTGAATACTTAGAACCTCATTAAGACCTAACCTTAGATCCCATCACTCAGGTTAATAGAGTTTATCCACTCATGATGTAACGAACGAAACACATAATTGAATTTATGAGTTGAAAGATAAACTTATAGAGATGATTAATAACTAGTGAATCACAGATTAGATCGCAAAGGAAAAATCCTAAAATACTGATAATAATCTCTCAAAAATAGTTGTGTTGTTAAAGTTAAGAAGTAAAGAGAGAAAATATCAAAATATGCTATCCAAAACTCAAGGTTTCGACCTTCTCCGGAATAATAATGATAAATAACTACTCAGAAAACCCTAAAACAAAGCTTTAAATAGTTTATCCTAAATAAGGTAACAAAATCAAGGCAACAACTTTTTCTCAGAATAGACGACGACTATTGGTGATGCCTTATCAGGATCCTGACGGCTTATCAAGAATGTCGTCAGGTCTTTTTCAAATCTGCACTAGTCCTGTCTTAGGTTGACGACTACTTCTGATGGATTATCAAGACTGTGATGACTTATCAGAAATATCATCACACTTGTTCTCTAATTCTCATGTCCTTCCATGGCATTCCGATGACTTATCACCATTATGATATCCTATCATAAAATATCATCGATTTTACCTGCTAGAACTCATTACCTGTTTAAGGCTGATGACAAACTTGATAACCTATCAGCTACATGATGGCCTATCATAAAATGTCATCAAGGCTTTGCTTCAGTTCTTCTTGGCTGCCTTATGCTGATGACATTCTTGATAACTTATCAGACCCTTAATGGCTTACCACAAAATGTCATCCCAACTTCCACTTTAGACCAATTCTCTGTCTACTGATGACGACTAACCTGATAGCTTATCACAGACGACTTATCAAAAATGTCGTCAGCCACACTTGTCTTCATAATTTTTCAAATTTCAACTTATTTGCTTCATTTCATGTTGGTTCTCTATTATATCAGCTAAACTACAAAATCAAACTTAAACTAATAAAAAATAACTAAAGTTGCTCAAGACCTTGCAATTATTTAGAGTTAAAAGCCTCAAATATGTTAGCATATACTTACACATCATGAGTGCATTCCCATTCATGTGTATTGCTTATTGAGTGAACTTTTAGATATTGGTATGCACATCCTATACCATTACAAGTTCATGATATTCAAGTGATTGGCAAGATGTTGCATTGATTATGTTATGGTTGATAGCCTATTGTCATGTCATGTATGAGTTGTCCTGTTTTATGATATTTATGTTATTGAGTCTTGGGGATATCTAATACTCGAAATTTAGCTGCTTATCTAGAGATGAGGCAGTCTCAAGATAATCTCAATCATGCTTTACTCAGTAGAATTTAGACAGTTACAGAACTTAAGGAAATTCAGTGATCTCATTATAAGTGCAATCTGGTCTCAGTATCAGTCTAATCCAACTTAGTATTCAGTTTCAACTCAACAGTATTCAGAAGTAATTAGTATTTAGTAGTACTCAGTAGTATTTAGTATTCAGCTCAGACTTCACTAAGACTCAGTAGGCTAACAAGAATTTAGTAGCATTTAGCCATATAGTAGAATCCAAGCAGCATTCTGTCAAATAACGGAACTAAGTGAACTCAGTCAGATCAGTCAAGACATATGAATAGTAATAGATTCAGCCCAGTCTAAGTTCAAGTAAGAATCAGTTCAGAGTCTTTTAGTTGGGAGTAGGAATTAGCACCGAGCGAGTTCAGGGATAACGGCTTCTCCATTAGAGAGGCAGAGTCGTTAGCAGCAATCTCTATTCTCAGAACTGCATAGCCAGTGCAGGACTAGGATTCACACATTAGATTAAGTCTTTACTATAATACTGCCTTAGGCTTGATTTCCTATTCAGGGTCACCCGTTAGATTAAGGCTTGATTATCATATTGCCTTAGTCTTGATTTCCTATTCAGGGTCACCCGTTAGAGAGGATTGACCATAGTAGAGGTCTTTACCCGTGGCACGGTATTGACACCCTTCCAGCTGGGGTTATAGGTTGAAACTCACTAGTTTATATTTAGGGCATGTCGGTTAAGTGAGAACTCCTACAGTTGCAGTTTCAGTATAAGTATTCAGAGTAGAAATTAGAAATCAGGACTGTCAGATACAGTCACCTATATCAGTAAGGAACTTAGATAGTTCCATATATTCATAGACCAGCCACTAGATAGGCCTGGTCTTACATAAAGTTAATCAGTATCAGTAATAATAGATCCAGAGATCACCCATTAGATAGGCCTGATCTCCAACTCAGTTTATTATTTTGATTATTAAAAGATTCAGAGATCTTTCCCTAGATAGTCCTGAACTCAGATACAATCATTCCTTATCATTATTAGTAGATTTAGGGATCATCCATTAGAGAGGTTTGATTTCAGATTTCGTCAGTCGATAGTAGCAAGCTCATAACATAATTATTGATATGAGTAGATTCAATTATTCAATATCCCAGAGTTAGTAAACTAAGATATTAGTATTAGTAGACCCAGTCATCAGAAATTCAGTATTCAGAAATAAGTATTTAGAGTTCATATTCAGTGTTACTGCAATTCTAATTTTTATTTGTGCGTTCATGCATATATCCCCATTCAGTATTCTTATGATATTAAGTTAAGCAATGATCATGCATAAGCCTTTGCATTTAGACTTACCTAATCTAGCATACCAATACATTCAAAGTACTGATGCATACTTTCCTGTGCTATAGTGTCTTATACTATAGGTTCAGACATACGTGATCCAAAGCACCCCTTGCAGTCCAAACTTAGTCAACAACAATAGATGTAGCAGTGAGTCCTCTTCATTTGAGGATGATTCATATTTTACTATGGCATTAGATTTGGTTTCTTTTCAGTAGATGGAGTTAGTTGGTGACATGTCCCATTAACTCCATAGTTCAAACAATTTAGAGGCTTTTCGGATAAATGTATCAGTATTCAGTTTTGAGTATTTTAGACATTTTGAACCTTATGGAAAGTTTTCGCAAGTTTTCTACATTTATTTTAGTACATCATACAGTGCTTAGTTACAGGTACCAGCAGAGGGTTAGCTTGTGGTCCTTTGGGATCATGAGCACCGTGTGGCGTTCTGATTCCAGAAAATTGGGGCGTTACAACCACAGAGTTTGTTGTATTACTCTAAGCCTTGCATAATATGAATTGATTGTCTACCCATGCCAACGAGCTATCAACGACCAAAGTTACAGCAAGGGAAACCGGAGGCAACACATTGCCCATTTTGTCAAAACATTTAGTATTGTTGGAACACATGAAGAGGTCTTGGAAAAATAGTTTGTTCGATCAACTAAGGGGAACACATTTGACTAGAATATCTTCCTAGAGCACGAGTCATTTGATTATTAGGATTAGATCGAAAAGGAATGTCTCAATCGATTTTATAGCACCCAATAAACTGTTAGCATGATAGAGTTGACTCACACTAAGAAAAGAAAGGATGATCCTACAATAGATTATATCAATCGATGGAGATCATTGAGTTTGAACTGTAAACATCGCCTTTCTAAAATATCTGCCACAAAAATGTGCATTCAAGGAATGCATTGGAGCCTTGTATATATACTCCAAGGAATTAAGCCTCTAACTTTTGAAGAATTAGCTACATGCGCTCATGACATGAAGCTAAGTATTGCAAGTCATTGAATGATGTCACCTATTTTTGATCCTAGGAAAGAAGTCACAGAATTCAAAGACCTTTCAGAAGATCAAATTGGGGAATCTATGGAGATAACTTCGAGTTTTAGGAAAGCCTCCACAAGACAAAAGTTAAATGAGGAAACTCCAGAGAAACAAATTCAAGAGGTGAAAAATCAACCAACGTTGATGGAGTAACAAGCAAGGGTATATCCTTTCCCTAACTATGATGTTCCTGGGATTATTGAGGAATTGCTAGCCAAATAAGTCATTGAACTCCATAAGTTAAAGCGACCTGAAGAATCAAACAAAATTGATAATCCTAGGTACAAAAAATTTCATTACATTGTTAGTCATCACACCATAAAATGCTTCACCCTAAAGAAAAAGATCATGAAATGCAAATCATGTTAGCATCGAATTGGACCATAAATAAGGTTCAATTTGAAAAGTTGTACAACTCATGTGCTCTGTGGCATCATCAAAAGGTGACAAAATCATCATGCTACAATTTGGGAGCTTTGACCCCATTGAGGTTTCCCCATTAAAGAAAACAACAAGAGAGTTCATGTCAAATGAATTTTTCAAAGCAAGAAGGGTGGCACTTGGATATTGATCGCTCGCAAAAGATAAAAATGTCAAAGTACTTCTAAACTCCAACTTTCAAAATTTGACACATGATCTAGTGAAATTATGCTTCAACCAATGGGGGCAATAAATTTCAAACTAAAGTGCAACAATACTTTATTACTAAGGATTGGGAGGAAAGTTACATTACAAGAATTCTTCCCCTGAATGCTCCTTAAGGCATGAGCTTAAACTGTATGTCACTCCTGATTGAGTATAAACTGTGAACTGCTCTATAAAAAAAAGAAAAAAAAAACTTGTAAAAAAATTAATTCATCATTCTTGAACTATGCTATGACTTGATCCCCCCGAGGTACGTAGGCAACTTAGAGTATTTTTTACTCTAAGTTCAATCATATGAGTTAAAAAAAAAGTGTGGAAAAAGATGTGTCATTATTTGAGCATGGCAATAACATTTTTAAGTAACATACATATCACATGAGGTTAGTCGTTCCTTCGCTATGTTTACCACGGACATGCAAAGGAGAAGAGGCCAACAAGGCAAAGGGAATTTTGATGATATATTTGAGTAAATATGTAAAGAAATTGAGTGTGGTTTTCACATATGTTGTAACTTTTGGTGTTATATTTGTAAAAAAAAAAAGATAGAGTGTGATTCAAATGCTCCTACATCGAGATATGAATTTTCTATTATATCCGCTTAAAGTTGCCTAAAAAAAATAGGACATCAGACTCCAAACTAAACTGAATTCGATGATGCATCTGTATAAATTCGTAAATGCATTAAGCTTGATTTTTACATATGTAATAAATTTTGGTGTTATGTTTGCAACAAAAAATACAGCTCATGATTCAAAGGCTCATACGTCGAGATATGAATTTTCTACCATATCTGCTCAAAGTTGCGAAAGAGACCTTTAGGTTTCAAACTAAGCTGATTTTGATGAATAATCTTTAAAAAATAATAAAGGGTTTGACAATTATCTTCACATATGTGGTAGATATTAGATATATCTTTGCAACCCAAAAGACGGATCATGATTAAGAGGCTACTGTATAAAGTAATGAATTTTCTACTACAGCTGCATAAAGCTGCGAAACAGACGTATCATATTCAAAATCAACTTCAAAAATTAATTTGGATCATATCCAAGGGAATTTGGTCATGATTTTTACATACATTGTGGTTCCATGATCTATATTTCCAAAGGAATAATAATTTCATTATTTATAAATTCCTAATTCAAGTTATGAATTTTATACCATGATGTGCGAATATAAAAAAAGGGAGGCAGAATTTGAGCTGAGTTTATAATGAAATTCGAACAAATCCGAATGGAATTTGGTCTTGATTTTTACATACTTTATGGTTTCATGAGTTATAGTTCCAACAGAAGAAGAATGTCATAATTTCGACACTCCTAGTCCGAGTTATGGATTTTCTACCACAGACGTGCAAGGCTATTAAAACTGGGTGTAGAAAAAAGACAATAATTTCGAGCCAAGTTTGAAAAAAAATATGTACGAATTCGAAGAACTTCTGGCTATGATTTTTACATACGTTATAGTTCAATGAATTATATTTTTAACGGAATAAGAATTTCATGATTTCAACACTCCTAGTTCGAGTTATGAATTTTTTATCATAGCTTCTCAAAGCTGAAAAAGTTAGGCGATACGGAGTTCGAGAAAATCCTTTTATTAAAAGATATGCACAAGTGTAAAAATATTTTGGT
Source organism: Capsicum annuum (assembly GCF_002878395.1). Classification (NCBI taxonomy): domain Eukaryota; kingdom Viridiplantae; phylum Streptophyta; class Magnoliopsida; order Solanales; family Solanaceae; genus Capsicum; species Capsicum annuum. The sequence continues at coordinate 18,407,084 of NC_061113.1, read as the reverse complement.
CATGATTTTCATACATATTGTAGTTTTGTGATATTTTTGTTCCAACGAAGCAACTGGTTCATAATTTTGAATTATTTATCCCGTGTCCCGAGTATCGAAGCATATGAATCGGGAAGGCAAATAAAAAACTGCTTGACGTGTCAGATTTGAAAATAAACTACATAGTAGAAAGAGTATTAAAAGAAAAGTGTTACTTTTATTTCTCCAAAAGAGACTGCCAATACATCATGATAGGATAAAAAAGACAGAACAAAAAGGAAGAGAGCATTCTTGGGAAAAAATAAGAAAAAAAATCTAAGGAAAAAGCTTACGACTAAGGATCTGATGGTGACTTGTCTCAGAGTTTTCCTTTAGCTTAGCAAGTTATTTTGTTTCTGTTTTCAACAGTGGGCTCATTTTCTCAAGGGCATGAATCTCGTCTTCAATATTGGTGACACTCTCTTGATTTTTGGAAAATTTCATTTGATGCTCTTCAATAAGCGAAATGGTCTTCTTCTTCGATGTCCAGACAACTAACTCTTTTTCAGCTCCCTCAAGGAATTTTTGAAGCTCTCTCAGACACTTATCCATCTTGATTTGGTCTTCATTTGCCGCATAAAGATGTTGTTTGTGCAACAGAAAGCAACTCCTGATGAGCATCTCTAGTTATCTTTTGGGAACTGGACAATTTTCCAACATCATAATCTCTATGCTTCTTCAAAATATCTGCAAGTAGAACCTTCAAAGAAGAATGGTCGACAACGTTGACCTCCCAAAGCTATTTAAGAATTAGAGAAACACCTTTCTCTAACTCTTTGAGGTTTTCTGAGGATTCAACAGAGAATTGTGTAATATATTCACCCAAGGTATGCCATAATCCAAAAGCGTAGGACAATTTGAAAGATGGAGTAGACTTTTGTGGTTCAAAATTTGGGGCAATCAGCTATACCGGCCGAACCAAATCCTTGGGGATGTTTGAATGTCTATTGTCATTTTCTCCAGCCACCGTATCAATAGTTGTGATATTTTGAAGATATTCAACATTTTCTGACAACTTTGTCGACGAATCTTTATTTGTAGCTTGAGTCTTGGCGTTATCAAGAGAAAGATGAAGGATTTGGGCTTGTGAAACAATCCTCACCAAATAAATCACCACCAAATATGTTACTGGAAATGCTCACAAGACCCAACTAAGAAAAAAGTGAAGTTAATATCAAGTGAAGAGGCAAGTTGGGATATTAAAGAAATAATTATTATCTGATGTGACAAATCAGCCAAGGGCATTGTTGAACCGGCGACACCATCTTTAAATATAGCGGTGTCAATAACCTTTTTTCTTAAAACGCTTCCAATGTGGTTCTTGGCTAGCATTGCTTTCATTTGAGCTAGAGGTAACACTATCAATAGCAGCTTAATTGAGTGAAACATGTGGTTTGGATTTGTCACTGCACAATGTGACAATGTCTTGTGACTTTTCAACACCTTTACTCAATGGTCTGGAAGCTTTCTTTCTTTTGTGGAAAACGTCGATCACTTAAGAAGTGGAGATGGATATTTCCTTAGGGATGATGAGGTTTTTTTTCCTCTTTTATCCATGTGTGTATCCTTGCCCTTTGAATTTTTAGATTTAAGAACAACTTGGACAGATTGAGCAGTATTACTCGTTTCCTCCTTGGACATTGAAGAGTGAGAAAGCTTGACTTGATCATCCAGCTGAACTTTGTTTCCTTTGATTGATGTGGGAGAAAAATCCTTCTTCGGACCTCTTAAAATAATGTGGGTATTTCATCTCAACACAGTCTCCCAATGGGCTGGCCACCAATCTGAGTACTCGCGAGTCATAAAAAGTCCATTTTCTAACGGACGAGTTGGTATGTTAAGCTTTGACAAGCTTCCAAGATGAACACAAGAATCCCAAAGTTGCACCAAAGCTAGCATCGAACCATCATAATAATGCTCAACCAGAATGCCGGGAATGTCTTGACAAAATTCAAAGTGTCGACTAAATCGATGAGGACTATAAGGTTCCACAATCAGGTCATCATTATGCCTCAGAGTGAAGAAACTTGAACGAAGTCCTATGAAGAAATCACTCCATGAATTGGACAGTTTGTTGCTATCATCAATTTGCACCTCTTTTCCTTGCAGCCGGGCCAAATGAGGAAACTTTTTTACATTGACTTGTTTAAATGACTTGCGAGCCTCAACTAGGCCAAATATATTTTCCATATTTTCTCCTGAAATCATCCACACTGGCACCCCTCATTGCGGACGGTTAACATGATAATAAGTTTCAAAATACTCACATATTCATCCATAGACATAATGGATGGGAAAGAGTGCATGGAAGCATCCCAAGTTTGAAGAAGTGGAGATCTCCTTAAGGCCGCGATAGATGCTTCGAAGAATCGGAACTGCCATAGAAAATTGGGAAAAGGCTCAAATATGCCATTGAAATATCAGAAATTTCTCATTTATGCCATCAGTTAAAAGTTCGGCTCATTCATACCATCACTGTTACAAAATCGGTTCATCCATGCCATTAATTTTTAATGGTGGTTTTCAAAAACAGCTTTGCCACGTGGCCTTTTATTAAAGGTCCACGTCATTAATTAAAATAAGAAAAAAGGCTCAAATATGCCATTAAACTATCAGAAATGGCTTATTTATTCCATCATCTAAAAGTTCAGCTCATTCATGCCATCGTTGTTATAAAATCAACTCACCCATGTCATTACTTTTTAATGGTAGGTTTTCAAAAATAATTTTGTCATGTAGCCTTTTATTAGAGGTCCACGACATTGATTAAAATTAATCAATATTAATTTCAAAATATCTTAGACCCATTAAAAACAATCGATTCATTTAACATAACCCGACCCACACCCATTAAAATATTTTTTTCCTACAACAACAACAATTATTCTAGCCTGAAAAAATAGTGATTAATGTATATCCTTTGGCTATTTCTAGTTGATTCTAAATCATTATAAATGCTACGCTTAACAGAAATCTCAAAAATTCTATCCTACAGTAACTGATTAGTTTTAATTTCAGTGACCCCAATGTGTACATCGAAGTTGTAAGAAAATAAACCAATGAACGATTAAGGAAAGCAAGAAAAAGAAAAAGGCGTACCAATAGAACTCATCCATTCTCCCATCACAAATTAGGGGAGTATACCTTATTGAAAAAATCATTTCCAAATAACGACTTAAAAGAAGTTTGTTATCCCAATTATCCCGCCATGCATATGGAATAACTTCTTCCATCACGAATTACTGAAGCCTACATTGTTGAAAAATCATTTTCAAATAACGGCTTAAAAGAAGTCTTCTATTCCAATTATGGTATAAATGCTGGAATAAATAATCCCGATATTTAATTTCAGATATTTTGAAATTAATATTGATTTCTTTTAATTAATGGCATGGACTTCTAATAAAAGACCACATGGCAAAGCTATTTTTAAAAACCAATTATTAAAAATTTATGGCATGAGTGAGTTGATTTTATAATAGTGATGGCATGAATGAGCCGAACTTTTAACTGATGGCATAAATGAGTCATTTCTGATAGTTCAATGGCATATTTGAGCCTTTTGGCTTATTTTAATTAATGACGTGGACCTCTAATAAAAGTTCACGTGGAAAAATTGTTTTTGAAAACCACCATTAAAAAGTAATGGCATGGATGAACTGGTTTTGAAACGACGATGGCATGAATGAGCTCAACTTTTAACTATGGCATAAATGAGCCATTTCCGATAGTTCAGTGGCATATGTGATCCTTTTTCCCTAGAAATTTTTCTCCATGAGCCATCAAGCTTGCGACTTGGGGAGCAAAAATTTACAGAGCCGACATGTAAGGAAAGACGCCAAATAAGTTTCATCCCTGAGTGATTTTGCCTTTCCTAGCTTGACAAAAGGGGCATTCTCTTCTTCGGTTCATGGTAAAAAAATCATTTCACTATTCCCCAACAGTTCATGATTCATCCTTGGCTCTATCCAGTTTTTTGAGATCTTTTGTGAAGGATCAAAATATTTTCTTGGTCATCAAAACCAGAAATTAGTCCAATCAAGAAAAGAGACGTCATCGATGACACCGTTTGTAATCCGATAGAATGACAAAAATAAGTGTGAGCAGCTTCTAGGGAGAAAAGTCTTCCCTTTGTCTTCAACAAATGTCAACTCCTAAGCCGAGGGAATAACTTCATTGTAAAATGACCCATGAACATGAAGGCCGCTGATGTTTCTCAAGTCCTATAAAGAGATGGACAACTCTCCAATTAAAAGTAGAAACTGTGTTGGTGGATGGACGCCAATTCTCATAGAAGGCCTAGAGCCCATTATCGTTATGTCCATACGTGAACAACGAAGCAAAGATGGAATCATAAGTCTTGTTGCATTCCAAGGTCTCCTTAAAATGGGCAAGAACGTCTTCTATCCACTCCCAATAGCAAGATGTATATCAAACCTCACAAAATTTGGAGGGAGGAACACGCCAACTGCTAAGGCTTCCATTGCATCTAGGAGAGCACGTACCAACAATATTTTGATGGCCAGAAGACTTCGAAAGGAGAACTTTTGTAGTCATAATTTTTCTCAAAAAGTTGTACATGACATCTTGAATTTTTTTCATTGACCATTCCATGAGATGGAGGGAAGTTTCCAGCGGCTTTCTAACTAGAGGGAAGGTGCCAATCACTGGAGGATGAACTTTAAAAGTGAGGGATTTGGCATACGAATTTGGTTTTCTCTCTAGGATCTCAAGGCAAGGGTATGGAGTTTCACGGTCATTGAAACAAATCATTGTTGGGGACCAAGAGTACACTACACCATTCCTAAGGATTAAGAAAAGAATAGAGATTAATTGTTATGGACACACAAGTTAGGTAAAATAGGAAACAAGAGAATTTGAAGTTGAGTGTTAAAGAAAAAAATTAACTATACAAATATAGTTTAAACTTGACAAACATATTTTTGTTTGGTTTCTATTCCTTGTTTCCGGTTACATAATTGCAAAACATGGATAAGTTACAACTCCTTGTTGTTACTTATTAAAAAAATGAGTAGCTTGCGATTGCAGTTACGTATTTCATAATGCAATCGTGTAAATTTGAGTGAGCAAAAGGCAGCAGGCTGCTATGAAAATTATAGTTACCCGAGAAGTAGTTTGTGGTTCAATCGTATCAGCCAAGGTCACAGCTTCACAGCCTAGCAATCAAACACAGTCGAACACTTTTATTTGTTGCCATCGAATGCTTTGATGAATTTCCTCCGCAAAGGAGAAACTTATATAGAAGTTCTTGTAATAATTACCATTTCGTATACAAGGAAGGTGTCACAACCCGAACAAGGGCCTATACGTAATGGGCATCCCAAGTCCAACCAGGACCAGGGACCACTCCCTATTACCTAACCCAACTGCCTTATACAACGTTTGATGGGATGAATTTCGAGCATATAACAAGATTTTGTAAATGCTCTCATGAAGACTCTAGGATAGGGTCACAACCGTGGTCGACCTTACCGAGTCCAACCGTACCAAGCCAACCGTCCATCCATATCAAACCAAACCAAAGGCCATAAACCAGACCATAACCAAATGTATTCCAAAATATATAATGATAATCAATCCTAAAATGTAATATGATGGAACAGTGAGAAATCCTGTGATGTGGTGTCAACCCACCAAGCTATTCCAATGCCAAGGCCGACACTAATACCTATTCCACTCATACCAACCCTCAAAGGTACCATAAAGCCTATAACCCAAAGAGTAAAAATATTTGATTGGGACATGACCCAAACCATGGTTAAAACTAATAGCCAAAGTAAAATCAATGTGTCTAAAGATGTTCATAACATGAAATAGAGACTTTCAAAAGGATAGAAGCTCACCAATTTAGTCCAAATATTGATCCCCGATTCAACAACTATGTAAGAGGAGTAGAACGGCCAGTTCCTAAATAGCATTGGTATACAACCACCAATAGACAGGTTAGAGAGAGATCGTTTGATACCAAATGGTATCTAAGAGAGCACAAAACAGTCTGCTACTACACAAAAATAGTCCACACACACTAGACACTAAACGGAGGCATCAAACACAAACAATTCCTACTCTCTTCTTGAGAGGAAAATGGTATTCAAAATATTACACTTGATATCAAAAAAATCTAACAAAGGAACAAGACTAAGGAAAATGTTTAAATAGTCTATTACAAAAGGTATTGAAAAAGGACTCCTTTGCGCTGAATGAAGGCGGTGGGTATGGAGTGTATTTGGGGTAGCCTTGGGTGTATTTTTGAGCACCTAAGGCTAGACCTCATATGTCAGCGTGTACACTCCCATGGGCGAGTTCACAACAAGCTCAAACGCGTCTATTTTCATAAACGCACCTTGTAGTCTTTGTAGTTCCGGAGCTTGGACAAGGCTTTGAAAAAGGCTTCAAAAGGTTTTCAATTCACTTTGTAAATCAAAAACTTGGACCTTCAACAAAAGCTTGTAATCCTTGTGCTCCTCATGCTTGTATCATCCTCTCCATTTTGAAAGGAATTTGTCCTCAAATTTGCACCTTACAAAACCAAAGAGAGAGAGAGAAAACAAGAACACAATCCTCATGATAGGAGGGTTAGCATTAGTACCATAAATTATTTAGACAATTCAAGGGGGTACACTTTTGGAATACAACCAACAATCTTTTCTTCTGAACATGAAACACGTACCACAGACATCATAGAAGACATGTCTAAGATGAACATCAAGGAAAGAGGAGTGCAATCCAAAACTATCACATATTATTTGGAATGTACCCACAGGTCCTTTGTATGTGACATGAAAAGTTTAGAATGAATGGAACAAAGGAAGTGACTCTGATGAATATCAAGAGGTAAGGAAACTACAATTATCTTAATGGCTTTACTATACCCAAAAGGTAAGGCTACCTTTATCTTAGAAACCATAAGATACAACTGTTTTATTACCTCTACAAAGGACCTCATCAAAAATTGTGCTAATATTGATCTGAAGATCTACCTCAACCACATATCACCATCATTCAAATAAGGAAACCAGCCACCAAAATTCCTACCACAACAAAATACAAATTCAAAATTAACATGGTTATCATCATAGGTAACGAGGTAGTATAGAAAGGAATCAAGTGTGCAGACATCTTGCCGAGGGGGTACACTTTTAAAATACAACCAGCAATCCTTTATTTTTACCTTGAAACATGTAGTTTGAACTTTACAAAGGATAGGGATAATATAATCATCAAGGAAAGATAAGCATAAGCCGAGGCAACCCCTTTCCCAACCCACTAGTGTTCCGGGATCAAAGGGATGGTGTAACCAAGGGTATAAGCCAAGATTAACCGATCCTTTTACTAGGATATCATCCAAGAATAAAGAGTTATGGCCTAGAAGTCTTATCTTAAGAGCAATCATACCTTTATTCAAAAGTTTGCCAAGCATATTATTATAGTGAGCAAAACTAGTAGCACGGTTTGCAACACACATGCTCAAAGGAATATGTCAAATATCATGGTCTATATTACAAGAATGAACACTAACTTGAGAATTTTGAATCACATCACTCACATGATGAAGTAGTGAACTATCCTTAAGAGAAAATTGACCAACATATGCAACAAGAGAACTACCAAGGAAAGATTCATGCTTTTCTATACTATGTAAACCAAAAGCTACTTCACATTGGATACTAATATCCTTATCAAAAAATTTCAAGGCTAAGGATGTTTAAAGTGTATCAATGATACCTTGGTGTATGCCACGAAATTCCACTTGTTTGGAGATCTCGACCAAGGGTGTCACTAGCTTATTTCCCATGTTGTCGTGTGGAACCCCTTTTTGATCCTTCTTTGATAGCATATGAACTTGAACCTGTACATAAGAAGGATAAATGCTAGGCAAAGTGCTAGCATATGGGTTAGTGAGTATCAAAGATCCTTTGTGGTCAAATCCCACAAGCATATTTTTCTTTCCCTTTCCTACTTTAGTTCCCGCAGTTTCTCTTTCCCTTGGCCTTTTTTCTTCACATTCTTCTTGTATATCACCACTAAGTTCCTCTCTATCTTTAGTCTTGGCCTCATTCTTCTTGGATCCTAAATCTCCCTCCTCTTCTACTTGGGTGGGGTGTTTTCGAGTTAGTGTAGCTTGGGGAGAGGACATTGGATTGAGTATAGGGTCATTGGACTTAAGGTGTTTGGACTTGTGAAGGGTAAGGGATTTGGTCAAGTGGGTTTGGAATGTGGAACTTTATACTTTGAGGTAGCATTTAAGTACCAATTCCTTCTTATTGTACTTGGTTCAATGGGGAATATATAGGTCTACTTGGCTCTTGGGTTGATAGACATTGGTTTTGTGGATTGGCATTTAGTGGAGGAGGTCTTTGGATTGGGGGATTTTGGTTTGGACGATTCAGATATAAGGATGGCTTTTGGGTTCCAAGTCCTTCACGTGGGAATTAGTGGCATAGGGAATGACTAGGTCTATCAAGGCCTCGGCCTTGTGAGTAATAGTTGTCTTGAGGTATGGCATTTGGTTGATACATTATTTGGTGCATGGATTCGGGGGTAATACATTGGAAGTGTGAGACAAGGATTCAAGATTAGCCACAAGAGCATTCAAAACATTATGGTCCATGGTTTATGCATTGGGAAAATTCAAGTTCCATGTGTGGTGGTTCCATTTGCAAATGTACCTACAAAACAAGTAAATGTTAGTTCAAAATACTCTCACACTCTTTTTACTCAGATCCCTCACCTGACCCTTCAAGTTTTGTAAGTCAGCTATTAACTTGTGAATGCTTGGGAATGAGTCTACTCTTGAGTTAGAATGGATTTTGGTTTGGAAGACTCAAGGATGTTTTGTACACACTTGAACCAAGAACAACGACAAATTATAAATAAGCAAAGCACCACAAGGAACATTAACACAAAAGACATACTAGAAAACTAGTTCACAACTTAGTACGTTGGTACTTAGTTGCCAACTAGTGTAGGAGTCAATAGAATGAAACCAATAGAGACAAGGGAAGAAACTATGAATGTACAATAACTTGAGTTTTGTTGTTGATGTGGCTCACAATTTTTGTTTTGACCATTTGATGTTGTTGTTTTTGTTGAAGTTTGATGTTTGTCACTTGAGTTGTTCAATTTTGGTTTGTGGGTGATGGTTTTCAGTTTTGGAATGATGAAACAAGACTTTGGACTCTCTTTCCAAAGGTCAAAAGATGTACATCATCTTTTCACCAACTTGCACTAAAATGGCAAAACACCTTTTTGCCTTGTCTTTGTCCCTTTCCTCTTTTGGCCTTTCTTGAAAGATGTTTGTCACCCTTTTAGTAACTAAGCATTTTGGATTCCCTTTGTTTCTTTACCACTTTGGTGTTGTCTTGAATGTATTCCCAAGACAAACACAAAGCCTTGTATCTCTCTTCTCTTTTCAAAATCAAACAACTCCTTTTGTTGAACACTACTTCAAGAATAATATGAATAACAACAAGAATAATATGAACAATAACAACCTCTTAGCCGTCCACCCTTCAACAACACTTTGACAAGAGCTCAAATCTTGGACTTTAGACTCAAGGGGTGTTAAGGAACAACCAGATAACACAAGAAATGACTAAGACAATAATAAAACACCTAAATCGAAACACAAATCTCAGCAAAAACAACAAGACACAATTTCGGTCAAGACAACAAGAATGGACAGATTTGCTTCTTTTTGAAATTTTTAGTGTTTCAATAGTTATTTTTTTTATTTTTTGACTTAGACATCCCAATATTGGTAGTGTAGGAACACAACCATCCTTATCTATGATACCAAATTATACCAAATAGTATCTAAAAGAGCACAAAATATTCCGCTACTACACAAAAATAGTCCACACGCACTAGACACTAAACAGAGGCAACAAACACAAACTTAAATGATGAAGAAGATAGGTAACTTGACACAAAGAGAACATATAATGTAGCAAATAAGGAGCTTATTAAAATCTAAACCCTCTATAAAATACATTAGCAAGCACCAAGTTCTTACGAAACACAAGAGGAACTTGGTTCACCCAAGAACTCACGTTTCTAGCTGTTTCACAACACAAGTGGAACCTTTCACTTGTGGTGTTTAAATGTTGGGGGTATACTATATTCTTGAGAGGAAAATGGTGTTCAAAATATTACACTTGATATAAAAAAAATCTAACTAAGGAACAAGACTAAGAAAAATGTTTAAATAGTCTATTATAATAGGTGTTGCAAAAGGACTCCTTTGCCCTTAATGAAGGTGGTGGGTGTGGAGTGTATTTGGGGAAGCCTTGGGTGTATTTTTGAACACCTAAGGCCAGCCCTCACATGTCAAGGTGTACACTCCCTTGATCGAGTTCACACCAAGCTCAAACACATCCATTTTGATAAATGCACCTTGTAGTCTTTGTAGTTCCCGAGCTTGGACAAGGCTTTGAAAAAGGCTTCAAAAGGTCTTCAATTCACTTTGCAAATCCGAAACTTGGACCTTCAATAAAAGCTTTTAATCCTTGTTCTCCTCATGCTTTTATCATCGCTAGTATGAATTTAGGATAAGGATAAAATAATGCTATTTATAAATAAAGTAAAACCATTCATAATGCATACAACCAAACATATATCTAAGTACCAGGAAAGGGAATCGAGTTTAGCATGCATTTAAAACCTTTACCTAGGCTGTGTAGCTTTGCCGTCCTAAATCACACATGGGTGATATGGGTTCAGCTCTCCCTGTAGAAAGGACTTCAGTGCATGTAGCTGCATGACCAGGGAAGATAACCCTGGGATTACTAGTACATCCCCCAATATAAGGTGTGTCAGACATCATGCACACGTCACCAAGACAAAATCTCATATCGGCAAATATGAGATTCCAGTTACGGTCCCCCCGGGACCTACACCTTCCGCGGCTTCGCTACAACTCCCTCTTTAGTACCCAATTAAAACTAGTTCCAGATAACCAACCAATCCACTTACCATTTATTAACAAAGGCCATTTAGTGGTGGTATGGTCATACAAACCATACTTGCAAGTACTATCCATAACCAACCATATGTAGGTTTAAAGGGACTTTCAAGTGCCCTTCTATTTACCATATTAAGCCTCTTGGGAGATTCTGTACCCCACAAGCATAACCATTTAGCCATTTACCTTTCCAAACCATTTAAACCATGTATAAGTCCTTTGCCAAGTTTAAAACAAGCAAGAGTTCCATTTAAAAGTAATCAATGAAATGAACATATCTTTATAAGCATTTTGTCAAACACATTAGGGGCATAGTATATATCCAAAACTAATTCCAATTATCAATAAGGATTCCATGTATTCCAATTATCCAAAACCACCATTAATGCATATAAAGAAATAATTAAAACCATGGGAAAACATAACCAAATATTTATAAACAAATCCCCCAAATCATATTTGAAAACTCAAAAAACATACAATAACAAAATCATGAAAACCAATGATAAAAACCATGCCTTTAGTTGGAACTAACAACGAGGGAAGAGAAATTTCCTTAATTGACAAAGTAGACAGAGAGAAATCACCAATGAGATCCCCAAATTAGCCTTTAAGATGAAACCCTAACTCTTTGCCCCAAAATCTCTTGATAGGATTTTAAAGTCATTAACAATAGTTTCTAAGTGTTAATGAATAGAATCTAGGGTAAATAATCTACCAAGTAGGTTAGAAGTTGCAAAAAATCCATTCACAGGGATACGACTGACTCTCACGAGTCGTACCCTTCTGATACGAGTGGTACCTGCCACTAGTATCCTACCTCGACCCTTGGACCCAACACTGTCCATTATACAACTCATCCAACCATGTCGTATCCACAACATATGATTCATACCTTCTACCCATACCCCTAGAAGAATAGAATACCAAAAGGCTTGAATGTTGTCCACTATACGGGTAGTAGAATGACTCGTATTCAACCATACAACTCATAGAACCTAAGTCGTATCAATTCCAGTGACCCATCTTATCCCATAAACAATCACTAATCAGTGTATGATAGGACCATACTATCCGTACCCCAACATACGACTCGTACCTCTGAGTCGTATTGGGTTCGGAGAATGGAATTCCAGAAAATTTTCTAAGGGACAAAACCAAGGATGTAACATTCTACTTCACTAGGAACATTCATCCCCGAATGACGGATAAGGTATGGTAGATGCCAACATGCGTCATTTGCATTATCTAATATATTCCCAATCTTAATCGATGTTCAAAAACAAAGAGGAAAAAATATTAATCTTTCCTTTAACAAACAAAAAATAAAGATGCGTTCAAGAATACATACCTTCCGCATGAATCCCAGGAGCAAAAAACAAGAGAGGATACTTGGAATTTATGTCTCCTCCTCTACCCAAGTAGCCTCTTCAACTTTATGGTTCTTCCACAGAACCTTAACCGAAGCCACATTTTTGGTCTACAACCGATTAACCTGCCTATATAATATCTCAACCTGGACCTCTTCATAAGACAGAGAATCCGAGATACCCAATCCTTCTGAAGGAATAGTCGAAGAAGGATCACCAATGTATTTCCTCAACATGGAAACATGAAATACCAGATGAACCAAGCACAAACTAGCAGGCAACTCCAATTCATAAGAGACATTACCAACCCTCTGCAAAATCACATAAGGGCCGATAAATTGGGGATTGAACTTCCCCTTCTTGCCAAACTGCACTACTCCCTTCATGGGGGACACCATTAGAAACTCCTTATCCCCAACCTTAAACTCTAAGTCTCTATGACTAGCATCTGCATAAGAATTTTGGCGACTCTGGGCAGCCTTAAGCCTATCTCGAATCCCCTTCACCTTCTCTATAGCTTGATAAACCAAATTTGTACCAAACATATCTGCCTCACCAAGCTCAAACCAACTAATAGGAGATCAATACCTCTTACCATACAATACCTATAGAATGATAGCTATTGTTGTAAGCAAAATCTACCAAAGGTAGATGCTCAACCTAATTGACATCATAGTCAATAACACAAGACCGAAGCATATCCTCCACTATTTGAATAGTTGTCTCCACTTGTCCATCTGACTACGGATGAAAAGTAGTACACAGACTAACCTTAGTCCCAAACCCCTTCTGTAAAGACCGTTAGAAGTAAGATGTAAACTACATTCTATAATAAAAAATAATTGAGACGGGTACCCCATCCAGCTTTACAATATCCTAGAGATATAGCTTCGTATATTCCTCCTCTGAAAAGTTTGTCCTTACTGGAAGAAAGTGAGCAGACTTTGTCATCCTATACACGATGACCCAAGTCGAATCAAATTGGATTCGAGATCAATAAAGACCGATAACGAAATCCATATTGATCATCTCCCATTTCCATTTAGGAAACTTAATTTCTTGATGCAGTCCACCAGGCCTCATGTACTCAACCTTAAACTGTTGACACACCATGCACTTTGCCATAAAATCAACCACTTCCCTTTTCATACTATTCCACCAATAGATCTCCTTGAGATCCAAATACATCTTTGTCGAGACGGGATGAACAACATTGTGTGATTCATGTGCCTTAGCCAAAATCCATTGCCGTAAACCATCGACTTATGGAATATACAACCTCCCTTTGTATCGCAAAGTATCATCACCACTAATCTCAAACACAACTAGCTTTTGCCCACCAACATAACTCTTGATTTTCATCAAGACAGGATTTAGCACTTGCTTCTCCTTAATCTCTTCACCAAGAAGCAATCGAACCACTTCTTGTACCATCATACCACTATCCTTGGATTCCAAGAGACAAACTCCAAGATTATCCAAGTAGTGAATATCCTTCACCAATTCTCGCTTCCCTTTCTCCACATGAGCCAACTCCTTAATGGACAACCTACTAAGAGTATCAGTAACCATATTAGCCTGACCTTGGTGGTAGTGAAGACTCATATCATAGTCCTTGAGAAGCTCAAGCCATTTCTTCTGCCTGAGATTAAGCTCCTTCTGAGTGAACACATATTATAGACTCTTATGATCAGAAAAGATATCTACGTAAACACCATACAAATAATACCGCCATATTTTGAAAGCAAACAAAACTGCCAACAGCTTCAAATCATGAGTAGGATAATTCCTATCATGTACCTTTAACTACCTAGAAGCATAGGCAATCACCTTCCTATACTGTATCAAAACACAACCAAGCTCTACCCGAGATACATCACAATAAACCATAAACCCATTATTGCCTTCCGACAAAGTTAGAATTAGAGCCAATGTTAACCTATCCTTCAACTTCTTGAAACTCCCCTCACAAGCATCCGACCAAGAAAACTTGACCTTCTTCTAATTCAACTTCGTCAAAGGAGAAGCTATTGCCAACAAGCTTTCTACAGACCACCTATAATACCCGGCTAAACCCAAGAAGCTCCGAATGTCGGATAGAGTCGTAGGTCTAGGTCACCATTTAACTACAACAACCTTTTGAGGATCAACCATTATCCCCTTACTATAAATGTTATGACAAAAGAAAGTCACAACATTTAATAAAAACTCACACTCAAAGTACTTCACATACAACCGCTATTCCTTTAACATCTGCAAATCCACACGGAGGTGATTAGCATGATCCACCTCACTCTTTGAATAAACTAGAATGTCATCAATAAACACAATGACAAAAAGATGTAAAAACTATCTGAGAACTCTGTTCATCAGATCCATAAATGCCACCAGGGCATTAGTAAATTAAAATGACATCACTAAAAACTCAAAATGCCTATACCGAGTATGAAAAGCCATATTAGGTAAATCCACCACCTTAATCTTAAGATGATGGAACCTAGAACAATGATATATCTTGGAAAAGAACTTGGCACCCTGTAATTGATCAAATAGATCATCTATCCTTAGGAGAGGATACTTTTTCTTGACCATTACCTTATTCGACTGCCTGTAGTCCATGCATATTTAAAGGGAAATGAACAACACCGATGCACCTACGAAGATATACTAGGATGAATAAAACCCTTATACAGAAAATCCTCATATTGCTCCTTGAGTTCCCTCAACTCAGTCGAAGCCAGTCTATAATAAGAAATAGATATCAGATGTGTGTTTGGGAGAAAATCAATACCAAACTCTATTTCCCTATCCGAAGAAACACCAAAAAAATCATTCGAAAAGACCTATGAAAACTCATTAATCAGATAAACTAACTGTAAATAAGGACTTTTTGAGCTAGAATCTTTAACCCAAACCAAGTGATAAGGACACCACTTGGAGATTAACCTCCGAGTTCTAAGATAAGAAATAAATCTCCCTCTAAGAGCTAGGGAACCACCCTCCCATTCCATAACCGGTTCATCAAGAAATCAAAAGATAGTCTTATGGGTCCGACAGTCTAAGAACTCATAACAGGAGTGTAACCAATCCATGCCTAAAAGTCCACCAAAGTCCACCATACCCAACTCAAACAAATCTACCAGAGTCTGTTGCCACCAACAAATATCAAACACCCTCTATAGACTCTCTTAGAAATAATCGAGTCTCCTACTAGGGTAGAAATTGAAAAGGGATCTGAAATCACTTTGAGATCAAAACCAAAAGAAACATGCATATAACGAGTCAAATAAGAGAGAGTAAACCCTGAATAAAGCAAACAATAAACATCACGAGAGAAAAGCTGTAACGTACTAGTAATGATATCAGGTGATGCCTCAAATTCCTGCTGGGATTCCATAGCATACAATCTATTTCGGCCAACACAAGAACCAGGAGTAGTAACAGAAGCAGACGCAACACAACCAGGTGTAGGAGCTGAAGTTGAAGCAACAAGAATCTTATTCGCCCACGTAGTGACCTTATTAACTGAACAATCCCTGAGCCGATGACCTAACTGGCCACACTTGATGCGTTTGTCCCTTTCTTCTTCATAATAACCCCGATGGGGATGTCAATAGAATTTATAAAGAGGGTATGAAGAAACTGAATGACCTCCACTCACCTGAGATTGGGCATTCTATGCCCGAAATATCTCACCTTGATAACGCCTGTCTCTTGACTACTTTGGGTAAGGATCACTAGCAGTAGAGAAGGAACTCGAGCTCTCCTAATTCTTTTTCTGCCACTTACCACCATCCCAATAACCCTGGGAAATGCACCTCCCCAATCAGAAAACCTGCTCCTCTTTCCCTACCTATCCCTAAACTTCGCTTGCCTCATCTTCTCATTATCCACTTGCTGCATATGGATAGTCAACCGAGAAATATCCATACCTTTATAGAGAAAACCACTATTGCTCTCCAAGATCAAATCCCAATTCAACCTAAAATAAAACTTTCTTATTCTCATCTTATACCAGCTACCAAATCAGGAGCATACCTTGATAGCTGATGGAACTTCAAGGCATATTCCTTGACAGTCATTCTCCCTTGCTTGAGATTCATGAACTCCTCCATCTTATCTTCCCTCAACTCTTGAGGAAAAAAACTATCAAAGAAGGCATTAGAAAAGGACTCCTACAACCCTGATTCTTCCACATCACCCCTATCTTTATCCCATTCCAAATACCTCTGATAAACAACATCTTTGAGCTGATAAGCTAAAAAGTTTCCCCTTCCATATTGGTAGCTGGTATTACAAAAAATATCTTCTATATTACATCCAAGAGGCCCTATGGATCCTCCTTTACCGCCACTCCAGTAAAAGTAGGAGGACCCATCTTCATAAATTGATAGACCGTTGCGGCCTCAATAGATAATCGACCAAATACATCCCGCTTAGCCTGAGCAACAACTAACTAAGCAATAACATGAATAGATTAAGAAAATTCTATATTGTCATATTGCCCTGAGGGACATGAGGAGAACTAGATAGAATGGGAGGAACTCCAGCACTATCAGGATTGGGTACCTGAGATCGAAGATGAACCCTTGATGTAGGGCGTGCCCCTTTAGCATTATTGCTAGATGGGATAGAAGAATTTCCTTGTGTTTCAGATCTATGAGACATGATATGAAAGATGAACAAACAAGGATTAGAGAAGCTTCTAGGACTTAGACTCCAATATTTAAAATAAAAAACCAAGAAAGTGAAACATTCCTAAATGTCTTATAGCTTCTCTCTTATGATTGTAATGTGCTACACACCCCAAAAAGGTACTTTATTCGACACAAATGTTTAGACTCCCACTTGGCCATAAACCTAAAGTTCTGATACCAACTTTTAATGACCCAACCCAGGGCCTAGATGTAATGGTCATCCCAAGTTTAACCAAGACCGGGTACCACCCCCTGTTACCCAACCCAACCACCTTATACAACCTTTAATGGGCTGAATTACTAGCATATAACAAGATAGAGTAAATGCTTTCATAAAGACTCTGGGATAAGGTTACAACTATGACTAGCCCAATCGAGTCCAATTGTACATGGCCAACTGTCCTATATATCAAACCAAACCAAAGGATAGAAACCAAATGGATTCCAAAACATATAATAATAATAAATCTCAAAATTTAATTCAATGGAACAGTGAGAAATTATGTGATGTGGTGTCAGCCCACCAGCCTATTCCAATTCCATGAACAACACTAGTATCGATTTCGCCCATACCAACCATCAGAAGTACCACAAAGCCTCTAATAAAAAAAGTAAATTATTCAGATGGGGCATTCTCCAACCATGACCAAAACCAATATCCAAAACAAAATCAAAGTGTGTAAAGTTGTCCATAACATGAAATAAAGACATACAAAAGGATATAAGCTCACTACTTAAATCCAAATGTTGATCCCTGAGACAACCACTATGTAAAAGGAGTAGAACGACTGATTTCTGCATAGCGTGTGTATACAGCTGCCAGTAGACGGGTTAGTGAATGATCGCTAGCATGAACTCAGGATAAAGATAAGATAATGCTATTTATAAACCAAGTAAATCCATCCATAATGCGTACAACCATACATATGTATAAGTACTGGGAAAGGGAATAGAGTTTTAGCATGAATTTAAAACCTCTATCGTCCCAAATCACCCACGAGCGATATGGGTTCAGCTTCCCTTGCTAGAAGAGCCCCGATGTATGTAGCCGCACGACCAGGAAGATAACCCTAGGATTACTTGTACGTCCCCCAATATAAGGTTTGACATCATGCACATGGTCACAAAGACCAAACTTTATATTATCAAATATGAGTTTTAAGTTTTGGTCCCTGTGGGACCTCCACCTTCCACGACTTAGCTACACATCGTCCTTTAGTGCCAAATTAAAACAATTTACAAATAACCAACCAATCTATTTACCATTTATTAACCAAGGACATTTAGTGGTGGCATGTTCATACCAACCATACTTGCAAGTACTATCCATAGCCAACCATATATAGGTTTAACTGGACTTTCTAGTGCCCTTCCATTTACCATATTATGCCTCTCGAGGGATTCCATACCCCACAAGCATACCCATTTAGTCATTTACCTTTCTAAACTATTTAAACAATGCATATGTCCATTACTAAGTTTAAAATAAGCAAGAGTTCCATTTAAAACTAATCAATGCAATGAGCATATCTTTATAAGCATTTTGTCAAACACATTAGGGGCATAGTATATATCCCAAACCAATTCCAATTACTAATAACCATTACATATAGTCCAATTATCCAAAACCACAATTAATGCATATAAAAGCATAATTAAAACTAAGGGAAAGCATAACCAAATATTTATAAAAAAATCTCCCAAATCATATTTGAAAACCCAAAAGCATACAATAATGAAAACAAGAAAACAATTGATATTAACCATGAATTTAGTTGGAACTAACAATGAGGGAATATAAAATGACTTAATTGACAAAGTAGACGGAGATAAATCACCAACGAGATCCCCAAATTAGCCTTTAAGATGAAACCCTAGATCTTTGCCCCAAAAGCTCTTGAGAGGATTTTTGAGTTTTTAAGAATAGTTTCTAAGTGTAAATGAATAGAATAATAGGGTAAATACTCTCCTAAGTAGGTTAGAAGTCATGGGATCCTATTAGGGTAGGTACGGAAATGTTCAGAATAGCCCCACTTAAGTTGCACAAAATCCTGTCACAGGGATATGACTGACCCTTACGAGTTGTATCCTTCTGATACGAGTGGTACCCACAACTCATATCCTACCTTAACCCTTGGACCCAGATTTTCTAGTATATAACTCATCCAACCAGGTCATATCCATAACATACGATCCATACCTTCCACCCGTATCCTTGACAGATTAGAATACCAAAAGGCATGAACGTTGTCCACTATACAAGTAGTAGATATGACTTGTATCCAACCTTACAACTCATATCCCCTGTCATATCCAATCCAGTTATCCATAAAATCCCATCAACCAACACTGGCCAGTGTATGACAGGACCATACCATCCATACTCCCACATACGAATCATACCCATGAGTCATTTGGGCCGGAGAACAGAATTCCAGGAAATTTTCTAAGGGCCAAAACTTAGGGTGTAATAAGAAGTTGTGGTGAAATTAAAAAATGAGAATTCCTGGGAATTTCAAATTTCCAATCAGTTGGAAAATTTACATATTGAGAAGATTTCTTTGGAGGAGACTTTAATTCTTCTTTTGTAACCTAAAGGAAAGTTAATATTCTTTCTTTGGTTCATGAAACGAAAAGGAAAGTTACTATTTTTCTTTGGTATATGAAACCAAAAAGGAAGTTAATATTTTTCTTTGGTACATGAAACCAAAAGGAAAGTTAATATTTTTCTTTGGTACAAAAATTCAAGTCAACTTTTTTACTTCTTATGTGCAATATGTCAAGTGAGGGAGTTGTATTGATCCTTCTAATTCAAATATATTGAAAGGGTTACATTGTTGCGCCAGTAAGAATTACTTAAATAAATATTAAGGCGGTGATTTCTCAAGTTCATACATATCCAAGAAGAGTAAAAAAAAATCAAGTTGTTCATTTTTTTGATGCTTGAAATAATATCGAGTTTGTACTCGACTATGGACGAAAAATGAGGATCACCACAAACAAATCATTGGTTGCTTTGACAAAGCTTTTCACGACATGAAATTTCACAGACGAAACTTTAGTTAGACCACTCGGAAGTATTGGTCTAACTAGGATGCACCGATGAACAAATACCTTTGAAGTCACAAAAATAAAAACACATTCATGAGTACTTTAAATCTCGCTGCCAAGTTTTGGCAAGCCTACACATTGACAAGTCTCAAAGTAAAGGGCATTAGTAGATATACAAAATTTGATGGATTAAATTCATAAAAAATTATAATTTGATTCACAATCATTTGATTTAACTAATCAATCTGGGCCTTACAAATTAGTTGGTCCATTTTATCAAATTCAAGACCAAGGTCCATTATACATTGGAGCCCAAACCCATGCCATGTGTCAGTGTGACTTCGTGTCCCCATCAAATTCAATACCAACAAGATGATGTCACATGTACAAATTATGTGGAAATCTCCTGTAAATTAAAAAACCAGTCAAAAGTTGTCAAGTTTCAAAATGACATATTTTGGCCAATCACAGCAACCTGGCCATCTCCCTACAACTATAAATAAGGGATAACACAACATTATATGGAAGATTGAAAAAGAAGACTTTGACAAGCATTGGAAACATCAGCGTCGACTATCAAGTTCTTGTGAGGAGTAATCAACGGAGTTCTTGGCTGAGATTATTTCAAAGCAACAAAATATTTTCCGACATTCCCGGCAATTGAAATACATATCAAGGTGTCCAAACCATACAACGATTCAAAAATCATGCTACTAAAGTCCCTAGGATCATTCCTAAGTTTAGAATAGAAGAATCAAAGGAGTTACATAATTGTACTCACAAGATACATCAATAAAAATTATTTTTTTCTTTTATTTATCTTTATTTGCATTTAATTTTTGACGCTTTGAAAATTTGTTGCAAATAAATTTTGGCTCGCCCAGTGGGACTATTTTTGCTCTTCATCTCTTCTTCCTGCAAATTGGAAGATACAAATTCAACCATTGTAATGGGCTTTAGAAAACAAATGATGTTACATGCAAGGGGTCTACTGCCACATCTGCTGACCTCAATCGTGTTGGACCGATTACTCATCGAAAGTTCAAGCTAGTGGCTTGGATGAATTTGAGAACTTCACCTCTTTGGAGGTGGAGAAAAATAACAAATTTTATATTGCGGCAGCTGGGGGCAATCTTGCATCCATGTTCTTTGGTGAACTTTCTCTAACTGGATCCAACTTTGGTGAACCTGAGGATTCAATGGATTCTCCAATTCCAAAGAAGGTCAATGCCTTGATGGCTGACTCAAATTATATGGACGAGAAGTTTGCAATGATGGAGCAAACCATTGAATCCCTAAAGAAGTCGGTTGATGATAAGAATCTTCATATCGCTCAAATCATTAACAAACTGGAGGCTTGCAAACAAGGAGATTCAAATCACATCCCTATTTATCCACTTGGTTTCATTCCACAAAACAAGGATGTTGAAGAATCACTTACTAAGACTAAATTTCAGAAGGAGAAAGAATCTATTTTAGTTGCAGCTTTATCTGTCCAACAGTTGTAAGACATGATAACAAACACCATCAAGGCTTAATATGTTAGAGCACCACCAAGTTTGTTGTATTACTCCAAGCCTTACATAAGGTGAAGTGATTGTCTACCCATTCCAATAAGCTATCAACCACCCTATTTGTATAAATTTGATGGCAAGGGAAACCTGACGCAATACAATGTCCATTTTGTCAAAACATGTAGCAACACTGGAACACATGGCATTCTCTTGGTAAAATAATTTGTTCATTCATTGAAGGAAAATGGATTTGACTGGTATATTGATTTGGAGCGTTAGTCAATTGATAGTTGGGAGAAGCTTGAGATGGAATTTATTAATTGATTTTACAGCACCCGGTGAATTATAAGCATGATAGAGTTAATCAACACTAAGCAAAGAAAGGATGAGCCAGTAATAGATTACATCAATCGATGAACATCATTGAGTTTGGACTGCAAACACCACCTTTATAAAATATCTACTGTAGAAATATGCTTTTAAGAAATGCATTGGGTCCTTCTATACATACTATAAGGGATCAAATCACGAACATTTGAAGAACTTGCTACACAAGCACATGACATGAAGTTGAGCATCGCAAGTCATGGGAAAGTATCACTTTTATTGACCTGATGAGATAAAAAAGGAAGTTCAAGAAAGGTGTGACCTCAAAGACTAAAGAATCTATGACAGTAAAAGGAACTTCTGTAAAGCTCACAACCAAGCAAAAGGTGAAGGAACATGAAGTCTCCAGGCCATATCCAAGAGAGGATAAACATCATCTAACCTTGAAAGAGTTAGAAGCTAAGGTTTATCCATTTCTGGATTTAGATGTACCTATGCTACTAGATGTATTGCTAGTTAAGAAAATCATTGAACTTCTTGAATAAAAAAGGCAGGAGGAAATAAATAAGGTCAATGATTCCAAGTACTGAAAGTATCATTACATCATTAGTCACCCAACAGAAAAGTGCTTTATATTAAAGGAGAAAATCATAACACTAGTACGTGAAGGAAAAATTATCATTGACATGGATGAAATAGTCTAAGAAAATCACGCTAGTGTGATACCCGAAAAGAATGAGTGTTCAATGTTTCAAACAATGCCAAGTTCAATCATCTTGCAATTTGGGAGCTGCGAGCCTGTTGAAGTAGATTTTCCAAGGATAGCGCTTGAAGGCTCATAGGGAATAGACAACAAAGCCAAGGATAATAATGACGATGGTTGGAACTTGGTTTCTCATTAGAAAAGAAAACATCAAGCGGTTCCAAGAATACGACTTCCTAAGCCAAGAGTGATAAAGAGTAACGTGGAGCATCTATGACCACCAAAAAGTGTTAAGTTTGATTCTAGCAAGAAGATCGATGTTTCATTATCATGGAAGGTCCCAAGGCCTATTACATTGTATGAGTTCTTTTCAGAAAAATTTCTTAAAGATTGTCAAATTGGTGCCACACATGTAATTACTGTCACACCCTTTTTAACGTACTCCCAAAAGATATGGTAAAAATTAATGTTTGAAAGGGTTTTATTATTTAAGATAAAAGAAATGAAAATTTGTTTCGGAAAAGGATTATTTACATTTTTTTCACTCAGAGTCGCCACTTGGCATAATCTGGTGTGCCAAATCACCGTTAGATAATCATTTCAAAAACCATTTGACTCTTTAAACTGGTTTACGAACAGATATTCCGGCTAAGGAATTCTGTTGACCGAGGGGAAAGTGTTAGGCACCTCTCGATCCCGTGGTTCAACCACAGTCGTTTGGTAGAGTGTATCAACTATTTTGGCATTAGGAAATGTATAAACCACACAAAAGCACGCAAAATAATCAAACAATAAACAAAAAAACAAAATGTAAAGTCCAGTCCAATTATTACAACCCGAAATAAAAATACTGAAATAACCTACACTAGTCCTAAACTATGCTTTAACCGATGCCTCGGTCCTTGATCACGAGCATCCTTTGCGTATAAAATTCTTTGGGGCATTCTCCGGTGAATAAATACAAATTACCTCGGGGAATTCCCCGGTTAAATAAATACACTTTTCAAATACGATAAACAAAACATTCAACAAATATTCCAAACATTCCAACACTACACCAATTCTAAACTTGCCTACCCGAGCTTACTGTTTGCCTACCCGCTCGACGACATATCACATTCAACATCAACAATGTATCAAAAATATCATAATATTCACTTTTATCAATTTTTGATTCCCGTCCCCAAATTTATTTCAACCAACATGATTAAATAAGTCTCAATCAACTCAACCAATCAAACTGCGATAATTAAAGAAGCTCAAACACATAATCACAAATTAACCATCAAACTCAAACATGAATTACACAAATCAATGACATCAAAGACAAAAATGAAAAGAGATATAGTCGAAGAATTTGGACCTCAATTTTATTTCAAATTGGATTGATCGACTGAAACAGCTTCACGGGCTCAACGAATCTTGACTCTATAACCTGATAATCCTCCAATAGAATCTCAATAGGAATCATATATCACGACTATGGATCAACTCAGCCATGAAACAAAACAGTCGCAGAAGAACAATTCAAACAAGATTTGCGAACTGCTTAATGGTGATTCGCTACTGGAAAATCAACCAATATTGGTTGTGGACATATTTTTTGAGATGGGATTTCCGATGAAAGCTCATCGATTGTTCATCAGAAATGGAGCTGGGACCCACTTGAATAGGCGAAGTTGGTCGGTGTTGAAGCCTTTGGTCGCTGGTTTCAAAAGCTCAAGGGTCAGAACTGGTTTTCCCGTGAGTTCGCACCACTGATAGGTTATTTTCGGTGGTGATTTCGGCAGCCCTCAAATGAAAATTCAATGGAGAAATGCCCTCAATCTCTTCCTTCCCCTCTCTTCAACTCGCTCTCTGATCTCGTGTGTGTTTCTCGAATTGCCTACGGTTGAGTATGTGAAATTTTTGCTGCTTGATGTTCTGTGTGATTTTTGTGAGTGAGATGGGTCTCTGTGCATTTGGAAATATATCAGTGAATATCCGAGAGCCCTGTGAAGAAGAAAGAAAATTGGAATGTTCTGCTTTTCTTTTTTATTCCAAAAAATGGCCCTCCCTGTGTTCCTTTTGTGTATGAGAATTCAACCCATCGTGAGGATGATTGAAATTTAGAGTGTATTCTGTGAGTGAGGTATTCTAATTGTACATGTGTATGCTGTGAGAGAGCCAAATTGTGAGAATGTGAGAGTATGTGTGTAGAATGAGGAAGATGGGTCCTTCTCCTTTTTTTCTGAATGAATTCCATACATATATCTATTTTTTGTATATATATGAGGTGAGGTAAGGTAGTGATGAGGTAGGTGGGGTCACGTGGGGTAGGGGGTAGTGGTGAGGTGGGGTAGAGTTTGTTAGGATAGGGTAGGTAGGTGTTGTTTTTTAATTAGGTGGGTTGTTAGAATATTAGGATAAAACAAAATTAGTTAGGGGGTTGTTATTTTTGTCATTTGTGGAGGGATTATCACACGGGTGAGGGTACATAGTAGGATAAGGTAAACAATAGGTAAAAACGATATCGGAGAGAGACGAAATTAGGTGTCTACATCATGCCCCCTTTGAATGTAAACACGAAGTGTTTTCAGGTAAAGAAGTAGACAGCGAGACCAAATTTGACCCGACCATTATTCAAAGAAAGAAACAGAAGGAAGAAGGACAACCGGGTCTTGACTTAAGACATCCTTCCTACCCCAGTTATGAGTGAATCAAGTGACAAGTATCTAAAAGGATTGGAAGGAGGTGGTCTATAGGTTCCATCGAGGTTCCGGTCTGCGGCTCTGTCATTACATCAAAAAATGAAAATTAAAAGTTAAAACATAAATTAAATTACAAGAATCCTATCTATACAACTTTTGTTGGCTCTTGACTCAACTTTTATCACCCTATTCTTCAGGCGGGCTCCTGATTTGCAATTTCTTTCAACCTGTTGCTTGGCTTTCAATTGCTTAGTTTTGTTGTTTGACTTTTGTTTCTTCACCCTATTCTCCAGGCGGGCTCCTGACTTGCTATTTCATCACCCTATTCTTCAGGCGG
>NC_061113.1:18373465-18378393 GCF_002878395.1 Capsicum annuum | reverse complement strand
TTCTTCAGGCGGGCTCCTGAAACCCAAAATTAAAACTAGAACAAAAATGATCCCAAACAAGAATTATAATAAAGTAGTATTTCATTTTGAAAGTGTTGTCCCATTTTTCAGGAGGGTCCTGAACAGAAAGTAAAATCCCATTTTTCAGGAAGGTCTTGAACATAAAGTAAAATCTCATTTTTCAGGTGGGTCCTGAACATAAAGTAAAATCCCATATTTTAGGAGGGTCCTGAACAGAAAGTACAATCCCATTTTTTAGGAGGGTCCTGAACAGAAAGTAAAATCCCATTTTTCAGGACGGTCCTGAAGAGAAAGTAAAATCCCATTTTTCAGGAGGGTCCTGAACAAAAAGTAATTCCCATTTTCTAGGAGGGTCCTAAACTGAAAGTAAATTCCCATTTTTTAGGAGGGTCCTGAGCAGAAAGTAAAATCCTATTCTTTAGGAGGGTCTAGGAGCATAAAGTAAAATCCCTTAGATGTGCATTTCCAATGATAGCTGAATTAAGTGAAGTGAATTTTACCCTATATCAACAAAGAAAATTTGTCAGTTAAAAACTTAGTGGTGGCTTGCAACTCTTGGCTTCTCAGGTATCTGCCCCAGCATTCGTTCCTTTCATCTTTCTTCCAAATCGCTGACACCTGCCTTATCTTGCCGCATCATTGCCCCGGATCCAGATTGAGGGAAATGAGTTCTGACTCAAATAATGGGTTTCCATATTACCATGCCCTTGAGGTGCACTCTTTTCCCAAATCTGAATGCTTCTACGAATCCAATAGCCTGTCGGTTGATAGACTTCCTTTGCTTCATGTTGAATTACGATCATATTTCTTTCCTGTGCTGTTCCTTGGATTTTCCTCATATAATTGGAAAGACTGGTAGTAAATTTTGAAATCCTTTCTTGCTTGTTTTGACACAGACTTGACTTAAAATGTAAAGAAATGATGGTGACTTTTATTTTGATAAATGATATAAAAAGATAAAAAGCATGAATATGTAAATGAAAGAAAAAGGCAATGTCCCATATTCAAAAAGAAAACTTATCTGAATGCGACAACCAACTCCAATGAGTATGACATGCATTTTGGATTGAGCTGTCTGATCTTCCTATCCAAACTCCCCATTCGTTGTTGATTTCGTGCCTTTTGCCTCTGAGCCGCTTCTTCAAATCCATTGGACTCATACATTACATTCGATTGACGTCATCTTAAAAGACTTTAGTCAACAAATCTCTTTCTTTTCACTTTTCACTTTTCTCTTGAACTCTCCATCGCCTTACGGTGCCTGTGAGGGTTTTCACCAATAAGACTCTCTCATTTTTATTTCTCTCCACTCACCATCTCCTTATGGTGCCTGCAAAGGTTTTCACCAATAAGACTCTCTCATTTTTATTTCTCTCCACTCACCATCGCCTTATGGTGCCTGTAAAGGTTTTCACCAATAAGACTCTCTCATTTTTGTATTTCTTTCCTGATTTCTTATGCTGAAGGAGACAAGTGGTACTTCACAATGTATCATTATATCCATTGCATGTTTAGCCTTAACATTATCAAAAATTGATTTGAAGGACTTTCTTTGGTTGTAACTTGGCTTTTGGTTAAGGTTAGAAAAAATGGTAAGAGGCTCAAATGATACTTGAAGTGGGGGTGGGACTTACAACTTTTGGAATCGATTCAAGCAACACATTAACTCATGCCCCAGTTTGTTGACTGGGTGAATCTTAAATCTTTATTTGGTTGGACCAAGCCTGAAATAGGGCAGCCAACGTATCTCACTCCCGAGAGAGGAGAATCAGGTCGGACGTAGTTCCATCAGCTTGTTCTTTGTTTTGATTTGATTTTTTTTTATTCTTATTTCCTCGACATTTATCTTTGACTCCATTTTGATTCCAAAAGAAGGATATGAAAGAAAATTAAAACGAAGCTCAAATGGGTAAACAAAGGATGACACAATGTTTGGATAGAAGAATAAAATGCCTTCATTATGTCAATCTTCAAAAATGCAAGTACTAAACATGCAATAAAATCAACAAAGGATCAAATATCATACATAATATCTTTTGACCGCATCAGCATTGATAGCCATTTGTGCCATTTTGCCTTCAATATCTGTCAAACATAAGACTCCATTGGGCAATACTTTCTTCACAACGAAGGGACCTTGCCAGTTAGGGAGAACTTGGCTTTTGCTTCAACCTGGTGAGGAAGGATACACCTCAATACCAACTGACCAACTTCAAAATTCCTGGGATGGACCTTTTTGTTATACGCTCGATCCTCCTCTGATACAACTAGCCATGACACACAGACGTTAGCCTTTTTTCCTCAATCAAACTCAAATGTTCCAGTTGGGTTTTTACCCATTCGTCATCATCAATCTCTGCTTCTGCAATGACTCGAAGAAAGGGAATTTCAACTTCTGCAGGGATGACTGCTTCTGTCCCATACGCTAATAAATATGGAATTGCCCCTGGTGAAGTGCGAACAGTGGTGCGATAACCTAGCAATGCAAACGGCAACTTTTCATGCCACTGTCTAGACCCTTGTACCGTTTTTCACAGTATCTTTTTATATTCTTATTGCCGGCATCTACAGTACCATTGGTCTTTGGGTGATATGGAGTAGAATTTCGACGTGTGATCTTAAACTGTTGACATACTTCTTGCATCAAATGACTATTGAGATTGGCAGCATTGTCTTTAGTGATCATCTTAGGAATTCCAAATCTACAAATGATATTGGCATGAACAAAATCTACCATAGCCTTCTTTGTCACTAACTTGAAAGTTACTGCTTCTACCCACTTTGTGAAGTAGTCAATGGCTACTAAAATGAATCTATACCCATTTGATGCCTTCAACTCAATCGGTCCAATCACATCTATTCCCCAAGCCACAAACGGCCATGGAGCGGCCATTGCATGCAACTCAACAGGAGGAGATCATATCAGATCACCGTGTACCTGACATTGATGACACTTTCGAACAAATTGAATAGAATCCCTTTCCATAGTAAGCCAGTAATAACCTGCTCGAAGAATCTTCTTTGACAAGACATAACCGTTCATGTGTGACCCGCATATTCCAGATGGTATTTCAACCATGATTGCCGAAGCTTCTCTTGCATCTACACACCTTAAAAGTCCCAGATCTAGGGTCCTCTTATACAAGATTCCCCCACTTAAGAAAAATCCACTAGCCAAATGCCTAATAGTCCTCTTTTGATCATTGGTGGCATATGCTGGGTATTCTCCTGACTGAATGTACCACTTGATATCCAAGAACCAGGGTTCTCCATCGAGCTCTTCTTCAACCGCATTACAGTAAGTATGCTGATCATGACTCTGTATATGCACTGGATCGATGTAGGCTTTGTCCGAATGTTGGAGCATTGAAGACAGAGTGGCTAAAGCATCAAGAATTTCATTATGAATCCTTGGAATATGCCTAAATTTTACTAACACAAACCGTTGACATAGCTCCTGCGAGCATTGTCGATACGGGATGAGCTTCAAATCTCGCATCTCCCAATCGCCTTGAATTTGATGGACGAGCAAATCCGAATATCCCAACATCAATAATTCTTGGACTCCCATATCAATAGCTAACTTCAAACCAAGAATACAGGCTTCATACTCTGCCATATTGTTAGTACAGTAGAATCAAAGTTGTGCTGTTACCGAGAAATGTTGTCCCAATTCAGAGATAAGAACCGCGCCTATTCTGACTCCTTTTATATTGACAGCTCCATCGAAGAATAAACTCCAACCTGGATTAGTATCTATAATGACTTCATCGACACACGACACTTCTTCGTTAGGAAAATATGTCTTTAATGGCTTGTACTCTTCATCGATGGGGTTCGCAGCAAGATGATCTGCCAAGGCTTGGGCTTTCATGGAGGTTCAAGTTACATATACAATGTCGAACTTGGTAAGCAATATTTGTCACTTTGCCAATCGACCCGTCCGCATAGGCTTCTGAAAGATATACTTCAAAGGATCCATATGGGAGATGAGATAAGTAGTATAGTATGAGAGATAATGCTTGAACTTCTGTGCTACCCGAGTTAGGGCACAACACATCATTTCAAGAAGAGTATACCTGGCCTCATATGCGGTGAACTTCTTGCTAAGATAATAAATAGCCTGCTCATTTTTGCCTGTGACATCATGTTGACCCAGGACACAATCAAAAGAATTGTCCATGACTGATAAATATAAGATCAACGGCCTACCAAGATCCGGGGGTACTAGCATTGGCAGATTTGACATATCTTTTGATTCGATCGAATGCTTCCTGACATTCTTCAGTCCATTTTACCGCAGCACTCTTTTTCAGCAATTTGAATATGGGCTCACAAGTGGTTGTGAGTTGAGCAATAAACCTGCTAATATAGTTCAGTCTACCAAGAAAACTCATCACCTCCGTTCTATTCTTAGGCGAGGGAAAATCTTGAATGACTTTGATTTTCGAGGGATCCAATTCAATTCCCCGACGGCTGACTACAAACCCTAATAGCTTTCTAGACGGAACTCCAAAAACATATTTTTCCGGGTTGAGTTTGAGATTATACCTGCGAAGCCTTTCAAAGAATTTTCATAAATGTTTAAAATGGTCGGCCTGACATTTTGACTTAATAATCACATCATCCACGTAGACCTCAATCTCCTTATGCATCATGTCATGAAACATAGTGGTCATGGCTCTCATGTATGTTGCTCCAGGATTCTTCAAACCGAACGGCATCACTTGATAACAATAGGTTCCCCATGGTGTGATAAAGGATGTCTTTTCCGCGTCTTCATTATCCATAATGATCTGGTGATATCTGGCATAAAAATCCACAAAAGAGGTAACCTCATGTTTAGCACCAGTTGTCTATCAAAATATGGATGTTGGGCAGTGGAAAATCATCTTTCGGACTTGCTA
>NC_061113.1:18301044-18373365 GCF_002878395.1 Capsicum annuum | reverse complement strand
ATCCATAATGATCTGGTGATATCCGGCATAACAATCCACAAAAGAGGTAACCTCATATTTAGCACCAGTTGTCTATCAAAATATGGATGTTGGGCAGTGGAAAATCATCTTTCGGACTTGCTCTGTTCAAATCACGGTAATCAACACACACTTAAATTTTACCATCTTTCTTTGGTACGGGAACAACATTGGATAACCACATGGGATAGCGAGCTACTCGAATTACTTTGGCTTCAAGTTGCTTCATGATTTCCTCTTTAATTTTAATACTTACATCTATTTTAAACTTCCTCAACTTCTGTTTGATAGGAGGGAACGCGGGATCAGTTGGCAATTTGTGAGCCACTAATTCAGTGCTTAAACCAGGCATATCATCATAAGACCATGCAAAAACATCCTTGTAATCAATTAGTGCTTAAATCATTCTATCTTTTAGCTGTGGCAAAGCATGTACACTAATTTTAGTTTCCCTAACATCTTCTTGATCCCCTAGATTTATTGGCTCAGTCTCATTCAAATTAGGATTCGGTTTGTCTTCAAACTGTTCCCACTCTTTGCTTATTTCTTCTAGTGCTTATTCTTCATCATATTCCCCATCCTGCTTCATTTCATCTTGATTAGTTTGGATTTTAAGATTAGGCTAAAAATTCCATATGCATGTCATGTCATTACAATCAGCATAAAGAGAATTGTGTAAAAAAAGAAAAACAAAATATATTAGACATAAAACAAAAGGGACATTGCATTCATTAAATAAAAAGATAGAAGGGTTTAAACATAGATTCCAACATAACATAAGCAAACTAAAATCCAAATTACAACCCTGAAATAACTCGAATAAACAGAAAGAAAAACAAAATAAACTACCAAAACTCCCTCCTGACGGGGAGAAGAGTGACTTCCCAATTATTGAGCCGGAAAGCTAGACCTATGAATTGCACGTCTGCCATACTGGTACCTTCTCCTGCTTCGACCATATCAACTTCAATAAAAAGGTTCTGGCAGTCATAAACCAATTCAACTTCAAATTCCAGATGCTTCATGACACCACTCTTAACAAATGATTCACTGAGTAGTGGCATTGGGCGAGGGAGTGACCATGTTTCCTTTTTCCTTCCCTTGGCTTTCTTCAGATCTTCAGCTATAGGCTCAAATCCCAGACCAAATGTGCCCACATTCTCACTCAAACATATGGAATGAACTATAACGTGCAGAGATGCTCCCAAACCCTTTCCTGGCTCAAATCCGTATTTCCAAAGTTCACCCACCATCATGATAGAAGCAGAAGACAATTGCGGTCCCGGTATAGCCTGCCATTCAAGGATATGATTCACTGGCACTGTATCAAAAATTTGATAGACGAATGTCTCCTCTACGTAATTTGCTTCAATAAGAGATAAGGGAGAATCTTCGTAGGCTAAAAAATCTCCTTCACCATGAATAACTACTTCTTGCCTGTCATGCTCAAACTTAATCATTTGGTGAAGTGTAGATGCAAACGCCTTGGCCTTGTGGATCCACGGCCTTTCGAACAACAGATTGTAAGAGGAGTCTACATTCAATACTTGAAACTCTATGGTGAACTCAACAGGCCCTATGGTCAACATTAGTTCTATTTCTCCAATGGAATTTGATTTTGCACCATCGAAAGCCCTAACACATACATTGTTGGGCCTGATCCTGTTAGCACCAATATTCAACTTTTGCAAAGTAGAAATAGGGCAAATATTTACACCTGAACCTCCATCAATCATAACACGAGTGACGTAGAAATCTTCACACTTCACTGTAATGTAAAGGCCTCGGTTATGCCTGTACCTTCAACAGGCAATTCATCGTCAGAAAAACTGATCCGATTGACCTCACAGATTTTTCCAACCATTTTCTCAAGTTGGTTGATTGTAAACTCCCTTGGAACATATGCTTCATTTAATACCTTCAGTAAAATATCACGATGCTCCTTGGAGTGCAATAGCAAAGATAAAAGGGAAATTTGCGCAGGGGTCTTCTTCAACTGGTCTAATATTGAATACTCTGGCAATTTTATCTTTTTCAAAAATTCTTCAGCTTCTTCTTCAGTGATAGGCTTTTTGATACATGATGGTCCACTCACCGTTGGCTTGGACTTTCTTAAGTTTTCAGGCACGAAACATCTTCCTGACCTAGTCAAACCCCCTACCTCATCTACATCTTCTGCAACTTCTTTCTAGTGATAGGTCATCACAGTCCGCCCATAATTCCAGGGAACCCTTTTCGTATCAACTATCGGAGGTTGGGTCACCAGTTTGAGGATAATAGGCGCTGCTAGTGCTCCTTTCACCGTCAAGATAGGCTGACTCAGAGCTCCCACCACTATCAACTTAGGTTTATCCTGGCTTAAATCAACATGCCTTCTAGTACCCTGTACTGTGATCAAGGGTTTCTTTGTGCTTTCTTGGGCTTTATCTTCTCTCATTCCTTCCTGGCTCAATGACATTGCTTTTAAAGACTCTGCTACATTCACCGATTTCTCCTCAATAGTCTGTGTCTTGACAATAGGCTTATAACCCCTAGAAGACTCTTTCCCATCATATATTAATTCTAACATATTGGCTTCAGCATGGGTTGGCATTGGATTCTGGTTAATGTTTGGACCCTCCGGAGCCTGGACTAGCATCTAATTTGTGTCAATTAAATCTTGGACAGCTCTCTTTAAATGCCAGTATTTCTCGATATCATGGCCAGGCATATTAGAACAGTATGCACACCTTAGAGAATAATCGAGATTCCTCGGCGGTGGATTTGAAAACCTTCATTGAATTGGGCTTAAAACCTTCAACTTTCTCAACCTATCAAACAAGCTAGTATATGACTCCCCAAGAGGTATGAAATGATTTTTGACCGCCTTCTCTTTCTTATACTCGGGCCTAGGCTGAAAACTGGATCTGGAGGGGTTTTGGTAATTTGGTGGAGTGAATGGGCAATTTTGTAGAGCTTGCGTGCGCCGTTTCGGGTAAGAAGGGGTTTGGGCAAATGGCTGCGCGCTATATACTAGGTATGGGGGTGGTGGAGTAAAATATAAAGGGTTTTGTGGAGGATAGTAATGGTGGGGAGGAATATATGGAGCTTGGGCGTAGACTTGGTCTTGGGATTGGGGATAGGGGCGGGGTGATATTTTGGGATAGGAATGGGTTCCAGCTACGATAGTCGCCACATCCTCTTTCTTCTTTCTACCTTCAAATACGCCAAATCCACCTTGAATCGCTTGTGTGGTGGCTTTTAATGCTGAAAAACTCACTATTCGGCCAATCTTAATTCCGTCCTCTATTATCTCTCCCATTGTGAGGACTTTTGTAAAAGACTTTTCTATTGCCGGAAGTAAATGTTGAAAATAGGTCTCATCCTGTGCCTTAATGAAAACTTCTACCAGCTTACTTTCTTTCATTGGAGGCTTTACCCTGGTAGCCTGTTCACTTCACCTTATCGCGTATTCCCTAAAACCTTCAGTCCTCTTTTTCTTCATGTTGACCAAGGATTTTTCATCCGGAATCAGGTCGATGTTGTACTAAAAATGTTGAATAAATTCAGAAGCCAAATCATCCCAGCTGTTCCATTTATCAATGTCTCGATCGATAAACCATTCTGAGGCCAGATCTGAAAGACTCTCGCCAAAGAAGGCCATGAGCAATTCTTCCTTTCCTCTTGCAGCCCTCAACTGGTTGCAATAACATCTTAAGTGGAGCCACAAATACCGGTGTGATCGGTGATGCTGGCTGAGTAGCTGGTCTTGATTGGGGAGCTGCGGGCACACCAGAACTGCCAGGATAATAATTTTGCGGAGTGAATCCTGGTACGTGTTCAGGTGACTCAGTAGGAGCAGAGAATTGTGCCTGAGAGAGCGGTGGGCAGTTAGAGATATTCCCAAGACCTTCAGGGAGCAGAGGAAGAGGCATTCCGCTGGCCCATGCCCGGTGTAAATCTATTAATTGTTGCTTGAGCCTTACTACCTCATCATTGTGTTCAGAACTTTCTTCCCTATGATCCTGATCCGGGTCAATGAGCGAATTTTTAATCTCCCTGCTAGCTATGGCGATCTTTGTTTTGGATTTAGTGAAGTATGGGTGACTAGCCAGAGTGCTGCAAACCTACCACTGTTATCTGAAAGGACATGCTCATCAAAGACGACATCCGTTAGGATTAGGGACACAACAATCATGGGAATCACATTGGTAAAATTGTCCTAAATTCATGTTCATTTCTACCAGCTTTTGAGGGTTGCGAGGTCATTTTAACATCATCCTGATTTTTGTCTACACTTTTTATTTTCTACAATTGTTATTATTATTATATTTACATTTTTTTTCGTATCCATCTCTGTTCTTTTCTTTTCTCTCGTTATCTATCTTTATTTTATCATTCTTTATGACTTTTGTTTTGACTTAGAAGAGGAAAAATAATGAAAAACAATGAAACAAAATGATTAGATCGAACCCAAAAGTAGGTTGCCTACGTATCATGTTGTACATGAATCAGATCTTGCATAGTTCGGGCAGCATGTGCATAAACATTATACACTTTTTTTTTTGCGAAAACGAAAATAAAAAAACCAAGTAAAGACGTAACATCATAACATAAAAACGTACAAAAGTTTGGGACCACTTTAAAACTAAACAACAAATACGAAACAACATTATAGACCCCTAAGACGACATAAGTGAAATTAGTAATAAAGACTCTAATACCAAAAACAACTTGACTTCGACTTAAAGTAGACACCACCCTACAATGACAGACACATAAAAGACTCAAACTGAATAAAGATAAGAAGTGCTCTTTCAGACTGGTGCTCTGTGTGATGACCCTGGCTGATATGGACCTGCCTCTAAAATTCTCTTTCTCCCATTTAAGCTTTGTAGCATATCCTGTAAAGACACTATGATACCGGGGAAGAAGCTTCGGGCCCGTATTCCTTCTTCATGAGGAGTGCACTTGGAAAGATTATTCTGACATCTTTCTACAATCTTGAACAAATCTGCTAACTGAACCCTCAGTGTTTCCACTTTGGACCCTACACTTTCATCCTGATGGTCGTCTACTATGTATTCTTCTTGTATTCTCCCTCTAAGCTACGCTGGTAAGGTTTGACTGATACCCCGAGGGATAGATTGAAGCCAAACCCTATATCCTTGAGTGTCGGATTATCCAAACTTTCTTTGAGTGTGTCCACACCCAGCTTTGTTTCATGCTTCCAGAACTGCTCATACTTGCTCTCACCTAAGGCTTGGTCCTTGAAGTACTCAACATCCTTCAGAAGATCCACTGCTGGTGGCACGTCCTGCAGCCTACCCAACTGGCGCATTACCCTAGAAGGTCTGTATGGTCTAGTGCAATTGAGCCCTAATATAACTAAAGGGAGCTGCGTCTGACAACCCAACAAGATTATCTTCGGTCGAAGCCACAGATAAGTCCATAAAATGTTATCCCCGATTCTTGATTTAAGAAATTCAATCCAAGCCTCGACTCCCACGGGTAGCGAGAATTTATCCAAATGCAACCTGGAGTCCATGGATTTCACTCGATTGGGATTACAACGGTCTACTATGTCTTGTCTAACTAAAAAAGGCTCATGCAAATGCTCCATCATCTATAACTGCAATATTAGTTTACTGCCCTCAAAAAATCTCCTTCCCCGTTTCACTTCGGTTAAAGCCTTATATATTTCTGTTAAGATCATGGGGATGAGAGTGAACCTGCCCTTTTGATTAATGCCCTTGTAGTTTTGATCCTTATCAAATAGGTCCATCACCACATATTGCAACGGGTATTAATACGGCTTTCTTCTAGTGGAAACACTAAAGTACCTAACAAAGCGAGGGCGAAGACTTCAGGACGCTTTCTCTCCCATTTCTCCTTAGTCACATGAAATTCATCCCAAAAGCAATCAAAACCTTCCGAGGGACCGAATCTAGTGAACAAAAAATCTAGGGAAACCCACAAATCACTTAAATAACCCAATCGAATACCCTTAATTTTTAAACCATAAGACTGCAAAAATTTCACGCCAGTATGATTTCATGCTCGGATCATATCCTTCTCGATATAGGGAAAATGCAACAAACCAGATATTTCTGCCAAAGTAGGAGTCATTTCACATTCCCCAAACCTGAACACCAAACTACTTGGATCCCAAAAGGTCAACAAAGCCTCTATTAAATCTGGACTTGGGGAACATGCAGAAGTTCCGTAAGATCACCTAATATTTTAATCAGTTTCTGCTGATCAACATAGTTAAACATTTCCCACCATTTGATTAACTTTTTGGGCACCTTGACAACCATCAGAACTCTAGACTTGGTGGACAAATCCATCCTGTAATAACACACAAAACGTTATCTCAAAAAATTCGACAGGAGTAGAAGATTCCCAACCCTTGGGATTTTTGACGCAAACATATGTCGATGGGACAGACCATATTCATGACTCCAATTTGCCGAACAGAAGTACTGAGCGGAATCAGTCTACTTGGCAAACAACTCTAGATTACGGGGTGAGAGACCTAGGCTAATAAGAAGACAAAGACCAACACAAAGATTTACTGGACCCACGGAGGGTTGCCTACGTATCCCAACCCAAGGGAAGGGAATCAGGTATGCGTAGTTCATCCAGATTGGACAATTAACGATTAACTAATATATTGACCCTAACTTAAGAGACACTACCGAAAAAAAAACTTTTGGATTTTCAGCTAGACACTTTAACTAAGACTGACACCGCCAATTATGAAGAAAAATCTTTTTGGTATTTTTGTTTTTGACAAATAAGTAGAAAAGACAAATATTTTTTTTGAATTTACGATACTTTGAGAAGACAAATGCAAAACGTACAAAAAATCATTTTGAGTTTTTGGATCATGAGGAACAAAAGTCATAAAGAACTCTAAAATAAACTACGACACTCCTTTTTATTCATTCTTTTCGACTCACTTTTTCTATTTTTTTCTTTTTCATTTTTGCCTACGCACCTTACTCCTAAAAAGTTTTATTTTATTTTATTTTATTATTCTTATTATTTTTTTCAAAAATTAGTCCGTCAAATGACCATGTTACCCTTAAAATTGCAGCAGTTAGCACGTAGGGATGCTTTAGAGGTGAGTCTCCTACAAATGGTCA
The DNA here is from genome assembly GCF_002878395.1 of Capsicum annuum. Classification (NCBI taxonomy): domain Eukaryota; kingdom Viridiplantae; phylum Streptophyta; class Magnoliopsida; order Solanales; family Solanaceae; genus Capsicum; species Capsicum annuum. Next base: position 18,366,217 of record NC_061113.1, on the reverse strand, counting down.
TGTGGGTCCCGCTAGGTCTCCATATGATGCACATAAGCATGACCTAAAGGCTGACCTGCGTTGTGGTTCACTAACAAGGCTGTTCGGGGGAGCGTATGGTCAATAATGGCTGCTTTGCTTTCCACCTACTCCATAACACTGACGGCTCCCCCCCTAAAATAAGGGTGACTCAACTAGAGGTTGTGTACAACACATGTACTACGGACTTGTTGCAGAAAGAAGGCCGGGGGGGGGGGTGGACTCATGATGGCAGATATAAAAGCGGTAACACATAGGATAAATACTATAAACAAAGAGCACAAAAAACACACAAAATAGCAAACAATAACCCAAAAAAAATCACAAACAAGCTTATACACTCATAACGCCAAACAAAGCCGATACGACTCCAAAAATTGCTCGAATTCTGAAAACTTGTCATTAGTCCCCAGCCGAGTCACCAGAGTTGTCACACCCCTTTTAACGTACTCCCAAAAGATATGGTAAAAATGAATGTTTGAAAGAATTTTATTATTTAAGTGACAAGAAATGAAAATTTGTTTCGTAAAAGGATTATTTACATTTTTTTTTACTCAGAGTCGCCACTTGGCATAATCTGGTGTGCCAAGTCACCGTTAGAAAATCATTTCCAAAACCATTTGACTCTTTAAACTGGTTTGCAAACAGAGATTCTGGCTAAGGAATTCTGTTGACCGAGGGAAAGGTGTTAGGCACCTCTCGATCCCGTGGTTCAACCATGATCGCTTGGTAGAGTGTATCAACTATTTTGACATTAGGAAATGTATAAACCACACAAAATCACGCAAAATAATCAAACAATAAATGAAACAAAACAAAATGTAAAGTCCAGTCCAATTATTACAACCCGAAATAAAAATACTGAAATAACCTACACTAGTCCTAAACTATGCTTTACCCGATGCCTCGGGCCTTGATCACGAGCATCCTTTGCGTACAAAATTCTTTGGGGCATTCCACGGTGAGTAAAGACAAATTACCTCGGGGCATTCCCCGGTTAAATAAATACACTTTTCAAATACGATAAACAAAACATTCAACAAATATTCCAAACATTCCAACACTACACCAATTCTAAACTTGCCTACCCGAGCTTACTGTTTGCCTACCCGCTCGATGACATATCACATTCAACATCAACAATGTATTAAAAATATCATAATATTCACTTTTATCAATTTTTGATTCCCGTCCCCAAATTTATTTCAACCAACATGATTAAATAAGTCTCAATCAACTCAACCTATCAAACTGCGATAATTAAAGAAGCTCAAACATACAATCACAAATTAACCATCAAACTCAAACATGAATTACACAAATCAATGACATCACAGAAAAAAATGAAAAGAGATATAGTTGAAGAATTTGGACCTCAATTTTATTTCAAATCGGATTGATCGACTGAAACCGCTTCATGGGCTCAACGAATCTTGACTCTATAACTTGATAATCCTCGGATAGAATCTCAATAGGAATCAAACGTCATGACTATGGATCAAATCATCCACGAAACAAAACAGTCGAAGAAGGACAATTCAAATAATATTTGCGAACTGCTTGATGGTGATTCGCTACTGGAAAATCAACCAATATTGGTTGTGGACGTGTTTTTGACTGGGATGGGATTTCCGATGAAAGCTCACCGACTGTTCATCAAAAACGGAGCTGGGACATGCTTGAATAGGCGAAGTTGGTCGGTTTTGAAGCCTTTGGTCACTGGTTTCAAAAGCTCAGGGGTCAGAACTGGTTTTCCAGTGAGTTTGCACCACTGGAAGGTTATTTCCGGTGGTGATTCTGGTAGCCCTCAAATGAAAATTCAATGGAGAAATGCCCTCAATCTCTTCCTTCCCCTCTCTTCAACTCGCTCTTCGATCTCGTGTGTGTTTCTCGAATTGCCTACGGTTTAGTATGTGAAATTTTTGCTGCTTGATGTTCTGTGTGATTTTTGTGAGTGAGATGGGTCTCTGTGCATTGGTGAATATATCAGTGAATATCCGAGAGCCCTGTGAAGAAGAAAGAAAATTGGAATGTTCTACTTTTTTTTTTGATTCCAAAAAATGGCCCCCCCTTGTGTTCCTTTTGTGTATGAGAATTCAACCCATCATGAGGATGATTGGAATTTAGAGTGTATTCTGTGAGTGAGGTATTCTAATTGTGTGTGTGTATGCTGTAAGAGTGCCAAATTGTGAGACTGTGAAAGTATGTGTGTAGAATGAGGAAGATGGGTCCTTCTCCTCTTTTTCTGAATGAATTCTATCCATATATCTCTTTTTTGTATATATATAAGGTGAGGGTGGGTAGTGATGAGGTAGGTGGGGTCACGTGGGGTAGGGGGTAGTGGTGAGGTGGGGTATAGTTTGTTAGGATAGGGTAGGTAGGTGTTGTTTTTTAATTGGGTGGGTTGTTAGAATATTAGGATAAAACAAAATTAGTTAGGGGGTTGTATTTTTGTCATTTTGTGGAGGGATTATCACACATGTGAGGGTACACGGTAGGATAAGGTAAACATTAGGTAAAAACAATATCGGGGAGGGACAAAATTAGGTGTCTACAATTACCATCACAGGGGAGATAAAGAAAAGCAAAGAAGAGCATTGTCTAACAATAGCACGAGAATATCATGATTACAGAGAAGTCGCATCATGTTGTGCTGCAATTTCCTTCACGGATGATGATTTACTATTAGGGTCCAAACTACATAGAAGACCTTTGTTTGTTTTAGGGGCTATTGGAGAACAACATCTCTATTGCATATTGATCGATGATGGTTCGCCAGTCAATATCATGCCAAAGATGATTCTCAAAAGGCTTGAAATCTCCATTGATGAATCATCCAAAAGCAACATAATGATACAAGGCTTCAATCAAGGAGGACAATGAGCCATAGGAAAGATTCAAGTAGGATTATCTATTGGCAACATGAAATCAAATATTTCGATTGATGTTATAGATGCCAAAACAGCATACAACTTTCTTCTCAGATGCCCCTAGATGAATAAAAATAGAGTGGCATCATCTACTTTGCATCAATGCATAAAGTATATAAAAGATGGTGAAGTAGTCAAAATTGATGTGGATATCAATCCTTTCACTGAGATAGAGTCGTACTTTGCAGACGCAAAATTCTGCTTAGGTTCTTATGAATTGGGTATGGAGAAACCAACACTAGACCCCACTAATGTTGTTTTAAAAGAAGTAGAGGTTCAGCGGGCTGCTCTTAAGATGCCTATGAAGAGAATTGAACATTTGTCTACTAAGCTTTCATCATCTGAAGGAGTCATGCAGAAGAAGATGTTTGAGGAACATCTAATTTTTTGCTACATACCCCATGAGCGTTGAAAGGATGGACAATCCTTGTTAGAAGTATGCACTCAACAAAGTCACCCTCCTATGAGAGAAATAAACCATAAGGCATTCTAATATTTGAAGGAGATTATTACTGTCCCAGTCATACAAGTCCCATCTGTCACACCTGAGCTTTAAGGAAGCAAGACTTTGGCTCATTGGATAAAAGGTCACTTTGATGAGAAAGCCTTTGCGCTCCTTGAAAAATTAGGTTACGACTTATCCAATATGGACAGGATAGGTGAGATCAAAGATAATGTCACTGGTGAGAGGATACATGGTCTTACAAAGGCCCAAATGAAGTTGAGAAAGTAAGGGAATTATGTTTCCACTCCTAAGTTTGGCCTAGGATTCGAATTGTCGGAACCTCTTCGAATTTCTATTAAGAAGGGCAAGGAAACAACATCATAATATTATGCCTCAATAGAAAAAGACAAGGAATCTAAGGATGAGAAAATGCCACAACAAACTTCTGTGTGCATAGGATGATGGACACCTCGTGTCTCTGTATTTGAAAGATTGGGTTACAAGGACAAAAGTATATCCTCTGAACAAATGGAAGGAGAGGCCAACACCTTAAAAACTTCTATCATTCATAATTTGGGAACCACAGTAAAGTCATTAGCACAAAAAAAGGTTGCTGGAGAATGAAAAGCAAGTTTTTTTGAAGGAATCAATGAAAAATACATTCATAGTAGCTTTCCATCACGTATGAAAAGAAAGGATGTGTTGTTAATCACCACAGATCATTCACTAAAAGTGAAAATAAGCACCATTATATTCACTAACCGGTTCTGTGGAGAAACAAAGAAGGAGCAATAAGAAGCCATCACAATATCCGAAGGAAGTCAAATGGAAGATTCAAACTTTGTACAAGCATCCTATCACATAAAAGTGGAAGAAGGTCCATACTTTGATGGTGTGGATGATGATGTTCAAGAGGATCCACCCCAACTAGAGAATTGCATACAATAAACCATAGATGAACTCAAGAAACTTAATCTCAGCACTCTGGAAAATCCATGCCCAACATTCATTAGTGCACTTCTTACACCACAAGAAGAGAGGGCCTAATTTAAGTTATTAGTTGAGCAAAAAGATGTCTTTTAATGGTCATACGAAAAAATGCCTCGACTTAGTCCTAAGGTATCTATTCATTATCTAGGGATCAAAAAAGGGGCACGTCTAATAAAGCAGTCACAACGAGTGTTTCGTCCTGAGTTGGTGACACAAATTGAAGTGGAGGTTAATAAGCTCATCAAAGCCAGATTTATCCAAGAAGTGAGTACCTACCGTGGATCTCAAACATTACACCTGTCAAGAAGAAGAATGGTCAAATATGTGTCTGCGTTGATTTTTGAGACTTGAATTTGGCATGTACAAAAGATGATTTCCCGATACCAATCATAGAGCTTATGGTTACTGCGACAACAGGACATGAAGCTATGACATTTATGGATGGGTCGTCCGGATATAATAAAATAAGAATATCTCCAAAGGATGAAGAATGCACTGCATTTCAAACTCCAAAAGGGATATATTATTACAACGTTATCCCTTTTCGTCTAAAGAATGTGGGTTCCACCTACCAATGTGCAATGCAAAATATTTTTGATGACATGTTACATAAGAGAGTGGAGTGTTATGTGGATGGCTTAGTGGTAAAGACAAAGTGCAGGGATGACCATCTTGAAGACCTTCACATTATTTTTGAGAGGTTAAGAAAATTTGACTTGAAAATGAACCCACTCAAATGTGCATTCGGGGTTACTTCGGCAAAGTTTCTTGGCTTTATTGTGCATTATCGCGGAGTTGAAGTTGATCCCACAAAGATTGATGCCATTCGAAAAATTCCTGAGCCAAAGAACTTGAGAGAGCTCTACAAGCTACAAGAAAATTTGGCATTCATTTGAAGATTCATCTCTAACTTGGCTGGAAGATCTCAATCCTTCAACCGTATAATGTAAAAAGATGCACCTTTCCACTAGGACCAATCATATCAAAATACTTTTGAAAGCATAAAAAGATACTTGTTGAATACACATGTGTTAGGGGCACCAACTCCTGGGAGGCTGTTGATACTCTACATCACATCACAAGAGCGATCACTTCGAGGACTTCTTGCTTAGGAGGACGAAGATAAGAAGGAACAAGCACTTACTATCTAAGTTGAACATTGACAGGAGTTGAGTTGAATTATACGCCCATTGAGAATATGTTCTTAGCATTGCTTTATGCAGTAAAAAAATTAAGGTATTATTTTAAAGCATACACCATCAAGCTAATTTCTCGGCTAATCTCGTAAAGTTTCTAATGACATGGCCTATTCTCTCAGGGTATCTAGCAAGACGGTATGTATTGTTTAACCAATATGAGATTGTATACACTTCTCAAAAGGCTTTGAAAGGGCAAGCAATTGCCAATTTACTCACTGGTCACTCTCTTCCAGTGGAATGAGAGATTCCAGAGAGTTTCCTGATGAAGATATATTGTTTACTGAAGAACTGCCTCCATGGACAATGCTCTTTGATGGATCTGCACATCGAGATGGTGTAGGAGCAGGTGTGGTGCTGATATCACAAGAAAGATTAATCTTGCCATTCTCAATTGTTTTAGGTGAAACATGTTACAACAATGCCGCAGAGTACCAAGCTTTAATTATTGGCCTTGAAATGGCATCAAATATTAAGATTCCACAATTGTATATTTCAGCAGATTCTAAGTTGATCATATACCAATTTTTGGGGAGTTACGAGGTGAAGAAGGAATATTTTTTGGCATATCACCAATATGCCATTCTTTTTCTTGAAAGGTTTGACCAGGTGTTCCTAAACCACATCCTAAGAGAATAAAATCACATAGACTATGCTCTGGCTAACTTAGCTACAACACTGGCACTCAGAGAGAATGAGTCAACAAAGGTGAAAGTATGTCATCGGTGGGTTATTCTTGGTTGTCTCAATCTTCAAATATATGAAAGCCACCATACATCTGTTCGAGTTATGGAAGAAGAAGATTGGAAGAAACCACTAATTGAGTATCTCCAACATGGAAGGCTACCCAAGGATCCCCAAAAAAGAGCAAACATTAAGAGAAAGACACCATGATTCATCTTTAATGAGGAAATATTATTTCATTATTCTTGTGAGGGGTTATTCCTACGATTTCTTGACAAAGAAGAAGTTCAACAGACAATGGAGAAAACATATTTCGGCACATGTAGAGAATACAATTAGGGCCTAAACTCTATTTTCACATCAAAAGGATGGGCTACTATTGGCCAACAATGCTGGTGGATTGTCTAGATCATACCGAAAGGTGCCAAGCCTGTCAATTCCATGCCAATTACATCCATCAATCCCTAAATTCCCTTCATCCAACTATTGCCTCATGGCCTTTTGATGCCTGGGGACTTGATGTTGATGGACCTCTTCCAAAGTCGTCAAAAGGTCAAATATATATCTTAGCTGCTATTGACTATTTCTCAAGATGGGCTGAAGATGGGTCATTAAAAGAAGTGACAAAGAAAAATATTGTTGATTTTATCAAGTCAAACATAATTTTTAGGTATGGCATACTTAGATGAATAGTTACCTATAATGGAACGCCATTCAACAATAAACTCATGAGGTATTTGTGTGAGAAGTTTAATTTTAAGCAGCACAAGTCTTCAATCTACAATGCACCTACCAATGGTCTAGATGAAGCTTTTAACAAGAAATTTGGTAACCTATTGAAGAAAGTTGTTGCAAAGAATAAAAGAGATTGGAATGAGAGGATCGGTAAAGCTTTGTGGGCATGTCGTACAACCTTCAGAATTGCAACACAAGTGACTCCATATTATTGGTGTATGGTGTAGAGGCGGTCCTTTCATTAGAACAACAAATTCCATCTTTGTGAATCACGATTCAAGAAGGGCTTACAGCTGAAAATAACTCTCAACTTCATCTAGCAGAGTTGGAGGCATTGGTCAAGAAGAGATTAGAAGCACAACAAAGGCTGGAGTGTTATCAAGCTCGACTTGCTAGAGCTTTCAACAAGAAGGTGGGACCGCGATCATTTCAAGTAGGTGACTTGGTCTTAGTAGTTCAAAGTCCCATAATCTTTAATAAAAACATTGGTGAAAGGTTTTTGTCAAAATGGGATGGGTCATATGTGGTGAATGAAGCATATCCAAGTGGTGCTTATAAAGTTGTCAACCAAGATAGTGCAAGAGTTGGTCCAATCAACGATAGTTCTTGAAACAATACTTTCCATGAACATCATTACGCTCCTTAAAGAAAGAGCTTAAACTGCATGTCACTCCTGGCCCATATGAGTCTAAACTATGAAAGGCTCTCTAAAAAAAGAAAAAAGAAAAATAAATTTAAAAAATAAATTAACTCATCATCTTGAACTATGTTATGACTTGATCCTCCCTAGGTACGTAGGCAACTGAGAGTATTTTTTACTCTAAGTTCAGTCATATGAGTTAAAAAGATTAAAAAAAGAGAGGAAAAATGTGTGTCATTATTTGTGCATGACAATAATACTTTTAATTGACATAGATACCACATGAGGGTAGATGTTCCTTCACTAAGTTTATAGTGGACGAGCAAAGGTGAAGACTAGCAAGGCAAAGTGGATTTTGACGGTATATCTATATAAATCCGTATAGGTGTTCACCATTATTTTTACATATGTGGTAAATCTTAGAGACCTCTCTACAACAAAAGAGACAACTCATTATTTAAAAGTTCCCACACCAAGTTATGAATTTTCTATCATAGCTGCTCAAAGTTGCAAAGTAGGAAATCAGATTCAAAACTAAGCTGACTTTGATGACATATCTGTATAAATCCATAAAAGTGTTGATTGTGATTTTATATATATTGTAGCTCTTGGTTTTATATTTGCAGCAATAAAAATACAGATCGTGATTCAAAGGCTCCTACGTCGAGATATGAATTTTCTACCATAGCCGTTCAAAGCTGCAAAATAGGCCATCAGATTCCAAACTTGGCTGACTTTGATGACGCATCTATAGAAATCTGTAGTGGGATTGAGCATGTTTCTTATGTATGTTGTAGATATTGATTGTTATCTTTGCATCAAAAAAGATGGATCATGATTTGGAGGCTCCTGTATCAAGTTATGAATTTTCTACCACGGCTGTACAAAGCTGCGAAACAGACATATCAGATTAAAAATCAACTCTAAAAATTAATTTCGATCAATCCCAAGGGAATTTGATCGTGATTTTTGTATACATTGTGTTTCCATGAGTCATTTCCATAGAAACAAGAATTTCATGATTTCGACATTCCTAATACAAGTTATGAATTTTACACCATGGACGTGCGAATATGAAAAAAAAGGGAGGCAGAATATTGGCTGACTTTATAACAAAATCTGTACATATCCAGAAGGAATTTGGTCATGATTTTTACAGACATTTTGGTTCCATGAGTTATCTTTCAAATGGAATAAGAATTTCATGATTTCAACACTCCTAGTCTGAGTTATTAATTTTCTACCACAGACGTCCAAAGCTGAAAAAACTGTACGAAGAAAGAGATAAGAATTTTGAGTCAAGTTGAGAACGAAATTTGTAAGAATCTAGAGAACTTCTGATCTTGATTTTTACATACATCGCAGTTCAATGAATTATTTTTCCAACGGAACAAGAATTTTATAATTTTGAACCCTTAGTTCGAGTTATAATTTTTTTTTTATCATAAACGTCCAAAGCTGAAAAAGTTGAGCGATGCAAAATTCGAGCTATCTTTTATGAAAAATTTGCACAAGTGCAAAAAGAATATTTTGTTCATGATTTTCATACATATTGTAGTTTTCTTAATTCCCGTTCCAATGATGCAACTGGTTCATAATTTTGAATTATCTCATGTCCGAATGTCAAAGAGAATGGATCGGGAAGGCAAATAAAAAAACTGGTAGGCATGTCAGATTTGAAAATTAACTGCATAGTACAAGAAACATTAAAAGAAAAGTGTCACTTTTAATGGTCCAAGAGAGACTACCAATACATCATGATAATATCCAAAAAACAAGAAAGAAAGAGAACATTCTTGAGAAAAAATGAAAAAACAATCATAGGGAAAAGCTTATGGCTAGGAATTTGATGGGGACATGTCTCAGCGTCTTCCTTTAGCTTAGCTAGTTCTTTTGTTTCTATTTTTGACAGTGGGTTGATTTTTTCAAGGGAATGAATCTCGCCCTCAATATTGGTGGTACTCTATTGATTTCTGGACAACTTCTTTTGATGCTCTTCGATAAGCGAGATGGTTTTCTTCTTCTTAGACGTCCAGGCTTCCAATTCTTTTTCAGCTCTCGTAAGAGATTTTTGAAGCTCTCCAGATGCTTTTCCATCTTGACTTTGTCTTTGTTTGAAGTATGAAGGCATTGTTACACAACAAAAAGTAATTCTCGATGAGAATCCTTAGTTATCTTCTGAGAACTAGACACCTTTGAAACATCATAATCTCGCTACTTATTGAAAAAATCATTAAATAAAACCTACAAAGGAGAAAGTTCGATGACATTGGTCTTCTGAAGCCCTTTAAGAATCATATCAATGCCTTTCTCCAACTCTTTGATGTTCTACGAGGACTTGACAGAAAATTATGTAATACATTCGCACAAGGTACGCTACATTCCGGAAACATAGGACAATTTGAAAGTCGAAATAGCCTTTTGTGGTTCATTTAAGGCAATCTTTTGTAACATCTGTACCAAACCCTTGGATACATTTGAATGTCTACTATCATTTGATCCAGCCACCATATCAGTGGTTAAGACATTTTAAAAAAGTTCAACATTTTCTGACAAAATTGTCGACGGACCCTTGTTTGTAGCTTGAGTCTTGGCTACATCAAGAGAAAGATGGGGACTCTTTAGTATATTTGAAGAATTCGGTCTTGTGACACAATCCTCACCAAATACATCATCACCAAATATGTTACTGGAAACGTCCACAAGACCCAACTAAAAAAGGGGGAAGTTAATATCGAGTAAAGAGGCAAGTTGGGGTATTAAAGAAATAATTAATACCTGATGTGAAAAAATCAGCCAAGGACATTGTTGAACCAGCAATACCATATTCAAAGATAACGGTATCAATACTTATGAAATCCAAGTCAGCAAACTCACAATGTTCATTGCTTGAATCTTTATGTTTTTTCTTTAGACGCTTCTGGTGCGGTTCTTGGTTAGCATTGATTTTATTTGAGCTAAAGGCAACACTAGTGATTGAAGCCCCTTTGAGAGAAATAGGTGGCTTGGAAGTGTCACTGTAGAGAGACAAAATGCCTAGTGACTTGTTAACACCCTTGTCTGATGAGCTGGAAGAACAATGTAAATCACTTCAGAAGTGGTGATGGCTACTTGGGGACTGTTGAGGGACTTTTAAATCCTTTATCCACATGTGTATCCTTGCTCTTTGAGTTTTTAGATTTGGGAACAATTTTAAAAGATTGGGGAGGATTACTCATCGTTACCTTGGAATTTGAAGAGTGAGAAAGCTGGCTTTGACCACCCGGCCAAAGTTGGTTTCCTTCGATTGATGAGGGGACGTCATTTTTCTTCGGACCTCTTAAAATAAAGTGGCTAATTCATCTCAAAACTGTCTCCCGATAGGATGGCCACCAATCCGAGTACTCACGAGTTATAAAAGTTCCATTGTCCAATGGACGCATTGGTATCTTAATCTTTGACAAGATTCCAAGACGAACATAAGAATCCCAAAGTTGCACCAAAGCTAACAGTGAACCATCATAATAAGGCTCTGTCAGAATGCCGGTAACGTCTTGATAAAATCCAAATTGTCACTCCAAGAATTAGAAAGTTTGCCGCTACCATCAATTTGTGCCTCTTTTCCTTGTAGCAAGGTTAAATGAGGAAGATTCTTTACATTGGCTTGTTGAAATAACTTGCGAGCATCAACAAGGTCAAGTTGTTTTGCCATCTTTTCTCCTAAAATTAGCCATATTTGCACCCCTCATTGTAGAAGATGCATATGGTAATAATTTTAAAAATACTCACCTATCCATCCATAAAGATAATGTATGGGAAAGAGTACATGACAGGACCCCAATTTTGAAGGAGTAGTGATCTCCCTAAGGTTGCGATAGATTCTCATAAGAACCGGGACCGCCAAAGAAAAATTTTCTCCATGAGCCATCAGGGTTGTGACTTTGAAGATGCTAGAACGAATACAACTAGACTTCTTGTTGGGGATATAAAATTTAAAGAGTCAACATGCAAGGAAACCCACCAAATAAGTTTCATCACTGAGTGATTCTTCCACTCCTAGCTCGTTAAAAGGGGTATTCTCTTATTTGATTTATGGTAAAAAATTCATGTCAATATTCCCCAACAGGTCATGATTCATCCTTGTCTTCATCCTATTTTTTGACATCTTTTGTGAAGGATCAACATATTTTTTTGGTCCTCGAAATCAGAAATTAGTCCAATCACGAAAAGATACGTCATCGATGACACCTTTTGTAAGACAGTAGAATACCAAAAATAAGTGTGAGTAGCTTCTAGGGAGAAAAGAGTCTCCTTTGTCATCCAGATATGTCAACACCTTAGCCGAGTGAATAACTTCGTCGTAGAATGACCCATAAATATGAAGGCTTCCTATGTTTTTTAAGTACCATAAACATATGAACAACTATCCAATAAAAGTAGAAACTGTATTGGTGGACGGACGCCAATTCTCACAGAATGCCTGGAGCACATTCTCATTCTTGTCATATGTAAACAACGAAGCAAAGATGACATCATAAGTCTTGTTGTGATCCAAGGTCTCCTTTTTACGGGAAATAACATCTTCTATCCACTCCAATAGCCAGATGTATATTGAACCTCACCAAATCCAGAGGGAGGAACACGCCAACTTCTAAAGCTCCCATTGCAGCTTGGAGAGCTTGCAACAACAACATTTTGATGGGTATAATACTTCAAAAGGAGAACTTTTTCAGTCACAATTTTGCCCAAAAAGTTGTCCATGGAATCCTTAGTTTCTGTCATTGACCATTTTGTCAGATGGAGGGAAGTTTCCAGTGGTTTTCTAACAAGCGAGAAGGCACCAATCACCGGAGGATGAACTTTCAAAGTAAGAGATTTGGCATGGGAATTTGGTTTGCTCTTCACGATCTCAAGGCAAGGGTATGGAGTTTCATGGTTATTAAAACAAGTCATTATTGGGGACCAAGAGCACACTACACCATTTCAGAAGATTAAGAATGGAATAGAGCTTAACCGTTATGGACACACAAGTTGGGTAAAATAGGAAAAAAGAGCACTTGAAGTTGAGTGTTAAAGAAACAAAAAAAAAAATTAACTATAGCAACACAGGTTAAATTTGGCTGTAAATTTTTGTTTAGTTGCTATTCCTTGTTTCCGGTTACAATAAACATAATTCAAAAACTTAGTTAAGTTACAACTCCTTGTTATTACTTATTAAGAAATGAGTTGCTTGCGATTGCAGTTATGTATTTCATATTGCAATCGTACAAATTTGAGTGAGCAAAAGGAAGTAGGCTGCTATAAAAGTTATATTACCTAAGAAGTAGTTTGTGGATTCAATCGTATAGGGAAAGGTCAGAGCTTCATAGCCTAGCAATCAAACACAGTCGAACACTTTTCTTTGTGGCTAATGAATGCTTTGATGAATTTTCTGTGCAAGGGAGAAGTTTATATAGAAGTTCTTGTAATAATTCTCATTTCATATACAAGGAATATTGTGGTGAAATTAGAAGATTAGAATCCCTCGGAATTTAAAATTGACAATCAGTTGGAAAATTACCATATTGAGGAGATTTCTTTGATGGAAACTTTAACTCTTTTTTAAACCAAAAGAAAAGTTAATATTATTTATGGTACATGAAACCAAAAGGGAAGTTAATATTTTTCCTTGGTACATGAAACCAAAAGAAAAGTTCATATTCTTTTTTGGTACGTGAAACCAAAAGGAAAGTTAATATTTTTATTTGGTACAAAAGTTCAACAAAACTTTTTTACTTCATACATGCATTATGTCAAGTGAGGGTGCTGTATTGATCCTTCTAGTTCAAATACATTGAGAGGATCACATTGCTGTGCCAGTAAGAATTAATTAAATAAATATTAAGGCGGTGATTTCTCATATTCATACTTATCCAAGAAGAGTAAAAAAAAATCAAGTTGGTCATTTTTTTAATACTCTGGAACTAATTTTTTTAATACTCTGGAGCTAATATCGAGTTTGCACTTGATTGTGGGCGAAAAATGAGGATCACCACAAAGAAATCATTTGTTGCTTTGACAAAGCCTTTCACGACAAGAGAGTTCGCAGAATAAACTTTTGTTAGACCACTCGCAAGTATTGATCTAACTAGAATGCGCCAATGAGAAACAAATACCTTTGAAGTCACGAAAATGAAAACACATTCATGAGTACTTCAACTCTAGGAGTCCAAGTGATAAAACATTTTTCAACATTTCTGGCGATTGAAATATATCTCTAGGAGTCCAAACCATCCAAGATTCGAGAACACGCTACTAAAGGCCCTCAGATCATTTTTAAATTTAGGAGAGAAGAATCAAGAGAGTTATGGAATTGTACTCACAAGATTCATCAATAAAAATTACTTTTTTTTCATTTATTTATCCTTGATTGCAGTTAATTTTCGACGCTTTGAAAATTTTTTGCGAACATATACTAAAATAAATGATGAGCTACAAGAATCCAGTAAGATCGTTGGCCCACCTATCATACCCCTCAGACAAATTTTATAAAAAAAATTGCACTTAGAAGAAAAATATGTCAAATACGCACAAAATAAAGCATTCAAGTATTTCAACCCAACAAAATTCAAGCAAGGCACGAACCTTTAAATGCGTACACAATAGGCCAACGGGGCAAGATACAAGACCAAATACATAAACAAGGGAGAATAATGTTGAAATTCTTGATATAGTGAGATGGCTAGGGATGCTTTTGGGACATATTCGGGTGATCAAACCAAACCAAATGATGAAGATAAATGATTTATTGATAAGTTAAAGGAAGTTAGCTGTTTGTATATAAAAACTCTATATAACTCCGCCAAAACGGAAAAGGCTCCACAAAGAAATTAAAATAAAACCTCGCCGATTTTGTTCTCTATTCCTCGTGTTTTACGGTTATTGTTGTTGTCACTAGAGATCGTTGAAAGATTGAAGGATAAAAGTGATTTCATCCTCATTTGAATTTTCTCCCCTCTCTCTTTCTTTAATTGTTGAAATTTGGTTTTCTTTTTACCTTATGATTTATATTAATCATAGAATATTTCACTTTTTCCTTTTTTAGTGTAAGAATATTTTATAATCTTTATTTTCCTTTCAAGTTTAAAATAATTACAAAATATTTAGTTTCCTTATAGTTTGGTGCAGGTGTATTGTTTCCAGCCTATATATAATTCTAAAATCAACAGTACGCTAAGTTGCAAAGAGATATTAAATCATATATTTATTCTTGTGGTACCCCTACACTTGGAAGAGAATGGTGAAGGCAACGTTCCTTAAGATTTTCTGGGTCTCTTTTTTGCTTATTTTGTTAGGTAAGCATTTTTTTTTTTATCTATTTACCTATATTGCTCAGTAATTCATATTCTATGTGCAGGTTATAGTCACACTTTGTTGAGAAATTTTTAGGTGGTAGCATCTTTTTTGTTTCCTGAATTTGGTCCTTTTCGTATTTAATAATTATACAAAAAATTTCATACTTCAAAGATAGTTTATTTTTCGTTTTAAGATTGCAACAACTCATTCGGCCGTTTTGAGTATTAGGACTCCTTTCTTATAAAAGATTCTTTCTGTGGGCTTAAAATATGAATCATGACTTATGAAGATGGGTAACACATACGATTCTAGGTCAATTAAATGTCTATAAGAGAATCAAATAAAAATCTTGAAAAATTAAAAACTTAAGAGCGGATCAAAGTTAACATTTGGGATGAACAGACACGAAATTATGATGCAGCCTTTTTTACCCAATAAATAAATTGCCAAGATAACAATTAAGTTACAAAGAGGTATAATTATAGTACTAATTCAACTCTCTTTTATGTCCCACTTATTATCAATTTTAATCCCTTTTCAATATATTGATTATGATAATTCTAGTTGTTCTTAAATTATTAACTTAGTCAACAATGTTAATGGTGTAATCAGGACAAGGAAGCAATGGGCTTTCGTGCAATGAAAATGATGACTGTATTAGCAATGGGCTTGTGTGCGAACATGAGGCTCCAGTATGTTGTTGGAAAAAATGCTATTGTCCTGTATGTGACATAAGGACACGTACTTGCTCTTGTCCAACAACTTATCATGGACAAAAAGTCCTTGAGACCAACAACAAAGACTAATTCATGTTTTTTTGTGACCATTTATAATGATAAATAAAAGTATCTTATCTTCGTTTCGAAATTGGAAAATGTTTTACTCTGTTTGAATGGAAAGGAGCTGGAAGCTACTTGAATGTGAGAAAAAAAATTGAAAGCTATTTTCCTTGCAATGTTATTATTGCGGCATATTTACCTTTAAATATACCCCAATTTTGAGATGCAAATTGATAATTAGATTAATTAGTAATTTTTGATATTCGCTAAGTGTCAGTATCTCATGATTCAAATTTTTAAGACATGATTAGCAACCAATGAGTTACTATCCATTTGGCAAATTAATGTCATTTGAATGAATGTGAATGTTGGCTCAGCTCAATAATAGTCTACGAAAAAGTGGGGATGTCAATGCATCCAAAAAAATGATGATTTGTATCAATAGACTTGGGAATAACCATCACGGATTGTAGTGTAGTGGTGGTACTACTCCATCCTTAACCAGAGGTCTCAGGTTCGATCCCTGGATATGGAGAAAATCTTTTTGGGAGTGCCACCCCTAGAATGAGCCTTGTAGTACACGATCTGAATGAACTAGGGCTCCAATGTGAGTACCAGACACCGGGTGAAAAGCCAAAACAAAAAAGGACCTATGAATGAGTTCATGTGTTGCATTATAGTGAAATTGTTAATCTAGCGTAGTTTGATTTAAAAAATTTTGATGCATCCATTCATAAAAAAATTACTTATGCTATATTGCTTTTACACCCTTCTAAAACTTTTGGCTCCGTCAGGGATGCATAGTCCAAGTGTGTCACATTTGACACATAATTTCAGTAATTAGCTACAATATTTATGGAAATAACATAAAGTTATTTAATTTGATCCTTCTTGATTCGAGTTTGTATGTTTTTTCTATTTTTTGGGGAAGTTTGGTGAAGGTGTATTGTAAAATAATATATGTTTGGTAATTATTAAAATATGCCTATATATTTGGTAATATTACATCCTATATAGTTATGTGGTCTGAAAATCATAATTTTATTAATGAGTTCATTTGCAAAAACATAATTAAGTGACACATTTTTCTAAATACTTCCTACAAGAAAAGATTGTGTTACAGTCTTTGATACTATTTCTTTAATTAGCTACATTATTTAAGACTGCAATGACTCGTTCAGTCATTTTGAGTATTAAGATCCCTTTTATCATAAAAAACTCTTATTGTAGGCTTAAAAGATGAATCTTGAATTGCGAAAATGGTTAACATAATTCTCAAGTCAGTCAGATGTGTATTGGAGAAGAAAATAATAAACAAGTTAATTGAAAATATAAGAGTTTGAGTGAAGTCAACATTTGGGATAAACGGATTCGAAATTATGATGCAACCTATTATTCCCTCTAAATAAATCTCTACTATAATAATTAAGTTGTGAAGAGATATAATTATAGTTCTGCCACATTTTAATACATGGAAGAGATAACTCTTGATACAATCCAAATTAGCTCCAAGCCATTCACTAGAAGTCATGCTCGGGATCTTCAAAGGATCCAAGGATTGCTCATGAAGGGGGAGGTACTTGAAGAAGGCTCCTTACCATTAAGAGGGTGTTATTTGTTGATGATCGCACTCACATTGGTCCAAGGATCGTTGGAGGAGGCAAGCGAAGGCAAAATGGGGCTAGAAAGCCCCTTGGAAAGGACTTGCACCCAAGGAACTTTGGATCTTCTTTTGATCAGCTCTAGCATTTCAAAAGCGGATAAAAACAGCCCCTAGTGGGACTTATCTTGCAATTGGGTTACTTTTGGGCCCTAAAATTGTAATAATTAGCCTAAACTATAAATACTTTTGAGGCTAGCTCATTCTCTTAGTTTTGCTTGATTATTGATGAATTGATGAATGTTTCTTCATTGAGTGAGAGTATTTGACAACTTTTGTTGAACTTTAGTTTAGAAACGTTGGTTTAGAGGGCGTTCATCTCCCTCTTGGTCACCTTAGGAATTAGATGTTCGATTAGATTGTAATTGAGAGTATTGGAGTTTGACATACTTTTTTGTTCTTGGTTACTTATTTTCTTGTGTCTAATTATCTATCTTATCGATTATATTTACTTTTTTGCATCGTCTTTAGTTTTGTTAGCTCGATTCCGTATCATTTCGTATTAGAGCAAGGTTGATTTCGTTCCTACGAAGTCAATCTTTGGTATAGTCGTCCTAAAAAATTGAAAATCACAAAAAAATACTATTCATGTTTTAGGTCTTATGTCATATTTTGAGTTTTTTATTTTTGTGTTTTCTTTTGTTTCTATTGTTAGATATGCATTCCCTAACACTATACGAGTATATAAACCAAATTTGAGTCAAATCGGAGCTTATTTGAGAGTTCTATCCTTATTGGAAGCTTGGGTTGAAGACATTTGAAGTGGATTGAAAATCTGAAGATTTTGGTGAATAATTTTGAAAAATTGATGTTTGGAATGATTTTATAGGGATAATAATTACTTATGTTCAAAATTTCAACTCATTCCAAGCTTCGGATAAAAAGTTAGAAAGATTGGTGTTCTTGGTGTGTTCTTGAGGATATTGTTATATTCATATTGAAAATTCATCCAAAAGAAGGTGATTGATCCAAAAACTAGGAAGAAAAAGAGTTAAAGTGTGTTTGTGTTTGAGCTTATAAAAAGATTTCAAGAATATTCTAAGAGAAAATTACACAAAGGGCATCAAGAAGGGCATTTTATGCCTTGGAACAAGCAAGGGGCGGCCAACTTGGCCTTGACCTGCTCCCAAGGTGTGCTGCAGCTGCTCCCAGCCTACTGCTGCAACTCAAGTCAGTGTCTAGGGGGATTTCCTGTGTCCCACCTACGCTGGAGGTGAATTGGAACTGCAGAAACAGCTCAAAATAGTGAGCAGCCTTCCCCACCGACGCTGAAAGTGCTCTAGAGGTGCACCCAATGTGTGTGACACCTCCCAAATGCATGTCAAGCCGTACCAATGTCCAATTCATGTTCCAAATGCATTATAACATTTCTAAACTCCAATTTACTCAGGTTTAATTCCTTAGTTTCATTCCTTGATTCATAAATTCAACTCTTGTTTCTTAAAACTATCAACAACTAGTAATCCACCTACTAAGTTGGATGATTAATTCTTGAGTTCGAATTCATTCATCGTCCCATTTCTTTCAATATTTTCTTTTTAATATTGTTTTTAATTATTGATATAAGTCCTTACATATTTATTTGAGTCCATCAAACAAGAATCTAATCCGATCAAGAGTAGAACTTGACACCTTAATTACCACACGAAGTATAAACCATCTTTCAACATTTGTAATCCAAGTGTGAGGTAAACAAAGGTGTAAATAGTTTGTGAGATTAATTTATCTAACACTAACATTTTTATTGTTTTTGAGTGTCTTTATTCACAGGTACAATGGCTACAGAAGGCGAAACTCCATAATCCATGAATAACCACTCAATAAATGCTATCTTAGCGGCCATTGAAACTCTCAATCGTAAAATTGATTTAATGGACACCAAGATAAATTCACTTGATATTAAAGTGGATTATCTTGAAGGGAGTGTATCCCTTATTGGTGGAAGAGTGGATATAGTGGAAGGTCGACAAAACACATTTCTATCCACACCTCAACACTTCCATGCTTCAACTAATGGCATGCTCCAAATCCTTCAGTTCATATTTCCTCAGAAAACCGTCACCAAATTATTAATCCTCCAATACAAGCACATGATTCTTTCCTCAAGCCACTACATATACACAAAACCAAAATCCCATTTGACCACTCCAACCTCAATTCAATCAAACACAACATGATGAATCTCGAATCCGAATACCCCAACCTCCACTTAACCAAATTCCCTTATTCCAATAACTCCTTAACCAAAACCAAGCCATCCAATTAGATGAGGAAGAAGGAGAAGAACAACAAGCGGAGTTCAGATTATTTGATGAAAATGACATATTGGTAGAGGAAATGAGAGGTAAACCAATGGATCAATGAGGTTATTAAGGTTGAGGAGGAAGAGTTGGTCCAGCACCTAATCATAGAGGAAACTTGGGAAACCGACCTCAAGATTATGATCCATGGAACCAACAAGGTAATAGGGATCGATATGTGGGTATAAATTCAATCAAGGTTAGTCTTTCAAATTTAAAAGAAGAAAATGATCCCTAAGCTTATCTCTCATGGAAGTCCTCTTGTGAAAGGATCTTTCAAGTTAATGATATCACCGAAGATAAGAAGAGTTGCTATGCCATAGCCCATTTTGAAGGGTATACCAATACATGATGGGATTATGTCAAGAGATTTGGAAGTGTGTTGAATGAAGGACAACCCCCTCCATAGGATGCATTGAAGGTATTCATGAGGCAAAGGTATGTTCTGGAGAGGTATTGTAACACCCCACAAAATTGGCCATGCGGTAGCTCGTGGTAATATGCTCTTAGAGTTAAATGATTAGAATAGAGTCTCATTGTTGGCTTCCAAAATGAGTAAAGTTTAAACCATATATATAATTTCCCTAATTTAGATTTTTTATCATGTGGGAAATTGAATGAGATTTCCGTTGATATAAGATTCTCCCAAATCTGATACCCGGAAAAGAAGTTATGGCTAATTTAAGTACTAATCGTAAAACACCGCCATTTTGGTGCTTGGCGCATCACGGAATGGGCCTATTTAGTAATTTTCAAATTCCAGTAGCTAGCGCGATTGTGGAATGTCGTGTTGAATTTATAGGTCCTCACTAGTGGGACAACGCGATGGCTCCGCATCGCGGTGACCTTAAAAATCCCATTCGTCAATTTTCAGTGAGCCACCATGATCGTGGCGCGTCACGGTGGTCCATAAAATCGGGTTCCCAGTTAAATTTTTATTCCATCTCATTAAGGGTATATTGAGTAGTTTTCACCCCTCTTATCAACTTAAACACGGGATTTTAATCCCAAATGACCTCATTATTAATATTTTCATCAGATACCATCAAGAACACTCCTTAGGGTTTCAAACAAGAAAACCCAAACAACTCAAGATTCAATCCTAAATAGAGATACGTGGGTTTTATCCTAAAAACTACATGAGCTTATCAACACTAAAACATGATTTAAAGATTATCAAGCATGAATTTTAAAGGGGTTTTGGAACTTATGATTTAAATTTTGCATCTTGGGTGTGTTGATGATATTGTTGATTTGGTATTTAGGACTTTCTCCCTTAAATTTATTTAAACCTATATGAATATGTATGATGTTGAAGATTTGATAGAGAGCATTATTATTGAAATCCCTCTCTTTGATGATTTAGAGTTGATGAACTTGTTGGGAATGATTTAAGATGCTTGTTTAATGTTTTGAAGTAGATCTTTTAAATATTTAAGTATTTAACATGGTTTTGATGATGATGAGAGGGAGTTTCTTGATATGATTTCGTTCTTGTGTTAAAAAGAAAGACTTGCATGTGATGGATATCTTTGACATGACCACCTTGTGTATTTGAAATGTTGAAAAGAGTTTCTTGCATATGTTTACATGAGCTTTAAGAAAGAGTTTCTTTGAAGTGATTTATTGATATGGTGGTCCCAGATTTGTGTTTGAAATAGAGACTATTATATGCTAATAATGGCTCAGAGAATGTGACTTGCAAGTCAATGGTATGACGATTCCATATAAATGTATGCCATAACAGAGTTAGAGTTTTCAGAGTATGTTTTTAGAGAATGCATGTCTTAAAAAAGTTAAAAACAGGCATAAAGAGAGTTAGGTGGTTTCCTGAAGAGGGATAGATTTCAAGTAACTCTTAGCCTAAAATCGTGATTTACTGATCCGGGTTTATTATTTTTACATTGGTGACGGCCGTGTAGCGTAGCAGAGTAAGAGACTCCAACCCTTGCGGCACACTTGGGTTGGAGGCTTCCCCACCAAGTCAATGGCAGATTCCATATGGCCCATGGAATTTCAGAGTTGTAGGGTATACCACCTAGCGCATAAGTAAAACAAAGAATGTCTCAAAGTTCAGATGATTTTCCTTCAGAGTCTTTCAGAAATGCCCATGATATTTCATACTATATGATATGTTTATGACCTGTTTTTAAATTGCTCTCATAGATGTTGAATATAAATTATTATTTTGGATTTGCTCTGCATACTAGTACATCTGTATTGACCCCTACCTTCCAGGTTTAGAGGCTCAGTCTAAGGATCTGGCTAATCAGTAGAGTATCCCAGAGAGAAGTAATTTGTGCAGTGATGAGCCTTCTTTGTTCCAGAAGGCCTTTCATTTTAGATTATGTTATTCCGTTGTTTTGGTCTACTGGGGGCCTTGTCACAGCTTTCAGATAGTTGTCAGATTTTCATATAGTAGAGATTTTACAGACTGTTCCAGATGTTGTTTAATTGAGTTCGGAATTCATTCCTTATTGTTAAACTAAATCTAGAGTATGACCATGTTTACGTATCATATTATATTTCCACATCCCCTTTTATTATGTGAATGTTGTGCATGGTTACCAGTTAGAGTAGGACGCCCGAGCCTTCATGGTTTGGTATGTCCGTCACGGCCAGGCCCTAGTTCAGGTCATGACAGGTATAGACATGAGCTACTTGCCAAGTTGTACAACTTGAGATAAGGTAGAAAGAGTGTTATGGCCTATTATGATGTATTCCAACAATTGATCTTGAAGCTCGACCATCGAGAGAACATTAATCATGACATCATACGCTTCAAGGTTGGATTAAACAAAGATATCTCCTCATGCATGACTATCCATAAGTTTGAGACCATAGAAGAAATTTTCCAAGCGTCCTTGGAGATTAAGAGGGATATCAAAGAAAGGGCAACTTACAAACCTAAAGGGTACTCATCTACCAATACTTGGCATAAGAATAAAGAGGTATCCCAATCCCCATCGAGATAGAACAAGAACATGGACTACAAGTCCAATGACATTAGAGAAGACCACTCCAAAGTACCCACCAAGGAATGAAGGTAACAAATATCTTACTCTTAATCCTAAAGGTTTTCAATGTTTTAAATGTTAAGGGTGGGGACATGAGGAAAGTGAATGTCCCAACCAGAGAAATGTGATCCCTAATGAAGGGAAATTGTATTACCTTGGAGAAAAGGTAGGATTGGAAGATGAGAATGATCAAAAAGACTAAGATGGAGAGAGATCCCAAGAAGATGAGCAAGTAAAGGAGGATAAGGCAATAGATTGTGAGGCATGCAATGATCAGTAAGGCGATAGATGACCCTAGTCAAAGGGAGAATCTATTCCATACTAAATGTCTTACAAAGAAAAATGTATGCTCTTTGATCATTGATAGCGGAAGTTGTGCTAATGTGGCTATAGAAACTTTGATTAATTTCTTGATGTTGCCCACAACCAAACATACCACCCCATACAAACTTCAATGGTTAAATGATTATGGTGAGTTGAAGGTGACTAGGCAAGTGGTGATTCGGTTCAAAGTTCAGAATTATCATGATGAGGTGCATTGTGATGTGATACCTATGCAAGTTTTTCATAGACCATGGGAATATGATCATTCAAGAAAGAATGATGGGAGGACCAATCGGTACTCTTTTAAGTTTAATGGTCAAAAATCTACTTTATATCCTCTTTCTCCATCTCAAGTGAATAAGGGTCACCAAAAATTGAGAGAATTTAAAGAGAAGGGTAAGAAACAAGGTGAGAAGGAGGACCAAATTGAGGAGCAGGATGAAGAAGAGGAGAAGCAGAGGTTGAAATTGGAGATTCCTTTGGTGATATTGGCTCGGAACAAAGATCTTTTCAAAGAGCATGATGACAAGACACCCATGCTCCACTTAGCTCATGATTTTCATGCTAACCACTCTACTTCTCCTATTCCCCATTCATTTCTCTTTTTTTGAAGGATTATAGAGGTGTGTTCCAAAAGGACCTTCACCAAGGATTACCTCAACTTCGGGGAATTAAGCATCAAATTGATTTTGTGTCGGGTTCTCAATTACCAAACAAACCAGCCAATTGAAGTAATACAAATGACACAAAAGAGCTCCAAAGGCAACTTGGGGAACTTCTCAATAAGGGATACATCAAATAAAGCATGAGTCCATGTGCGGTTTCGGTGTTGCTAGTGCCAAAAAAAAAGGTGTAACATGGCACATGTGCATTGATTGTCGAGCCATTAATAAAATAACAGTAAAGTATCGCCACACAACTCCTTATTTAGATGATATGCTTGATGATTTGAATGGTTCTTGTGTGTTTTCTAAGATAGATCTTAGGAGCAGGTACCACCAAATCCGAATGCAACGGAGTAATGAGTGGAAGACCACATTCAAGATCAAGTTTGGTCTATATGAATGGTTGGTCATGCCTTTCAGCCTCACCAATGCTCCTAGTACCTTTATGTGGTTTACGAACCATGTGATGAAACCATTCATAAGGAAGTTTGTTATGGTATACTTATATAATGTTCTAGTTTATAGAAAATCCCTTGAAGAACATGTTTTACATTTGCATCATGTGTTTGAAGTTCTTAGAAAAGAGAAGTTGTATGCTAATCTTGAAAAATGTTCTTTTGGTGTGAATGAAGTTGTTTTCTTGGGATTTTTTGTGAGATCAAAAGGAGTCGAGGTGGATGAATCTAAGATTGATGCCACCAAGAATTAGCAAACTCCAAAATCCATTGGTGAAGTAAGAAGCTTCCATGGGTTGCCTAGTTTTTATAGGCAATTTTTCAAAGGATTTAGAACCATCGCCACTCCCTTTACTGAGGTGATCCTTAAGGATAAACCTTTTAAATGGGGTGATGATCAAGACAATGCATTTGAAGCTTTGAAGGTTATGCTTAGCTCCGCCCCCTTATTGGAATTATCAAATTTTAATAAGATGTTTGACATTGAATGTGATGGAAGTAAGGTAGGAATAGGTGTCATCTTAATGCAATATCAAAAACATATTTCCTATTTTAGTTAATAGCTCAAGAGCGCAACTCTAAATTATTCCACCGATGATCTAGAGTTATACGCCTTGTTTAGAGCCTTGGGTAATTAGCAACATTATTTGTGGCCGAAGGAGTTTGTGATTCAAACTGATCATGAATCCTTGAAACATCTACGGGTCCATGATAAACTCAATAAAAGACATGCCAAGTGGATTTCTTTCCTAGCGACTTTTCCTTATGTAACATTACAAAAAGGGAAAGGAAAATGTGGTAGATGATGCATTATCTAGAAAGCATGTGCTTATATCTACATTATCTTCTAAATTGATGGGATTTGAGAGTTTAAAGACAATATAGCCCGAGGACTTAAATTTGCTCAAATCTATCAAGATTGTGAGACATGGGGTAGGGAAAGATGGGAGAGGTATAGTGCTTCTATGCCCTACTCCAAGTTTGATAGTTTATTGTTCAAAGAAATAAGGTTGTGTGTACCCTCTAGCTCATGGAGAGCATTTTTTGTAATCGAGGCACAAAATGGGGGTATGATGGGTCACTTTGGAATCAACAAGACCCTTGGAATTCTAGAGGAACAATTCTATTAGCCCAAGATGCGTCAAGATATTGCTAGAATTTATGGCCAATGCATAGATTGTAGAAGTGCAAAATCCTGCCTTCTCCCTCAAGGATTATATACCCCACTACCCACTCCTCAATGCCCGTGGCTTGACATCTTTATAGATTTTGTTTTGTGATTGCCTAGGGCAAGGAGAGGAAGAGATTGCATTTTTGTCGAGGTTGATAGGTTCTAAAAAATGGCCCATTTCATTCCATGCCATAAAATTGACGATTCTTCTAATGTGGCTTCTTTCTTTGTTAAGCATGTTGTCAAAATATATAGAATTTCTCAAACCATTATTAGTGATAGGGACTCTAAGTTTGTTAGTTACTTTTGGAGGTCGTTGTGGGGTAGTCTTGGCACCAAACTGCTTTTCTCAACATCATTCCACCCACAAATGGATGGAAAAATAGAGGTGGTAAATAGAACCTTGAGTTCTATGTTGCTTACTTTGGTTAAATAAAAAATTGACTCTTAGGAGGACTACTTACCTATAGTTGAATTTGCTTATAATCGTGTTATCCATTCGGCTATTGATATGACTCCCTTTGAATTTGTTTATGGTTTTAATCCCCTTACCCCTTTAGATCTCACTCCTTTGCCTAGTGATTTTTATAAGCTTAGATGGACATGAGCGAGTGTAAACCATAAAGAAGTTGGATGATAAGGTGAGAATTTGCCATGAGAAGAAGAATCAATAGGTGGCCCAAAGAGTAAACAAGGAAACGAAGCAGCTTGTGCTTGAACCGAGTGATTGGGTGTAGGTGTGTCACGACCCGAGCTGGGGTCCTGGCCATAATGAGTATCCTGAACTATGGAGGCCCTGATATGAGCCAAATGGCCATATATGCTTTTGAAGATGTCATTGGATGCCAACGCATATAGACTCAAGACTTGGTCACCTCGAGTACACAAGAACATGCATGAAGGACCCGTTTTGAGCATGACATAAGGCAAACCCGTGTGTGGAATATTACGTGGGGCTTACCTCTGATGCCAATCCGATACTACAAGTGTTGAAGAATGACCCCACGATTGTGGAGCATTGAAGAAGAACCCTTTATTAAGTGTGTTTTGGGGATCACACTTTGTTAGAAAGACATTTCATGGCCACCCCTTTCATTAAGGGTATTGTGGTCATTTTTATTATGTAATAAGTTAGACTCTATATAGTCTTCTATTAAGTCATTTGCTCTTTAGTTTTGGAAGGATAAATATATGAAAGACTTCTTCTCTCTTTAAGAGTGTAACACCCTTAGTGTAGGGCTTGGATAAGCCATTAGTGTAGGGCTTGGAAAAGCCAATATTGTTGTTTGCTTGGAAATGGTGGATCTTGAGGTGAGTTGATTCCCTTGTCGGTCACCGTAAGAACTTGGTACTTGTTAACTTATTTTGTAGAGGTTTTAGAGTTTTGATACACGCTTTAGTTTCTTCCTAATGGGTTCTCTTTGTGTCGAGTTAGCTATCTTTTACTCTTTTTAAATTTATGTTTGCTTCTCGAATCGTGTTGTTGTCTTGTTGTTGTGGGTAAAGGCTTGTGATTGTGTATTGTTTGCAGACTATTTTGGTGTTATAGATACCGTTTGGTATAATTTAGTATCAGAGCATGGCTTGATCTCATTCAACAAGATCAAATCTTAGGCTAGCTCATTTGAAAAATCGAAAAGAAAATTGAAATCTAAAAATTCCAGAAAAAGAACAATCTGTCCATTTTGTGTTCTTGTCCTAAAATTGTATTTTTGTTGTGTATTGGCCAATATTTTTACTTTTCTTTGTTGTCTCTAAGTGTTAGTTACTAACACGTTGAGTCTATATCTTAGATTTGAGCTTGAAATATTGATGTTGTTAATATGAACGAAGTGTGGCCGATTGTTGTTGGTATTGTTGTTGCAGGTTCAAGACTTGAACATGTGATGTGTTGTTGGTTCATGTTTAAACATATATTGTGGATATTTTGTTGTGGAATTTAAGTATGAAAAGTTGTTGTTGTTGTTATTTGGGAGGTCCAACTTGAATCCTAGAACTTCAAGACTCAAAGTTTGTGTTCATGGTGTTTTTGGTGTTCTTCACCATCTCTATATATTGTTGACAAAAAAAGTATTTGTTGATCTTAGAAGTTGAAAAAAAAGAGTGTGTCTTGTTGTTAGTGTTGAAAGACACAACTCTAAGACATCCAAAGGGGAAAGGGGACAAAAGGGTTTCAAAAGTTGTCTTGCCAAAAGGGACAAAGTCCACCTACCAAGACTTACAAAAAGGAAAAGAGCCAAAAGTCTTTCAAAAAGGTGTTTAGCCAAAAATGTGCAAACAATGTAAACACTTTTTGAACATGAAAAAATGGCTCCAAAGTCTTGTTGTTACCCTCCCATAGTCGAAATTCCACCATTCCCCACTTGGAATTTGATCAATACAATTTGAAGACAAGAAATTTTCTCAAACTTTCAACAATTTTAATGTCCAATAGGAGGTTGCCATATCATCACCCTAAAAAACGACCCTTAGGCTCAAAATTTCAGATTTCTAAGTTTCATTTCTTGTTTCTTTATTTTCAATTTTCTTGATTCTAGTACTAATAGACAAACTAGTAATCTCCTACTAGGTTGTTAATTAATTTTTGAATTCGTTTCTTTCCTGCCTTCGTTATTTGAGTTCTTTTCTCATTTGTAACTCGCAGTAACTTCTTTGTTTCAAGTTCGTAAGTAAATTTTGCTTTGTTTCCTGAGTCAATCAAAAAAAGAATCCATTCCGGCTGCAAATTAGGATTGACATCTTATTGACTACCAAAGTATAAGCAAATTTCAATATTCACCACTCCAATTGTGAGAATCACAAAGGTGAGTGTATTGAGTGTTGGTAAGGATCTTTTACTACTAATCTTGTTTGTTTCTTTTGTTTGTTGTTGTCTTTTTTTTTTGTTTAGGTACCATGGCTTCCCATAGTTTTAAGGCCACATGTAATCACATCCATGATGATCTTGAAGATATGCAATGGCACATTGAAATTATATGCCAATTATGACCCAAACTCTTCCCTCAAAATCCAATTATCCAAAAAAGTTGCGATGAGAGCTTCCCGAAGGAAGTTATTGCCCAATATTGTGATGGACTTTCACACCGAGGTAAGGAAGAACATACTCATGAATGTCAAGGTAAAATAGCTAAGTCTTACACTTTCGTACATGCGAATGATAATTGTGTGGCTAGTAGCCCATTGAGTGTGAGTTGTAGCTTGCCTATATGTGAGTCTATTGTTTCTTTGCCGCTTGATGATAATATACTTATTGTGAGTGTGGATACACTAGTTTATCCTATTGATGAACAAATCGACACTTCTTTTAAGATCCATTTACGTCCACCTAGTGTAGAAACCATTGTGTTGAATAAAAGTACATCGTCATGTGAAATTTATGTTGATCAACTTTTGTGTGAAAATTTCCCACCACTCGAGGATGTGTGTGATATGATTAATGAATCTCAAGTGTGTTATGATGTTAAAAATGTTGATCAAGGGAATATGGGTGAACCCGTGAGCTTGCCCTTTGATTCTAATATTTGCTTGGCTCATAGGGATAATAATGTGCTTGAAACTTCTTTAAAACTTGATAATGAACTTTTAGAGAGTGAACTTACTTGTTCCAAATCTGGGCGCGGGATAGATCATGATCTCTTTAGGCATAATGTCTTGTTTGAAGATGGTATAATCACTCCCAATGAACCTAGTGGTGAGAATGATGGTAAAGCTTGTCTTGATGGCTGTAGACTATATGCTAACCCACTAGGGTGTGACAACATTCCTCCTAAGGATGGAAATCTCTTTTTGCAAGTTGAGAGTACTCTTAAGGGTAAGGAATGTATAGTCCTTCTTGACAACCCGAAGTCAAAGGTTTCATTAATTCCTTGGGGTAATATTTCTAAATGTGCATCATTGCTTGACACACGTTTTGTAATGCCCCGTATTTTTGTGGTAGAATTCTAACCATCGTTCCAGCATGTCTAAGCTCTAATCCAAGTGATTCTCACATGAATACAAGTTGCATGATCATTATACTTGTCTATGGAGGAGTTTAGAGGTGAAAAATGTTCATAGCAATGACCTAAAACAAAGTTGGGCTAAGACCAATTGATTCATCCAAAGTTTGACATTCGATTCTACAGGGTCATCTTCAAACGTGTATATATCTTAATATACATTGAATTTTTCATACCAAGACCTATCAAATTGTAGATAATTGAATTATTTTTCCAACGATACCAATTTTACCAAAATCCAACACCCGAGCTAGGAGTTATGGCTTTGCAAAGTAGAGTGCGTCGCCTAACCAATCACACATGGACACTGGAAAGCATATGCGGCGCCTATGTAAGTATAGGCGATATCATATGTGGTGACTATGTAAATATAGGCGATATCATATGCGGCGCCTATGTAAATATATGTGATATCATATGCGGCGCATATCTTATGGTTTCAAGTGACTTAAATACTCTGTTTTGGGGTTATTTTGAGGGAAATTAAGTCTTTTGGCACTCCTTACACACCCCTAAACTTAACCTTACGAATTTAATAGATACTAAGCATATCATAACCCTATTATCAGTCTAAGTTCATCGTCCAAGAGCACTAAAGGAGAAAAATAACTAGGGTTACACAATCAAAATTGAGGGTCCAATCTTTCAACGAATCCGTTACCATAAAGGTATGTGGGGTTTTTCAACAAGAACACCCTTTTGTTCTTGTGCCCAAATTGATTTTTCTTACATGAATATGCATGATTTTACATGTTTTGATATGAATTTGAAGCATGAATATATATCTTATATGATTTTACATGAGATTATGATACTCTCTATGTTTTGGAAGTTGAATTGAATGAGAATGATGACATTTTTGTATATAAAGCTGAATTTTTTCAAATTTTAAAGTAAGTTATATATATTTATGATGAAAAGCATGAATCTTGAGAAAATTTAATATGATTTTGATGTATGAGACCTTGAGTCCTAATTGGGATTGTACTTTGAGAAATTATGTTCTATAAGCACAATGAGATTTGAATCCCAAAGCTAATTTTCTTTACCAAGAAGTATGATTATAAAGCAGAAATTTTAAGTTTTAAGTGATTATTTTTGTGCTTATGTCATAAAGTATGAAACATTGGAAGGTTTTATGGTGATGTTGATGTAAGGGTTTTTGGAACCCTATTTGAGATTATTATTTTGAGAAAATCGTGTGTTATAAACACCTTGAGTTTAAATAATTTGAGATGATAAAGAAGCTTTGGCCTTTTGGTGGTAAAAGGGGTTGTTTTTGAAACCGAGATGAGAAAAGAAATTCACTTTTATTGATTTATTATGAAAGGGGTAGCATGATGGCTCCCGTTATGAATTGTTGAAATATTTATTAGTAGATTTTCTTTTGAAAAGATCTGAGTTAAGTCCGGAAGTAGTCTTTAGCATCGAGCGAGAGGTATAGCAGAATTGGTACTTCCCTAGAACTACGTGCTACCGTAGGTTGTGAGCCTGAGGTTGATTTATATAGTGATCACTAGTGTTTGGATTGATGATTTGAGGTCCTACTCTGATGGCAAGGATATGACAGCTCTCCGCAGCGTGGGTTAGATGTTGGACTCCATGTAGCTCACATGGTTTATGTTGGTTGTAAGAGAATCCCAATGTGTGTGTGTATTCTCCTATCTAATATGAAAACTCTTATTCTTTTATCTGAGATGAAAATATATTTGTTTGAAAGACTGAGTTTGAGAAAGTTATTGTTTTCGAAAGATTTAATGAACATATATTCCAAAGAGAATTGTTATGAGATTTGATTGCTTTGATGATTTGGAATTAAGATGGAAGTGAATTGAGATTTATTATGATGACTCCCATGTTTCACCCGATATATTTTACTCTCTTATGATTATGATGATTTTAATTCGAGCTAAGTGTGTCATTTATATCAGCATGTATAATTTTATAAACTGTGATGATATTAAGATATTGTTTTATATATGCATTGCACCCCCATATGCTCGGTACGTTTCCATGGTACTAACCCACATATTCGTATATGGGCTACATTTTCTCGGAATGTAGGTACAAGGTATAGTGTACATCTTCAGATCCAATCAGTTCGCAGCATCCAGTCAGCAGGTGATGAGTCCTTTTGATTCAAGGGTTTGAGTTAGTTATACAGTTTGAGAAGTGTTGTATTTTCTTTATTCAGTCGTCTTGAGTTGGGTTAGTTGGGAGTCATGACCCGGCTACCTACAGTCAGTACTAGTAGAGGCTTCATAGACAGTCAGTCGAAGTTGATGTATTCCATTTCAATTTTGGTTGTAAAAGTAGAGTTGTAATCTTGTAAATTTAGTTTTGTATCTATCATATTTAGAAAAGAGTTATTTTTCGTAGATTTGTATAGATTTATACTTTTTGTTCAGTTGCTTATGAGTTATGCCAGTAGAAGGGTTAGCTTGGGGTCACTTGTGATCCTAAGCACCCTGTGACATCTCGGGACCCAATTTCAGGGTGTTACAAACTTGGTATCAGAGCACAGAGTTTAAGTGTCCTAGGGTATTTATGAAGCCGTGTCTAGTAGAGTCTTGTAGAACAGTACAGAGACGTTTGTACTTTTCTCCGAGAGGCTACAGGGCATTTAGGAAATGTCTCCATTCTTTCAAGTCTTCAAGTCATGCTATAGAAAAGTTCTCCAAGATACTTATACAGATTCTCATCTTACCCTAGTCAGGCCATCTCTGCATTATTTCCAAGGTATCAGAAACAGTTGAGCTTAATTCTCCATAAATAGTTATGGAATTGTAATAGAGCTACAAAAGTATCCTATTAGTACTTTTGAGTTCCGAAAACTGAAGTGCTTTATCAGGCCTATAGAAATTGTGCACTAAGCCCGAGTCAGATATGCTTTCAAATTTCTCCTCAGAATCCATAATGATAATCTATACTTTCTTATCTATGTATTATTTTTTAGACAACATGATCCACAAGTTCCAATTCCTCTCCAGCTAATGCTCTTATATTTGCTAGCGAAAGTTTTAGAAGTTACAAAGCGGCTTGAGAGGAGCCTTTTAGTGTATTCTAAGTCCCTCAAATTTAAAGTTATGCCCTCGTTCTTATGAGTTATTCAATTAAGATAGAGTAAGATGTATTCTTAGATCATTGAATGTTGTCTGTCAAGTTTCTATCTCTTGTATTATGTAATCTTGTTATCATTATGTTTATTAAAAATCAAAGTATAGTGAAGCTGTCTGAGGCCTATTTCGATTCACTGTCATAGTTTCTTTGTTATTCATATAATTTTCTTAATAAAAACACAAAACCAAAGTCTAGTGAAGCCGTGTGAGGCCTATTTCGATTCACTAGCAACTTATTGTTTATCTTGTTGTTCTAGTGTTAGTTGAAAGTGTGGGTTTCTGTGTAGTGACAGAAGTAATAAAATTTAGTTGAAAGTCTTGTGTTAGTTGAAAGTGTGGGTTTAGAAATATAGTGACAAGAAAGATGGTAAGGGTGATTTACTGAATATGTATAGCTGAATTTTTGCTTATGATTGAATTAGTAATGAAGTGATATACCTTTGTTGGTTAGTTTAGTGAAGTTAGAGAAGGAGATTATTAGTTAACGTGGATTGTTGTTTGCTTGAAGTATGAAAAGACTTATTGATGGTATTTGTTGTGCAAGGGAAAGTATAGATTTTGATGGAAGTACTTGGTGGTTGAGTATTGTTAATTTAGGCTTTCCTGAAATTGCAAGAGAAAGTTCAGTTGAAATTTATAGAGCTATGAAAGTAATTTAGGTGTGAAGATGGGTAAATAGTAATGATGTGAAGAAGGAGTATGTGTTAACAGATTATGAATAAGATAGGCCATATGATTATGATCGATTGTCATTGTGTACTAGTTTTTCTTAATGCTATGTTCTATAGTTTTGAAGTGAAAATTGTGTGTGAGATTGGGTTGTGAATCATGTTTAGCTCTAGACATTAAGTTTGAACAGTTGATGGTTCGGTTGTTGATGCTAGTTATATGAAGGTGATCTAGTAGGCCTGAACAGTGTATGCAAGAGTATAAGATCATATGTTCGTAATTAAGTATGGTGTAGAGGTGTGCCTAAGGTGCTATGGGGCTGCATTATTTTTTTTGAGGATTATTGCATATTGTGTGGTTAGTAGTAACGTTGAGTTTCTAGGTGGAAAAAATCTAGTTAGATAATTTATGTTGTTCTTGATAGCTAAGTTAAGGAGTTATGATTGAAGATGTTGAGTATTTTTAGTATGATTTTATTCTCATGGTTTGGGAAAAATATAAGTATAGAAGTGTGATCTTGGTAGGCTATGATTATGTGATTAGAGATGTAGATATGGTTGAAAATGAGAGTGTAAGTCCTTGATGATGATTATTGAAGCTAGGAATTAAGGATGACATATGGATGGGTTGTTAAAGAATGAAGTCAGTACGTTCAAAATTAGTTTATTCTTGTGAGTTTAGCATTTATGTGTAGATAATAGAATGATGAAATTATGGCTTAATCCCGAGGATATGGAGTAGACCATCATACTTAGAATACTAGCTTTGACCTAACGGGGAGATGGTTAGTGAAGAACCAAATCAAGTTTTGAGAATTAGATTGTGATACATATCAATATTGAGTTATGATGAGATAGTGATCCCTTCTTACTCTAGAATATTCCTTGGATTTCATTCATTACAACACCAAATCCATCACTTGCTTGACAAATCCATGCCACATGCCTATGCTTATACCTATCACGTGTGCTCAAGCCCATTCTCAGCTTCTAGCAAGCATGTAACAGCTTCACTCTGTGATTCAAGTTATCTCTTATGAATCTATGAACTCTAGTATTATGTTGAATAGCTCATGATAAGTATAAACTCATGTTTCAGAGTATGACCAGATTTTAAAATCATGATACTAGTGAAATTCGCATTATATCATGCTTGTCCTCAGCTTTGATTTCTTTAATGAATCCATGCCTTTGATATTTTATTCCTCAGGAAAAAGATAAGTGTTAATTTTATGTATTGTAGTTTTCGTGCTTCTGGTTCATATGTGTTAGCCCTTCGGTGACCTCTTCCTATGATAAGATAGTGGATAAGCAAAAGTTTAGATGTGAGAGAGTTGATGACCCTCATTAAGAAAGTTATTTATGCTTTTCTACCTAAGGGTAAAGTGTGAAGTAAGATTGAGGCCACGTCTTTGATACATGTTATGGTTAGTTAGAAATTTTGTGTATATTTTTAAGAATAAAGCAAGAAAATTGATGTTGATAAAGGTTTAGAGTATATGCGAAGTATGACTTTAGGGGTATTTGCCTTAAAGTTATATGTGATTTTTAATGATAGGCTTGAATGTCATGTTGGGTGTAAGATGATGAATGCAATATCCACTAGTGAATCCATATCAAGAGTTTTAAATTAGTCATTGAAGTGGTAAGGCATGTTATGCTTAGGGTGTGAGCTCTAAGAAGATATAGAATATTGAACCTTGTGGTTTAGACTAGTATTGTGGTTTGGCATGTTGTATCTTGTGATTTAGTGTTAGGCTTGATCATGGTGAGAGAACTTAGTTTAGGTTAGACCTTAGTAGAAAGATTTCGCAGTGCCAATATGAGAATTATAAGTTGAATCAAATGATTATGGTATTTAAGGGGAATAGTATAGTTGAGAGAGCATTTGAGAAGTGATGCTAAGCTTGAAAGTAAGAAGTTGCGTTGCCTACGGCCTAGCAATCCTATCCTAGTTTATGAGTTATATAATTATATTCCATACTATAGAGTTATATCAATGTTGTAATTCCTTAGCCAAATATTTTGTTCAGAGTATGCCAAAAATTCTTTGCTCCCTAATGTCAATAGAATTTCGTAGAAAAGTGCTGAAGAAATACTCCATTTGAGTATGGGTAATCAGTATGATCCAGTCTGTATAGCCTGTAATCTAGTTTAGCAAGCAAGGAGATAAGCTCTTATAGATTCTTAATTTTCCATCTAGTCTTACTATCCGCAGTCTTATACGTATGTACATTCGAAGAGGAAATGTGTTTGTGTGCTCAGTTCATGCATCAGTTTCAGTTTCAGATATTAAGTCATGATTCAGTTCGTAAGTATCCTATATAGTATCACAGTCTCTTCCTAGTATTTTCATCAAATTATTATTATCATTCGGGGATGAACTATCCCAAGAGGGGATGTTGTAATACCCCGAGTTTTCATGTCATAAACCTCTCATCCTTTCTCATGAGATCAGATCCAGCGCAAAGTAAT
The DNA here is from genome assembly GCF_002878395.1 of Capsicum annuum. NCBI lineage: Eukaryota > Viridiplantae > Streptophyta > Magnoliopsida > Solanales > Solanaceae > Capsicum > Capsicum annuum. The sequence goes on along the minus strand of NC_061113.1, from coordinate 18,330,634 downwards.
GGTTACTCATAAGTTGACACTCTCGTTTCTATCTTAGCCATATAGTTTATTTTTTTGAGGATTCAGGCACTTGCATACCAGTTCAGTAGCTCATTATTCTTGAGATCCAGTGATTTAGTTCTATCAGCTACACATGATAACATGAAGACTAAGATTCCTCTATGTTTCAGGTTAATTATCCACATTTGAGAACAAATGTTCCCAATGGGGAGATAATGTAATACCCCGTATTTTCGTGCTAGAATTCTAACCGTCGTTCATGCGCATCTAAGCTCTAATCCATGTGATTCTCACATGAATACAATTTGCATGATCATTATCCTAGTCTATGGAGTAGTTTAGAGGTGAAAAATGTTCATAGCAATGACCTAGAACAAAGTTGAGCTAAGACCAATTAATTCATCCAAAGTTTGACATTAGATTCTACAAGTGTCAACCTCAAACGTGTATATATCTTAGTATACATGGAATTTTTCATCCCAAGACCTATCAAACTGTAGATAATTGAATTAGTTTTCCAACGAAACCAACTTCACCAAAATCCGACACCCGAGCTAGGAGTTATGTCTTTGTAAAGTAGAGTGTGTCGCCTAACCAATCGCACATGGCCACTGGAAAGCATATGCGATAGCATATGTAGCACCTATGTAAACATAGGCAATATCATACGCAGCTCCTATGTAAATATCGGCGATATCATATGCGGCGCCTATATAAATATAGGCAATATCATATGCGGCGCCTATGTAAATATATTCGATATCATATGTGGCGCATATCTTATGGTTTCAAGTGACTTAAACACTGGCTGCAAATTTTTGTTTGGTTACTATTCCTTGTTTCCGGTTACAATAAACATAATTGAAAAACTTGGTTAAGTTACAACTCTTTGTTGTAGCTTATTAAAAAAATGAGTATCTTGCGATTGCAGTTACGCATTTCTTATTACAATCATGCAAATTTGAGCGAGTAAAAGGCAGCAAGCTGCTATGAAAATTATAGTTACCTGAGAAGCAGTTTTTGGATTCAATCGTATCAGGAAAGGTCACAGCTTCACATCTTAGCAATCAAACACAGTTGAACACTTTTCTTTTTGGTTGCTGAATGCTTTGATGAATTTCTGTGCTAGGGAGAAGCTTATATAAAAGTTCTTGTAATAATTCCCATTTAGTATATAAGGAGAAACCAAAAGGAAATTTAATATTTTTTCTTTGATACATGAAACGAATATTAAAGTTAATATTTTTCTTTGGTATATGAAACCAAAAGGGAAGTAAATATTTTTCTTTTGTACTATAAACCAAAAGGACAGTTAATATTTTTATTTAGTACATGAAACCAAAAGGAAAGTTAATATTTTTCTTTGGTACAAAAATTCAAGTCAACTTTTTAAATTCATACGTGCAATATCTCAAGTGAGAGTGTGGTATTGATCCTTCTAATTCAAATATATTATTAGGCTTACATTGTTGTGCCAGTAAAAATTACTTAAACAAATATTTAGACGGTTATTTCTCATGTTCTTACTTATCCAAGAAGAGTAAAAAAAAAATCAAGTTGGTCATTTCTTTTTACTCCTGAAATAATATCGAGTTTGTACTCGATTGTGGGCGAAAAATGAGGATCGTCACAAACAAATCATTGGTTGCTTTGACAAAACCTTTCATAACATGAAAGTTCACGGAGGAAACTTTAGTTAGACTACTCGCAAGTATTGGTCTAACTAGGATGAACCTATGAGAAACAAATACCTTTTAATTCACGAAAATAAAAACACATTCTTGAGTACTTCAAATGTCGCCGCCAAGTTTCAGTAAGCCTACACGTCGACAAGTCTCAACGTAATGGGTAAGCCTACACTTCATCCATATATGTCAACTCCTTAGCCGAGGGAATAAATTCATCATAAAATGACCCATGAACATGAAAACAAAGTCAGAGAACAAAGAGAAAAGGCTTCCCTTTGTCATCCACATAGAAAATCCTTAGCAGGATGCTATGAAAATTATAGTCGTCTGAGAAGTAGTTTGTGGATTCAATCGTATCGGGCAAGGTTAGAGTTTCATATCCTAGCAATCAAACAAAGTTGAACACTTTTATTTGTGGCTACCGAATGCTTTTATGAATTTTTTGTGCAAGGGAAAAGCATATATAGAAGTTCTTGTAATAATTCCCATTTTGTATACAAGAAAAGTTGTGGTGAAATTAGAAGATGAGAATCCCCGGAAATTTTAAATTTTCAATCAATTGGAAAATTACGATATTGAGGAGATTTCTTTTGAGGAGACTTTAATTCTCTTTTGAAACCAAAAGGAAAGTTCATATTTTTTCTTTGGTACATGAAACAAAAAGGACAGTTAATATTTTTCTTTGGTACCTGAAATCAAAAGGGAAGTTAATATTTTTCTTTGGTACAAGAAACCAAATGGAAAGCTGATATTTTTCTTTGATACAAAAATTCAAGACAACTTTTTAACTTCATACGTGCAATATGTCAAGTAAGGGTGTTGTATTGATCCTTCTAATTCAAATATAATGAGAGGGTTACATTGTTGTGCCAGTAAGAATACTTAAATTTAATATTAAGGCAGTGATTTCTTATGTTCATACTTATCCAAGAAGAATAAAAAAAAATCAAATTGGTCATTTTTTACTCTTGAAATAATATTGAGGTTGTACTCGATTGTGGGCGAAAAATGAGGATCACCATGTTCAAATAATTGGTTTCTTTGACAAAGACTTTTACTACATGAAAGTTCATGGAGGAAACTTTAGTTATACCACTCTCAAGTATTGGTCTCACTAGGATGCACCAATGAGAAATAAATACCTCTGAAGTCACAAAAATGAAAACACATTCATGAGTACCTCAAGTCTCTCCGCCAAGTTTCGGCAAGCCTACACATCGACAAGTCTCGAAGTAATGGGCATTTGTAGACATAAAATTTGATGGATTAAATTTATATAAAATTTTAATTTAATTCACCGTCTTTTGTGTTAATTAATCATTCTGGGTCTTACAAATTAGTTGGTCCATTTTATCAAATTCAATACCAAGGTCCACTACACTTTGGAGCCCAGACGCATGCCACGTGTCAGCATGACTTGGCGTCCCCATCAAATCAAAGACCAATGAGACGACGCCACATGTACAAATAATGTGAAAATCTCATTTAAATTCAGAAACCAGTTAAAAGTCACCAAGTGTCAATGTGACATATTTCGGTCAATCACAAGCAACCTGACCTACTCCGTACAATTATAAATAGGGGGTAACATAACATTCTAAGGACCAAAAAAGGAGGACTTTGACAAGCATTGGCAACATCGGCATCGACTATCAAATTCTTGCAAGGAGCAATCAACGGAGTTCTTCCTCGAGATTATTCCAAAGAGACAAAATATTTTCCAACATTCCCGGTGATTGAAATATATCTTTAGGAGTCCAAAACCTCCAGTGATTCAGGAAACACGCAACTGAAGGCCCTCAGATCATTTCTAAGTTTAGGAGAGAAGAATTAAGAGAGTTAAAGAATTGTACTCTCAAGATTCACAAATAAAAAACACTTTTTTTTTATGTTGGGTTGCCGTTAATTTTCGACGCTTCAAAAATTTATTGCGAACAAATTTTGGCACACCTAGTGGGACCATTTCTGCTCTTCATCTCTTCCTCCTACAAATCAAAAATTACAAATTCAACCATTGCAATGGACTTCGAAAAAACAAACGATGTTCCATGTAAGGGCTCTACTGCTGCATCTACTGACCTCGATCGTGTTGGACCGATTACTCACCAAAATTTCAAGACTAGTGGCTTGGATGAATCTAAATACTTCACATCTTTGGAGGTGTAACACCCCAAAGTTTTTCTTAACTAAATTTTATTCCAAAAATATCAAGCATTGACTTCTAGAATAATTTATAATTTTTTTTCCGATGGAATCCCTTAGATTTCAACTTTTCATTTTGTAGATGATTGAATAAATTTTTCGTCAACATAAGATGCATCCAAAACAGACACTCGGTGAAGGAGTTATGGGTAATTTAAGTCCTAGTCATAAAACACCGTCATTCCTGTCCTTGGCGCATCGCGGAGAGGGTGTAAATGACGATGGTAAATTTCCAATAGGACTCCACGATGGTAATGAATTGTGGAGTGGGCAAAATTTCCATTCGTTAATTTCCAGTGAGCCACTGCGATAGTGGCGCATCGCGGTGGCCTATGAAATTGGACTCCCAGTTATATTCTAATACTGGTCTTATTAAGGGTATATTGGTTATTTTACCAGACCCTTATCAGTCCAAACATGAGATTTCAACCCTAATTGAGAATATTACTCATACATTCACCAAAAATATTCAAGAATACTCTTTAGGGTTCCATATTTATAATCAAAATAAATCAATATTCAACCGTGGGTTTTCAAAATAAATTGAAGATTTGGAATCCCCAAGCCATGGGCATCAAGAACATCCTTTAAATTTCTAGATAGAGGTACGTGGGGTTTATCCTACAAAAAACTACATGGGCTTAAAACCATTAGAGTATGATTTTTAGATTTTTATGCATGAATTTCAAAGGGGTTTTGGAACCTATGTTCTAAATTACGTACTCCAAATGTTTTAATGTTACTATTATTTGTACCATGTGTCCCTATCCCCTAAATTGATTTACATGTATACGTATATATGTGGGATTTGAGATTTAAGATCGTTGAGAGGATAAATTATGAACTCACCCTTGAGTAATGAATTAAAGATTATAGTTTTGTGATATGAAAGATATTTTAGCAATATTATAGCATTTGAGCATGATTTGAAATTATTGAGTGGATGTTTCTTGATATAAATGTGTTCTTGTGTTTAAGAGAAAGAATTGCATGTGAATTGAGAACTTTGACATGACCACCTTGTACTATGCTACTGAAATGCTTGACAAAGATGAGTTCCTTACCTGTGTTTACATGAGGTTTGAGAAAGAGTTTCTTTGAATTGAATTATTGAAATGGTAGTCCCAAAACTTGTGTTTTGAAAATAGAGATTTATGATAGACTAATAATGGCCCAGAGATGTGACTTGCATGTTAATGGTATGACGATACCATATGTATTTATGCCATAACAAATATGTTTTCTGAGAATCTTTTCAGAGTATGGTTTTAGAGACTGCATGTTTTGATAGAGTTTTAAAAAGGGGATTAAAGACGGTTAGTTAGTTACCTGAAGAAGGCGCAAGTTCAAATAACTCTTTGTGTAAAACTATATTTGCCGATACGGGTAGATTATTATTGTACGCTGGCAATGGCCGTGTGGCGTAGTAGATTCAGAGACTCCGACCCTTGCGGCACACTTGGGTTAGGGGCTTCGCTGCTGAGATAATGGCAGTTTCTATATAGCCCATAGAATTTTTCCGAGTTGTAGGGTATACCACCTAGTGCAGAAGTAACACAGATTTCTCAGAGTTGAGATAATTTTTATAGAGTCTTTAAAATACCCATATGAATTCTTACTATATGATATACTTATGAACTATTTTAAATTGCTCTCCTATGTGTTGAATAATAAATGATTATTTTGGGTATGCTTTGCGTATCAATACATTTGTATTGACCCCCCTCCCCCTTAACTCTCAGGTTCTGAGACTCAGTCTAGGGGTCTTGATATGCAGTAGATAATTCAAACAGCTGATTAGATTGTGCATTGGTGAGCCTTCTCTATTCCAGAAGGACTGTCTTTTTAGATTATGTCACTTATTTCAATTTTGGCCTACTAGGGCCTTGTCCCAGTTTCAGACAGTTGTCAGATTTTTATGTAGTAGATATTTTGCAGACTGAGTCAAATGTTATTTAGATGTAGTTGATTTACAGTTTCCATACTTATGTTGAATTCAAAATTAACCAAGTTTCCGTAGCAGATTATGTTTTTGCATCTTCTTCTTATTAAATAAATGTTGTGCATGATTACCAGATAGAGAAGGGAATTTTGGGCCTTCATGGTTCGGGATGTCCGTCATGGAAAGGCCCTAGTTCTCATGACAAACTTGGTATCAGAGCATGGTTTATGGTCCCAGGGTGTCTACAAAATCGCATCGGGTAGAGTCTTGTTTATGGGTGTGTAGCGCGCCATACTTATAAGCAGGAGGCTACTTGGCATTTAAGAATATTTCTCTTCTTTGTGATTTAGTTTGTTCTTCAAAGTCTAATATGTCCCCTAATCAATGACCTATTACTTTTCAGAAAAACCAGTGATGCCTTCCCATCACAACCACATTAATTCTCAGGATGATGAAGTCCGTCCCACCCATGGGATGCGGACCCATAATAGATCTCATACCTCAGAACCTGTTCCTACTGTGGGAGTACCTCCTATACCGACTAGTCCTCTCAGAGCTCCCCATACGAGGTCCAATCGCACTCAGCCTCGTGAAGGAGAGGTTTCTAATGCTGAATTTAGACAATCTATTCACATACTGGCATAGCTGGTAGCCGTAAAGACTCAGAGGTCAGAGGATACTATGTCTACATCTATTACTTCTGAAGTTACTAGAGTGGGCCAGTTCATGAGAATGAACCCGTCCAAGTTCTCTGGTGCTAAGGTAGAAGAGGACTCGCAGGAGTTCGTAGATGAAATAGAGAAGATTTTAAAAGTAATACATGTTGATCAGGTGGAGGGTGTTGAGCTAGCAGCATAACAGCTAAAGGATGTAGCGAACCAATGGTACAACGAGTAAGAAGATATGAAGGGTGACAGTGCTGAACCCACAATTTGGGATGAGTTCGTGGAAACTTTTCTTGACTGATTCTTTCCTCTGGAGCTGAGGGAAGCTAAAGAAGAGGAGTTTATGAACCTTAAGCAGGGTAAGATGAGTGTTCAGGAGTATACTTTAAAGTTTAACCAGCTGGCCCGTTATGCTCCTGAGATAACGAGTAGTCTGAGGGACTGAATAAGGAAGTTTACTTCTGCCCTTTCAGATGGTCTGGTTCTTGAGTGTCGGGTTGCTATGCTAAATAGAGATATGGACTTTGCTAGACTGTCAATCTATATGCAGAAAGTTAAGGAGAAAAAAAAGAAGATAGCCAAATTTAAGGAAAAGGATAGGCAGGGAAAGAGAGCCAGAGCGACAGACTAGAGTCATAGTTAGTAGCAGAGTAGTAATTGGGGTGGAAAATGGAAAAAGAAAAAGAATTGGGTAATGCACAGTCGGCAGCTAGTGCTTCAGTGTCTAGACCCACAGGTGAGCAACGCACCCAAAATTTTCAGTCTAGTTAGGGGCTGAGCATGCAGGGTACGCAGTCGCAGGGAAGTGTAGCCCAGACCTCTTGGTCCTATCCGCGCTATAGGAGATGCGGGAGGAATCATCCAGGGAGATGCCAGTTTGGCGCTTTGGTGTGTTATTTATGCGGCCAGCTAGGCCATATCCAGAGAAACTCTCCATTAACAAAGAGTAATGTTGGAGGAGACAAGTCACAGGCAAATTCATCTGCACCACCACCTCAGAAGGGTGCCTCTTCAGCCACTGAAAATTGTCAGAAGCAGTTGTATACTTTGACCAACCGCAAGGAGGCAGAGGACTCACTAGATGTAGTCACCGGTATGTTGCAAATATTTTCTTGTAATGTGTATGTATTACTTGATCCAGGGTCTACCTTGTCTTATGTGACCCATAAGTGGCTGTTGGTTTTGGGTTTGAGCATGATGAGATTGTTGAAACTTTTTTGGTTTCCACCCCGATGGGAGATTTTGTTGTGGCTAGAAGGGTGTATAGAAATTATGTTGTGTCTATTTTCATCCAGGATACTAAGGCAGATCTCATAGAACTTGATATAGTTGATTTAGATGCCATCTTAGGGATGGACTGGCTCAATTCATGCTATGCCACCTTGAATTATAGGACCCTATGAGTCACCTTTTCTTTTACAAATGAGTCTGTGATAGAATGGGAGGTGCATTCTCTAGCACCTAGAGGGCACTTCATATCTTATATCAGGGCCCATAAACTTATTTCCAAAGGTTACTTGTATCATCTTATTCGGGCTAAAGATTCTAGTGTCGAAAGTCTCCCTCTTCAGTATGTCCCGTAGTGAATAAATTCCCAAAAGTCTCTCTATATAATCTTTTAGGAAAACACCTGATAGGGAGATAGATTTTGGTGTTGATTTATTGCCAGATACCCATACTATTTCTATTCCGCCATATAGGATGGCTCCTGTAGAGCTAAATGAGTTGAATGAACAACTAGCAGATCTTATAGATAAAGGTTTTATCCACCCCAGTGTGTTTCCCTGGGTTGCACCTGTACTTTTTATGCGAAAGAAAATGGTTTCCTTTGTATGTGCATAGATTATCGTAAGTTGAATAAGGTCACCATTAAAAATAAATATCCCCTTCCTAGGATTGATGATCTTTTTGATCAACTTTAGGATGCTAAATGTTTTTCTAAGATAGATATTCCCAAAACAGCTTTCCAAAGTAGATAGGGACATTATGAATTCTTAGTCATATCTTTAGGTTGACTAACACCCCTGCAACTTTCATGGATCTAATGAATAGGGTTTTCTATTAGTTTTTGAATATGTGTCATTGTATTCATTGATGACATTTTGGTATATTCTAAGAGAGAGGAGGACCATGCCAATCACCTCCGAATCATCCCTCAAACCCTTAAATATCATAAGTTGTATGCAAAATTATCCAAGTGTGAATTTTGGTTGAAAGCTATTGCGTTCTTGGGGCATATTATGTCTAGTGAGGGGATTAAGGTTGATCCCTAAAAGGTTGAGGCAGTGAGAAAATATCCCATACCCACGACTCCAATCGACATTCGAAGCTTCTTAGGTTTGGCGGGTTATTATAGAAGATTTGTCGAGAGTTTTTCTTCCATAGCTGCACCACTTACTAAGTTGACTCAGAAAAAGGTGAAGTTTTTATGGTCTGACTCTTGTGAGAATAGTTTTGAGAAGTTGAAAGACAAGTTGACTACTGCTCCTGTTCTGACTCTTCCAGAGGGTACAAAAGGTTTTGTTGTATACTATGATGCGTATTGAGTGGGACTTAGGTGTGCTCTTATGCAGCACGGTAATGTAGTGGCTGATGCATCTAGGCATTTGAAGGACCATGAGCGGAACTACCCTACTCATGACTTGGAGTTAGCAGCTTTGGTGTTTGCACTTAAGTTCTAGCGGCACTATTTGTATGGGGTACACGTTGATATATTTACTGACCACAAGAGTTTACAGTATGTTTTCTCACAGAAAGAATTGAATCTCAGGCAGAGGCGGTGGTTGGAAATTTTAAAAGACTATAACATAAGCCTACACTATCATTCGAGCAAGGTAAATGTGGTAGCTGATGCCCTCAGCAGGTTATCAATGGGCAGTCTTTCTCATGTAGGGAAAGAAAAGAGAGAGATGGTGAAGGCTATTCATTGACTTGCAAATCTAGGAATGAGACTTTTCGATTCTGAGGATGGTGGAGTGGTTGTCTATGAGATAGCTAAATCTTCCCTTTTTCCAAAAGTCAAAGAGAAGCAGGTTAAAGATCCCATCTTAATACAAATCAAGAAAGATATGGGTCAACAAAAGGTATTATCTTTTGAAATTGGTGGTGATGGTGTTTTGAGATACCAAGGTAGATTGTGTGTGCCAGATGTAGATGGTCTGAGGAAGAGAATCCTTGATGAAGATCACACGTCGAGGTATGTTGTCCACCCTGGCTCTACTAAGATGTACCAGGATTTGAAAACTATTTATTGGTGTAATAATATGAAGCATGATATAGCTAACTATGTTACCAAGTATTTGAATTGTCAACAAGTTAAAGTGGAATATTTGAGGCCAGGTGGTTCTTCTCAAGAGATAGCTTTGCCTTTGTGGAAGTGGGAGAAGATTAGTGTGGACTTTATTACAGGACGTTCGAGGTCCCGAAACCAGTATGATTCCATTTTGTTGATTGTAGATAGGTTGACCAAGTCAGCTCACTTTCTACCTGTGAGGACAAATTATTCGGGAGAGGATTATGCCAAGCTGTTCATTGCAGAAATAGTTCATTTGCATGGGGCACCTGTGTCCATCATATCTGACAGAGGTACAAAGTTTTCTTCACAGTTTTGGAGATCATTTCAAAAGGGTTTAGGTACCTAAGTGAATTTGAGCACGACTTTCCACCCTTAGATAGATGGGCAAGCTGAGCGCACCATCCATACACTTGAGGATATGTTGAGGGACTACATGATTAATTATAAAGGTAGTTGGGTAGAGCACTTTCCATTGATAGAATTCGCATATAATAATAGTTTCTATTCCAATATTAATAGGCCACCTTTTGAGGCATTGTATAGGAGAAGATGTATGTCCCTGATAGGATAGTATGAAGTAGGTGAGACATAGATATTTGGGAATGATATTGTTCATCGGTCAATAGATCATGTGAAAATCATTAGAGAATAACTTAAGACATCTCAGAGTCATCAGAAGTCCTACGCCGATGTTAGGAGAAGAGATCTAGATTTTGAGGTTGAAGATTGGGTGTTTCTTAAGGTTTCTCCCATGAAGGGAGTCATGCGATTCGGGAAGAAAGGTAAGTTAAGTCCTCTCTATATAGGACCATACCAGATTATGAGAAGGATAGGTGGAGTTGCGTATGAGTTAGAATTGCCAGCTAGTTTGGTTTTGGTTCATCCGGTATTTTATATATCTATGTTGAAGAAGTGTATTAGAGGCCATTCTTTAGTATTGCCTGTTGCAGAAATCAAAGTGACAGACTCTTTATCCTATGAATAAGAGCCTGTAGAGATTTTGATTGCCAAGTTAGAAGATTGAGGAAGAAAGAGATAGCCTCGGTTAAAGTGTTATGAAGAAACTAGAAAATTGAAGAAGAGACTCGGGAATCAGAAGTTGACATGCGATCTACATACCCAAACCTTTTTGATCCAATGGATGACGAAATGGAAGGTACACTTTTTTCCTTATTCTTTCTATTCCTTAGTATGCTTGAAATTATACTCGTCTGTATCCCGCATCAACATTCGGGGATGAATGTTCCCAAGGAGGGGATATTGTAACGCCCCAAAGTTTTTCTTAGATAAATTTTATCCCAAAAATATCAAGCATTGTCTTCTAGAATCATTTATAATTATTTTCCAAGTGAAATCCCTTAGATTTCAATTTTTCATTTCGTAGATGATTGAATAAGTTTTCCTTCGACATAAGATGCGTTCAAAATGGACACTCGGTGAAGAAGTTATGGGTAATTTAAGTCCTAGTCATAAAACACTGTCATTCCTGTCCTTTCCTCATCACGACGAGGGTGTAAATGATGATGGTCAATTTTTAGTGGGACTCCACAATGGTAGCGCATCGCGGAGTGGGACAAATTCCCATTCGTCAAATTCTAGTGAGCCACTGCGATAGTGGCGCATCGTGGTGGCCCATGAAATCGAGTTGAGGTGTTTCTTGATATAATTGTGTTCTTGTGTTTAAGAGAAAGAATTGCATTTGAATTGAGAACTTTGACATGACCACTTTGTACTGTGCTACTGAAATGCTTGACAAAGATGAGTTTCTTGCATGTGTTTACATGAGGTTTGAGAAAGAGTTTCTTTTAATTGAATTATTGAAATGGTGGTCCCAAAACTTGTGTTTTGAAAATAGAGATTTATGATATACTAATAATGGCCCAGAGATGTGACTTGCAAGTTAATGGTATCATGATACCATATGTATTTATGCCATAACAGATTATGTTTTCAGAGCATGTTTTCAGAGTATGTTTTCAGAGACTATATGTTTTGATAGAGTTTTAAAAAGGGGCTTAAATAGGGTTAGGTGGTTACCCAAAGAAGGCACGATTTCAAGAAACTCTTAGCCTAAAACCGTATTTTCCGATACGAGTAGATTATTATTGAACACTGGCGACAGCCTTGTGGCGTAGTAGATTCAGAAACTCCGACCCTTGCGGTACACTTGGGTCGGGAGCTTTGCTGTCGAGTTAATGGCAGTTTCTATATAGCCCATGGAATTTTTCAGAGTTGTAGGGTATACCACCTAGCGCAAAAGTAACACAGATTTCTCAGAGTTGAGATGATTTTTATAGAGTCTTTAAAATGCCCATGTGAATTCTTACTATATGATATACTTATGAACTATTTTAAATTGCTCTCCTATATGTTGAACAATAAAATATTATTTTGGATATGCTCTCCATAACAGTACATCTGTATTAACCCCCCCACCCCCGACCTCTCAGGTTCTGAGACCAGTCTAGGGCTCAAAATAAGCAGTAGATAATTTAGACAGCTGATCAGATTGTGCAGTGGTGAGCCTTCTCTATTCCAGAAGGCCTGTCTTTTCAGATTATGTCACTTATTTCAGTTTTGGCCTACTGGGGGCCTTGTCCCAGTTTCAGACAGTTGTCAGATTTTCATGTAGTAGAGTTTTCACAAACTGAGTCAGATGTTATTTAGATATAGTTGATTTACAATTTTCATACTTATGTTTAATTCAGAATTGACCATGTTTCCATAGTAGATTATGTTTTCGCATCTTCTTTTATTATATGAATGTTGTGTATGATTACCAGATATAGAAGGGCGTTATGGGCCTTCATGGTTCGAGATGTCCGTCACAGCTAGGCCCTAGTTCGGGTCGTGACAGGAGGTGGCAAAAAACAACAACTCTCATATGATGGTTGCTGGGGGAAATCTTGCATCCATGTTCTTTGATGAACTTGCTCTAACCAGATATAACATTGGTGACCCTGAAGATTCAACGGATTCTCCAATTTTAATGAAGGTCAATGCCTTAATATATTTCAAAAGTTCTACAACTCATGCGATCTATGGCATTATAAAAAGGTGAAGGAATCATCATGCTACAATTTGGAGCTTTGACCCAATTGAGGTTTTCCCACTAAAGAAAAAACAAACAAGTTCATGTCAAATGACTTCCCAAATTGGGTGGAATTTGCACATTGATCTCTCACAAAAGAAAAAATTATCAAAGGACTTTTAAACTCTAACTTTCAAAAGTCGACACAAGATCAAGTAAAAGTATTCTTCAACCATTGGGGGCAATAAATACAAAACTAAAGTGCAACAATACTTCATTAAAAATGGTTGGGAGGAAAGTTGCATTACAGGAATTCATCCGCAGAATGCTTCTTAAGGCACGAGCTTAAATTGCATGTCACTCCTGGCTCGCATTAGTCTAAACTGTGAACGGATCTAAAAAAAAAAGAAAAAAAAGGAGAAATAAAGAAGAAAGAATAGAAAAAAAAAATTAACTCATCATTCCTAAACTACGTTATGACTTGATCCTCCAGAGGTACGTAGACAGCTTAGAGTATTTTTTACTCTAAGTTCAGTCATATGAGTTAAAAAAGAAGAAGAGGAAAATGGTGTGTCATTATTTGAGCACAGAAATAATACTTTGAATTGACGTAGATATCACATGAGGTTAGAAATTCCTTCACTAAGTTTACCGTGAACATGAAAAGGAGAAAGGAGAAGAGACCAGCCAGGCAAAGCAGATTTTGATGATATATTTGTGTAAATACATAAATATATTGAGTGTGGTTTTCATATATGTTGTAACTCTTGGTATTAAATTTTCAACAAAAAAAGACGTAGCATGATTAAAAAGCTCCTACATCGACATATGATTTTTCTATTATAGCCGCTCAAACTTGCAAATTAAAAAAAGGTATTCAGGTTTTGAACTAAGCTGAATTCGACAATGTATCTGTATAAATTCTTAAATTCTTTAAGGTTGTTTTACATATGTTGTAACTTTTGATGTTATATTTGCAACAAAAAATACATCTCGTGATTCAAAGGCTCCTACATCGAGATATGACTTTTCTACCATAGCCGCTCAAAGTTGGGAAAAAGACCTTCATATTTCAGACTAAATTGATTTTAATGAATAATATGTAAAAATTCATAAAGGTTTTGAAATTTATTTTTACATATGTGGTAGAACATAGAGATCTCTTTGCAATAAAAAAGACAACTCACGATTCGGAGGCTCCTGTATCAAGTTATGAATTTTCTACCACGGCTGCACAAAGCTGCGAAATAGACGTATCAAATTCAAAATCAACTCTTTAAGGTTTTCTGAGGATTTGACAGAGAATTCTGTAATACATTCACACAAGGTACGCCACAATCTAGAAACGAAGGACAATTTGAAAGCTGAATTAGCCTTTTGTGGTTTAAAATTTGGGACAATTAGTTGTAATAGCCGAACCCAATCCTTGGGAATGTTTGAATGTCTATTATCATTTGTTCCAACCACCGTATCAGTAGTTGATATATTTTGAAAAGATGGAACATTTTTGGATAACATTGTCGATGCGCCTTTATTTTTAGCTTGTGTCTTGGCGTTATCAAGAGAAAGATGGGGACACTTCACTATATTTGAAGGATTCAGGCTTGTGATACAATCCTCACCAAATGCATCATCACCAAATATGTTACTGGAAACGTCCACAAGACCCAAATAAAGAAAAGTGAAGTTAATATCGAGTAAAGAGGAAAGTTGGGATATTAAAGAAATAATTATTAACTAATGTACCAAATCAGCCAAGGGCATTGATGAACCTATGGCACCATCTTCAAAGATAGTGGTGTCAATACTTAAGCAATCTTAGGCAGCAAACTCACAATGTTGATCGCTTAAGTCTTTATGCATTTTCTTTAAACGCTTCCAGTGTGGTTCTTGGATAACATTTCTCTCAATTGAGCTAGAGGCGACACTATCAATAGTAGGCTCATTGAGTGAAACAGGTGGTTTGGATGAGTCACTGCAAAATGGCACGATCTCTAGTAACTTTTCAATGCTTTTATCCGACGGGTTGGAAGATTTATTTGTTTTTTGGACAACATCGATCACAGCAGAAGTTGAGATATCGACTGCCTTGGGGACGATGAGGGGATTTTTACTCATTTATCCATGTGTGTATCCTTTCCCTTCAAATTTTTATATTTAGGAACAAATTGGACAGATTGAGCGGGATTACTACTTTGAAGAGTGAGAAAACTTACCTTGACCATCCAGCTGAAGTTGATTTCCTTTTATTGATGTGGGAGAAACATCCTTCTTCGGACCTCTTAAAATAATATGGATATTTCATTTCAACATAGTCTCCCGTAGGGCTGGCCACAAATCTGAGTACTCGCAAGTCATAGAAAGTCCATTGTCTAACGGATGCATTAGTATGTTAAGCTTTGACAAGCTTCCAAGATGAACACAAGAATCCCAAAGTTGCACCAAAGCTAGCAGTGAACCATCATAATAATGCTCCACAAGATGTCGGGAACATCATGACAAAATCCAAATTGCCGACTAAATCAATAAAGACAATAAGGTTCTACAATTAGGTCATCATCATGCTTCAAAGTGATGCAACTTGAACAAAGTTCTATGAAGAAATCACTCCAAGAATCGGACAGTGGCCGCTATCGTCAATTTGCACCTCTTTTTCTGTAGTAGAGCCAAATGAGGAAGTTTTTTTACATTGACTTGTTGAAATAATTTGCCAGTATCAACAAGGTTAAATTGTTTTGCCATCTTTTCTTCTGAAATCAGGCACATTTGCATCCCGCGTTGTGGACGGTTAACATGCTAATAAGTTTTAAAATACTCACCAATCCATTCATAGACTTATTGGATGGGAAAGATTGCATGGCAAGATCCCAAATTTGAAGAAGTGGAGATCTCCCTAAGGCCAAGATTGATGCTTTGAATAATCGGGACCACCAAAGAAAATTATTCTCCATGAGCCATCAAGCTTGCGACTTTAAAGATGCAAGCACAAATACAACGAGCCGCTTTGTTGGGGAGCAAATATTTACTGAGCCAACATGCAAGGAAAGCTGCCAAATAAGTTTCATCCCTGAGTAATTCTTCCCCGCCTAGCTTAATAAAGGGGGCATTCTCTTCTTTGCTACGTGATAAAAAATTCATGTCAATATTCCCCAACAGATATTGATTCATCCTTGGCTTATCTAGTTTTTTGACATCATTTGTGAAGGCTCTAAATATTTTCTTGGTCCTCAAAATCAAAAATTAGTCCAATCAAGAAAAGAGACGTCATTGATGTCACCTTTTGTAAGCTGGTAGAATGCCAAAAATAAGTGTGAACAGCTTCTGTGTACAAAAAGTTTCCCTTTGCCTGCCACATATGTCAACTCCTTAGCCGAGGAAATAACTTTTTCATAAAATGACCCATGATCATGAAGGCCTCTGATGTTTCTCAAGTCCCATAAAGATATGGACAACTCTCCAATAAAAGTAGAAACTATGATGGAGGATGGGCGCCAATTCTCATAAAAGGCCAGGAACATATTCTCGTTATGGTCAAATGTGAACAATGAAGCAAAGATGGAATCATATATCTTGTTGCGCTCCAAGGTCTCCTTATTAAGGGCAAGAAAGTCTTCTATCCACTCCTAATAGCCAGATGTATATCGAGCCCCGCCAAATATAGATGGAGGAACACGCCAACTGCTAAGGCTCCCATTGAGGCTAGGAGAGATTGCAACAACAATATTTTGATGGGTAGAAGGCTTCAAAAGGAAAACTTTTTCTGTCATAATTTTGATCAAAAATTTGTCCATGGCATCCTTAGTTTCTGTCGTTGACCATTCTGTGAGATGGAGAGAAGTTTCCAGCAACTAGCAACTTTCTAACAAAAGGGAAGGTGTCAATCACCGGAGGATGAACTTTCAAAGTGAGGGCTTTGGCATGCGAATTTGGCTTGCTCTCCATGATCTCAAGGAAATGGTACGGAATTTCACGGTCGTTGAAACAAGTTATAGTTGGGGACAAAGAGCACACTACACCGTTCCTGAGGATTAAGTAAGGAATAAAGATAAACCATTATGGACACACAAGTTGGGTAAAATAGAAAACAAGAGAATCTGAAGTTGAGTGTTAAAGTAAAAAAAAATTAACTATAGCAACACAGGTTAAACTTGGCTGCAAATTTTTGTTTGGTTACTATTCCTTGTTTCTGGTTATAATAAACATAATTGCAAAACTTGGTTAAGTTACAACTCTTTGTTGTTGCTTATTAAAAAAATGAGTAGGTTGCGATTGTAGTTACGCATTTCATATTGCAATCTTGCAAATTTGAGTGAGCAAAAGGCAACAAGCTGCTATGAAAATTATAGTTACCTGAGAAACAGTTTGTGGATTCAATCGTATCAAGCAAGGTCACAGCTTCACAGCTTAGCAATCAAACACAATCGACCACTTTTTTATGTGGTTGCTGAATGCTTTGGTGAATTTCTGTGCAAAGGAGAAGCTTATATGGAAGTTCTTGTGATAATTCCCATTTCGTACACGAGGAAAGTTGAGGTGTAATTAGAAGATGAGAATTCCTGGGAATTTCAAATTTCCAATTAGTTGGAAAATTACCATATTGAGGAGATTTCTTTTCTGGAGATTTTAATTCTTTTTTTAAACCAAAAGGAAATTTAATATCCTTTCTTTGGTACAAAAACTCATGTGTGCAAGATGTCAAGTGAGGGTGTTGTATTGATCCTTCGAATTCAAATATATTGATAGGGTTACATTGTGGTGCTAGTAAAAATTACATAACTAAATATTTAGGCAGTGATTTCTCATGTTCATACTTATCCAAGAATAGTCAAAAAAAAAAAATCAAGGTGGTCATTTCTTTTTACTCTTGAAATAATCTCGAGTTTGTACTCGATTGTGGGCAAAAAATGAGGATCGCCACAAACAAATTGTTGGTTGCTTTGACAAAACCTTTCACAACATGAAACTTCATGGAGGAAACTTTAGTTAGACCACTCGCAAGTATTGGTCTAACTAGGATGCACCGAAGAGAAACAAATACCTTTGAAGTCACGAAAATAAAAAACATTCATTAGTACTTCAAGTCTTGCCGCCAAGTTTCGGCAAGCCTACACGTCGACAAGTCTCGACGCAAGGGATATTTGTACACATATAAAATTTGACGGATTAAACTCATTCAAAATTTGAATTTTAGTCACAATCATTTGAGTTAATTAATCAATTTGGGCCTTACAAATTAGTTGGTCCATTTTATCAAATTCAAGACCAAGGTCCATTATACTTTGGAGCCCAAACTCATGCCATGTGTCAACGTGATTTGGTGTTCCCATCAAATCTAAGACCAACGAAATGATGCCACATGTACAAATGATGTGGAAATCTAATTCAAATTCAAGAGCCTGTCAAAAGTCGCCAAGTGTCAAAATGACATATATCAGCCATTCACAAGCAACCCGACCTAATACCTACAACTATAAATAGAGGGTAACATAACATTCTAAGGACAAAAGAAAGGAGATGACTTTGACAAGCATTGGAAACATTGGCAACATCGGCCTCAACTATCAAGTTCTTGCAAGGAGCAATCAACGGAGATCTTCCCAGAGATTATTCCAAAGCAACAAAAGTATTTTTCGACATTTTTGGTGATTGAAATACATCTCTAGGAGTCCAAACCATCCAACAATTCAAGAAACACGCTATTGAAGTCCCTCGGATCATTTCTAAGTTTAGAAGAGAAGAATCAAGAGAGTTACAGAATTGTAATCACAAGATTCATCAATCAAAATTACTATTTTTCTTTTATTTATCTTTGGTTGCAGTTAGTTTTGAAGCTTTTAAAATTTGTTGCGAAAAATGTGTTTGTTGGCTCACTTCAATAATAGTCCAAGAATGCCATGAATGAGTTCAAGTGTTGCATGGTATTGTTTGTGGAATGGTTTGTACAATATATATACTAAGGTAAATGTGGAGCTACAAGAATCCTGTAAGATCATTGACCTGCCTATCATACTCCTCAGAGCAATTTTATAAAAACAAAACGAGCTTAAAAGAATAAATATGTCAAATATGCACAAAATAAAGGAAGGCACCATTCGAGCAAGGCACCAACCTTTAAATGCGTCCACAAAAGGCCAACGTGGCAAGCTACAAGACTAAGTACATAAACAGGGGAGAATAATGTTGAAATTCTTGATATAGCGAAATGGCTAGGGATGATTTTGGGATGTATTCGGCTGATCAAAACAGACCAAATGATGAATTTAAATGCTTTATTGATCAGTTATAGGAAGTTAGCTGTTTGTATATTAAAAGCTCTATATAACTCTTCCAAAAGGGAAAAGGCTCCACAAAGAAATTAAAATAAAACCTCGCTGACTCTGCACTCTATTCCTCGTGTTTTACGGTTATTGTTGTTGTGACTAGAGATCGATGAAAGATTGAAGGATAAAAGTGATTTCATCCCATTTTGAATTTTCTCCCCTCTCTCTTTCTATAAATGTTGAAATTTTCTTTCCTTTTACCTTATGTTTTAAATTATAGATACAATATTTCACTTTTCCTTTTTTAGTCCAAGAATATTGTATAATCTTTATTTTCCTTTCAAGTTTTAAACTAATTACAAAATATTCAGTTTCCTTATAGTTTGGTGCAGGTGTATTGCTTCCAGCCTATATATATTGCTAAAATCAACAGTATGTTAAGTTGCAAAGAAATATTAAATCATATAGTTATTCTTGTACTACCACTACACTTGGAAGAGAATGGAGAAGGCAACGTTCCTTAAGATTTTCTTGGTCTCTTTTTTTGCTTGTTTTGTTAGGTAATCATTTTTTTAATCTATTTACCTATATTACTCAGTAATTCATATTCTATGTGCAGGTTATAGTCACACTTTGTTGAGAAATTTTGAGGTGGTAGCATCTTTTTTGTTTCCTGAAAAGGTGCAGGCTATAGCACCTTTTCCTCTTTAATAATTATAAAATATTTTTCATACTTCAAATATAGTTTATTGTTCGTTTAAGATTGCAACAACTCATTCAAAAGTTTTGAGTATTAAGACTCCTTTCTTGTAAAAGATTCTTTCTGTGGGGTTAAAATATGAATCATGACTTGCAAAGATGGGTAACACATACGGTTCTTAAGTCAATTAAATGTGTATTAGAGAGTAAAATTAAAAACTTGAAAAATGAAAAACTTAAGAGAGGAAGAAAGTCAACAATTGGGATGAACAGACACGAAATTATGATGCAGTATTTTCTTCCCGATAAATAAATTGCCATGATAAAATTAAAGTTACAAAGAGGTATAATTATGGTACTAATCCAAATCTCTTTTATGTTCCACTTATGATCAATTTTTATCCCTTTTCAATATATTTATTATGATAATTCTTGTTGTTGTTTTTAAATATTAACTTAGTCAACAATGTTAATGGTGTAGTCAGGACAAGGAAGCAATGGGCTTTCGTGCAATGAAGATGATGACTGTATTACCTACTTAAAATGCGAACTTGGGGCTCCACTGTGACATAAGGACACATACTTGATAATGTCCAACATCTTATCATGGACAAAAATTCCTTGAGACCAACCACAAAGACTAATTCATGTTTTGTTGTGACCATTTATAATGATAAATAAAAGTATCTTATCTTCATTTTGAAATTGGAAAATGATTTACTCTGTCTGAATGGAAAGGGGCTGAAAGAGAAAACAAAGTTGACCACTATTTTCCTTACAATGTTAGTATTGCGGCATATTTACCTTTAAATATACCCCTGTTTTGAGATGTATATTGATAATTAGATTAATTAGTGATTTTTGATACTCACTATGTGTCAGTATCTCATGATTCAAATTCTTAAGCCATAACTAGCAATCAATGGGTTACTATCCATTTAGCAAATTAATGTCATTTGAATGAATGTGGATGTTGGCTCAGCTCTATAATAGTCTACGAAAAAGGGGAAATATCAACATGGATTGTGGTGTAGTGGTGGGACTACTCCACCCTTAACCAAGGGTCGGTATGGAAAAAAATCCTGTTGGGAGCACCTCCCCTAGAATGTGTCCTATAGTGCGCGATCCGAATAAATCAGGGCTTCAATGCATATACCGGACAACGGGTGACAAACCAAAAAAAAAAAAAAATGGTCTGTGAGTGAGTTCATGTGTTGCATGATAGTGGTTTGATTTAAAAAAATTTGATGCATCCATTCATCAAAAAAATTACTTATGCAAAATTACTTTTACACCCTTCTAAAACTTTTGGCTCCGTCGGTGCTGCATATTCCAAGTTATCTGTAAACGATTGCGTTACATTTGTCACATAATTTCTTTAACTAGCTACAATATTTATGGAAATAACATAAAATTATTTAATTTGATTCTTCTTGATTCGAGTTTATATGTTTTTTCTATTTTGGGGGAAGTTTGGTGAAGGTGTATTTAAAATAATATATGTTTGGTAAATATTAAAATATTCCTATAGATTTGGTAATATTATACCTTATATAGTTATGTGGTCTGAAAATCATAATTTTCTTAATGAGTTTATTTGCAAAAGGAAATTAAGTAACTTATTTTTAAAAGTACTTCCTGCAAGAAAAGATTATACGTTATAGTCTTTGATACAATTTCTTTAATTAGTTACATTCTTTAAGACTGTAATGACTTGTTCGGTCATTTTGAGTATTAGGATCCCTTTTATCATAAAAGACCCTTGTCATAGGCTTAAAAGATGAATCTTGAATTGCGAAAACGGTTAACACAGTTCTCAAGTCAATCAGATGTGTATTGGAGAAGAAAATAATAAACAAGGAAATTGAAAATGTAAGAGTTTAGTGAAGCCAATATATGGGGTTAACGGATACGAAATTATGATGCAACCTATTTTTCCCTCTAAATAAATTGCTAAGATATAATTAAGTTGTGAATATTAGGAAAAATACTACAATTTTGATGTTGGATAGGAATTAGTAATAGTAAGAGAGTTGTCACAAACACTGTGTCATGGCAAGCCACTGCCTTGAAAGCAATTTCTTCCCGACTCCGGTGCAAATCCTTCTAGCCGGTTGCTCCCCAAGGTTCCGCAGCTACTTCCAAACACGTGCACTCATGGCTGAAAGTTTGGAGGTTGCCTAAACCAATTGCCCAAAAGTTGACAAAGAATAGGAAGCCAACACAAACAAAGAATTGATGAGGGAGAGTGTAATTTATTTTCTATGTTTTCTGCATGTTTATCTAACAAATGATTCACCTTAAATAGGTATATCATTTATGTTTTATCCATCACAAGAGTTAAAGAAAAGAACATAGTTATTGTACGTAATGTAACATTACTCTTGAATTAATGACAAAGTCATAAAGTAACTTTTAAGACTTTTGAATGCCTCTTCTTTCACAAAGTTGCATTTATAAAAAACCATCATTTGTATCACATTTATGAGTAGTAACTCTCCCATCCTATAAATTCTTATGACTTACGGATGTTTACAAATATTTATTACAGAGAGTTTAAAGAGTTTTTAATCTTTGCATTATTTAAGAAGGAATTATCCTTCAATCCTCCACTAAAGCAAAGATATAGAATGGAATAATTTTTGGGCAAAAGGAAGGAAGATGTACTTAAGTGTCAATATCTTTCAATTTGAATTGACACGTTGTGATATGAGGCAACAACAAATATCCAAAAAGTGAAGTACTCTTGAACTAGATGGACATAAGTTGAAACCCCCACAACACATACCATATCCTTAATTTTAAACAGCCTCTGCGATACTACAATGTGTTTTTATGGTCATGCGCACAAACCTTGGATCTCATGAGTGCTCAATAAAGATGACCATCAAGTCTATCTCATAGACCACCTTAAGGATATGGATCATTAAGAGTAAAAATAAGGAGTTCTCACTGAAACTACATCAAAACAATCTAACCATCTCAACATCTTTTTAATATAATGAGACCGACGCAAAGAGAAATCATTAACAGTTCTTTTGATTTTTATTCCTAAAATCACATCAGCTTCTCCAAGGTCTTTCATTTCAAATTTAGAAAATAAAAATTTCTTAATCTAATTTACAACATTCACATTACGGCCAAAGATTAACATGTCATCCATATATAAACATATAATCACACAATCCGTGTAACACTCCGAGAGTACACCCTGGGTGTCACACGGTGCTTACAGTCCCGAGGAACCATAAGCTAACCCATGAGCTGGTACCTGCTGTGAGCACGAAATAATAATATCATAATTGCGGAAGAACAACTGATATTCCATAAGGTTTTATTACCGAATCAATACTGAAATATGAATCTTGAGAAACAACTATCTGAATCTGATAAAATACTGACAAAATGGATAACTAACTGTAATGTCTGAATATTGAATAACTGCCTCTAATGTATGAAAGCCTCTAAACTGAATGACTTGGAGTTGATGGGACAAGCCCCAACTAACTCCAACTAACTACTAGACTGAAAATATGAAATAGAAATACTCCATCCTCGAAATATAAGGACTCACCACTGCTACTGCTAAGATGTCTGAAATGTCTAAGCGCGGTCCGGGAACTAAGCGTCAGCACCTATGATATAATACATCATAGCGCAAAATAAAGGTATGCGATCAGTACTTTGAATGTACTGGTATGCTAAATGAGGTAGTCTGACATGCATGGTTTCATGAACAGGAATAATAAATTATCTGAATATACATGTAAAGCATGGAGTACTGAATAGAGAGCATAAAATTTGTAGATACTGGGGATGCATAACCAAGCATATAACATGAAATGAATAAAAGTCTGTAAATTGAAATATGAAAATAACTGATATTTGTATGCCTTGGTCAAACAACACTAAGACTGAACTACAGGTCTGATTATTGGACTGAGAATGTGGGAGCTATCATCTAACCGACATGCCCCAATCTGAGCTAATTGGGGTCCAACCTGTAACCCTAGTTGGAAAAGTGTTAATACCATGCCACAGGTATTAATGCTGGTTGTGTGGATCCACTAGTATGGTATATTGTATTTTCCTGAAGGGCATAGGGTGTCAAGCCTAATTTGACAGGTGACCCTTGAGAGATAGTCAAGCCTATACTGATAGGTGACTTCTCATATCCTCCGTTGGCTACGTAGTTCTGTAGTTTAGGAACTGCTACTAGCTACTCTGCCTATCTGATGGGGAAGCCACCATCCCTACACTCACTCGGTGCTAAATCCTACTCCCAACTAAATGACACTGATTTACTGCCTATTCTGAGTTTAATTGAATTTTCTAGTAATGGTCATAAATATAATCTGAAGTTATTCTGAAGATACTGAAACAAAACTAAGTAAACAACTATGGTTTTCGGTGATTCAACACCCCCAAGACTCAAAAGAAATAGTATTAAAATAGTATCAAACTTAAAGGGCATAGCATGAAAACTTCTAACAAATATTCATTCTTGTAAGAATTTTATGAAACATTTGGTGTTCATAGTTTAAGCCTCTCATGGAAAATAGCGTAAAATTTACAATAATAGCATGATTTCAAAATCAATGACACTCTTTGAAGAATGGCAACCTTGAAACATGTGGGAATTCATAATAACAATAATTTCATTAAAGCATGGCATAAAATCAATATTCATGGATGTTCATGGTTTAAAATCACAATTAAATATCATAAATCTTGAAAGGATGATAACTTTGTAATTAAAATCGGATACTTGGACGCCATGGGTGAAAGGAACCCATGAATGAACATCTAACATTCCTGAGTTGATGAATTTTGAAGGATTTATGGCGTGTTCTTGAGATTTTGCCTTGAATTTGAGAGATAGAGTTTCTTGTTCTTGAAAAGGGGATCTTTAATTTGAGAGGATTGAATAATAATGAGTATTTAGATCAACTAGGGGTTAAATTCCGTGTTTAGGACGAGTTTAGAGCTTAGGAGAAAGACCCAAATACCCCAAAATGAATTTAAAAATGCAAGCTGGAAACTGAATATCTCAATTTTTTGCCTTGGTGCGACGCATCACTATTGAGCCAAGCCACTGGAAAAGTGACAATTAGGAAACAGGACGATGGCACAACATGGTAAGATTGTGGTACTTCACTGGAATGCCATTTTGTCCACCTCCGCGATGCGCTAAAATCACGGAGGCTCACTAGAAATTGCCAAACGTGAACTAGTTCCTTGGCTCCCTCATCGGACTAATTCCACCAAAGAACTTTGACTTGTGGAACCTCTTTGTTCCTTAGTATACGAACTTGACGATCAAGAATTTTGACAAGAACTATGTCAAAGGAAAGACTTTTTTGAATATATACACTTTCTAAGGGAACAACTACAGCTGGATCACCATTATACTTCTTCAACAACGAGACATGGAACAATGGGTGTACTGAAGCTATATCTGAAGGTAACTCAAGCTCTTACGACATTCAGGTTTTGAACTAAATTGATTTTGATGAATAATATGTACAAATTCATAAAGGATTTGACATTTATTTTTACATATGTAGTATATCTTAGAGATCTCTTTGCTACGAAAAAGATGGCTCACGATTCGGAGTCTCCTGTATCAAGTTATGAATTTTCTACCACGGCTGTACAAAGCTGCGAAAAAGACATATAAGATACAAAATCAATTCTTTAAGGTTTTTTGAGGATTTGATAGAGAATTATGTAATACATTCACAGAAGGTACGCCACAATCCAGAAACGTAGGACAATTTGAAAGCCGAATTAGCCTTTTGTGGTTTAAAATTTAGGGCAATTATCTGTAACAGCTAAACCAAATCCTTGGGGACGTTTGAATGTCTATTATCATTTGCTCCAGCCACCGTATCAGTAGTTGAGATATTTTGAAAAGATGGAACATTTTTGGACAACTTTGTCAATAGACCTTTATTTATAGCTTGTGTCTTGGCGTTATCAAGAGAAAGATGGGGACTCTTAATTATATTTGAATCATTCGGGCTTGTGATACAATCCTCACCAAATGCATCATCACCAAATATGTTACTGGAAACGTCCACAAGACCCAACTGAAAAAAGTGAAGTTAATATCAAGAAAAGAGGCAAGTTGGAATATTAAAGTAATAATTATTAACAGATATGCCAAATTAGCTAAGGGCATTGATGAACCAGCGGCACCATCTTCAAAGATAGCAGTGTCAATACTTTCATTTGATCTAGAGGTGACTCTATCAATAACAGCCCCATTGAGTGAAATAGATGGTTTGCATGCGTCACTGCAAAAAGTCAAGTCTCTAGTAACTTTTCAACGCTTTTATTCGACGGGCTGGAAGATTTTTTTCATTTTTGGACAACGTCAGTCACTTTGGAAGTTGAAATGTCTACTGCCTTGGGGCCGATGAGGTTTTTTTTACTCTTTTAATTCTTTTTTGAAACAAAAGAAAATTTAATATTTTTGCTTTTGTACATGAAACGAAAAGAAAAATTAATATTTTCTTCGGTACATAAAACCAAAAGGGAAGTTAATATTTTTCGTTGGTAATGAAACCAAAAGGAAAGTTAATATTTTTCATTGGTACATGAAACCAAAAGAAAACTTAATATTTTTCTTTGGTACAAAAATTAAAGTCAACTTTTAAAATTCATACCTGCAATATGTCAAGTGAGGGTGTTGTATAAATCCTTCTAATTCAAATATATTGATAGGGTTACATTGTTGTGCCTACAAAAATTACTTAAATAAATATTTAGGCGGTGATTTCTCATGTTTATACTTATCCAAGAAGAGAAAAAAAAATCAAGGTGGTCATTTCTTTTTACTCTTGAAATAATCTCGAGTTTGTACTCGATTGTGGGCAATAAATGAGGATCGCCACAAATAAATTGTTGGTTTCTTTGACAAAACCTTTCACAACATGAAAGTTCATGGAGGAAATTTTAGTTAGACCACTCACAAGTATTGGTCTAACTAGGATGCTCCGAAGAGAAACAAATACCTTTGAAGTCATGAAAATAAAAACACATTCATGAGGTCTTCAAGTCTCACCACCAAGTTTTGGCAAGCCTACACGTCAACAAGTCTCGACGTAAGAGGTATTTGTAGACATATAAAATTCGATGGATTAAATTCATACAAAATTTGAATTTTAGTCACGATCATTTGAGTTAATTAATCAATTTGGGCCTTACAAATTAGTTGGTCCATTTTATCAAATTCAAGACCAAGGTCCATTATACTTTGGATCTCAGACTCATGCCACGTGTCAGTGATGTGGTGTCCCCATCAAATTGAAGACCAACGAAATGATGCCACATGTACAAATGATGTGGAAATCTAATTCAAATTCAAGAACCTGTCAAAAGTCACCAAGTGTCAAAATGACATATTTCGGCCAATCACAAGCAACCCGGCCTACTCCCTACAACTATAAATAGGGGGTAACATAACATTCTAAGGACAAAAAAAAAAAAAGATGACTTTGACAAGAATTGGAAACATTGGCAACATCGGCATCGACTATCAAGTTCTTGCAAGGAGCAATCAATAGAGATCTTCCCGGAGACTATTCCAAAGCAACAAAAATATTTTTTGACATTCCTGTGATTGAAATACATCTCTAAGAGTCCAAACCATCCAACGATTCGAGAAACACACTATTGAAGTCCCTCGGATCATTTCTAAGTTTAAGAGAGAAGAATCAATAGAGTTACGGAATTGTACTCACAAGATTCATCAATAAAAATTACTTTTTTTCTTTTATTTATCTTTGGTTGCAGTTAATTTTCGACACTTTTAAAATTTGTTGTGAACAATGTGGTTGTTGGCTCACTTCAATAATAGTTCAAGAATGCCATGAATGAGTTCAAGTGTTGCATTGTATTGTTTGTGGAATGGTTTGTACAATATATATACTAAGGTAAATGTTGAGCTACAAGAATCCAGTAAGATCATTGACCTGCCTATCATACCTCTCAGAGCAATTTTATATAAAAAAAAATCGAGCTTAAAAGAATAAATATGTTAAATATGCACAAAATAAAGGAAGGCACCATTCGAGCATGGCAACAAACTTTAAATGCATCCACAATAGGCCAAAGTGGCAAGATACATGACCAAGTACATAAACAGGGGAGAATAATGTTGAAATTCTTGATATAGTGAGATGGCTAGAGATGCTTTTGGGACGTATTCGGCTGATCAAAAGAAACCAAATGATGAATCTAAATGCTTTATTGATCAGTTAAAGGAAGTTAGTTGTTTCTATATCAAAAGCTCTATATAACTCTGCCAAAAGGGAAAAGGATCCCCAAAGAAATTAAAATAAAACCTCGCCGACTCTGCTCACTATTCCTCGTGTTTTACGATTATTGTTGTTGTCACTAGAGATCAATGAAAGTTTGAAGGATAAAAGTGATTTCATCCCATTTTGAATTTTCTCCCCTCTCTCTTTCTATAAATGTTGAAATTTGCTATCCTTTTACCATATGATTTAAATTAAAGATACAATATTTCAATTTTTCTTTTTTTTGGTCTAAGAATATTGTATAATCTTTATTTTCCTTTCAAGTTTTAAATTAATTACAAAATATTGAGTTTCCTTATAGTTTGGTGCAAGTGTATTGCTTCCAGCCTATATATATTGCTAAAATCAACAGTATGTTAAGTCGCAAAGAGATATTAAATCATATAGTTATTCTTGTACTACTACTGCACTTGGAAGAGAATGGAGAAGGCAACGTTCCTAAAGATTTTCTTGGTTTCTTTTTTGCTTGTTTTGTTAGGTAAGCATTTTTTTAATCTATTTACCTATATTACTCAGTAATTCATATTCTACGTGCAGGCTATAGTCACAATTTGTTGAGAAATTTTGAGGTGGTAGCATCTTTTTTGTTTCCCTAAAAGGTGCAGGCTATAGCACCTTTTCATGTTTAATAATTATTAAATATTTTTCATACTTCAAATATAGTTTATTGTTCGTTTTAAGATTGCAACAACTCATTCGGGCATTTTGAGTACTAGGACTCTTTTCTTATAAAAGATTCTTTCTGTGGGGTTAAAATATGAATCATGACTTGCAAAGATGGGTAACACATACGGTTCTCAGTCAATTAAATGTGTATTAGAGAATAAAATAAAATACTTGAAAAATGAAAAACATAAGAAAGGATCAAAGTCAACATTTGGGATGAACAGACACGAAATTATGATGCAGCCTTTTCTTCCCGATAAATAAATTGCCAAGATAACAATTAAGTTACAAAGAGGTATAATTATGGTATTAATCCAACTCTCTTTTATGTTCCACTTATGAACAATTCTTATCCCTTTTCAATACATTGATTATGATAATTCTAGTTGCTGTTTTTAAAATATAAACTCAGTCAACAATGTTAATGGTGTAATCAGGACAAGGAAGCAATGGGCTTTCGTGCAATAAAGATGATGACTGTATTACCTACTTAAAATGCGAACTTGGGGCTCCACTATGTGACATAAGGACACGTACTTGCTACTGTCCAACATCTTATCATGGACAAAAAGTCCTTGAGACCAACAACAAAGACTAATTCATGGTTTGTTGTGACCATTTATAATGATAAATAAAAGTATCCTATCTTCATTTTGAAATTGGAAAATGATTTACTCCGTCTGAACACTCTATTCAAGGTTAATATGTACGTACATAAATACAAGTGAACACTCTACCAGCCGCTTTTCTTTAAGCATCTCGATACATTCATCGTGAATCAATCGTTCGGTAATTTTGTTAACTAAATAGAAAAT
>NC_061113.1:18262134-18298044 GCF_002878395.1 Capsicum annuum | reverse complement strand
AGCATTATTAGGGCGCCGATTCCATATTTGAGAATTGAAAGAGATTGGTTCTCCATAGAAATCAAAATTTTGAAAAGCCCAAATATTCGAAGCAGACAAGCCATGGATTTGCAAGATTGCAAAATATGGGAGGCAAAACACGTGTATTTTTTGTGGAATTTTATTACACCCCTATTGTGAGACGCAATGTTTCCTTGCAATGTTTATTGCGGCACATTAACCTTTAAATATACCCCTATTTTGAGACTCAAATTGATAATTAGATTAATTAGTGATTTTTTATACTCGCTAAGTATCAGTATCTCATGATTTAAATTCTTAAGCCATAACTAGCAACCAATGGGTTACTATCCATTTGGCAAATTAATGTCATTTGAATGAATGTGGATGTTGGCTCAACTCAATAATAGTCTACGGAAAAGGGGGAATGTCAATGCATCCAAAAAAAAAATGATAATCTCTATCAATACACGTGTGAATAACCAACATGGATTGTGGTGTAGTGGTGGGACTACTTCACCTTTAACCAAAGTTCGGTATGGAGAAAATCTTGCTGGGAGCACCAACCCTAGAATGTGCCCTGTAGTGCACGATCTGAATAAATCAGGGCTTTAATGCGGATACCGGACAACGGGTGAAAAACCAAAAAAAAATGGCCTGTGAGTGAGTTCATGTGTTACATGATAGTGAAATTGTTAATCTAACGTAGTTTGATTTAAAAAATTTTGATGCATCCATTCATCAAAAAAATTACTTATGCAATATTACTTTTACACCCTTCTAAAACTTTTCGCTCCGTCGGTGATGCAGATTCCAAGTTATCAGTAAACGATTGTGTTACATTTGTCACATAATTTATTTAACTAGATACAATATTTATGGAAATAACATAAAATTATTTAATTTGATTCTGCTTGATTCGAGTTTATATGTTTTTTCTATTTTGGTGGAAGTTTGGGGAAGGTGTATTTGTAAAATAATATATGTTTGGTAAATATTAAAATATTCATATAGATTTGATAATATTATACCTTATATAGTTATGTGGTCTGAAAATCATAATTTTCTTAATGAGTTTATTTGCAAAAGGAAATTAAGTGACTTATTTTTCTAAGTACATCCTGCAAGAAAAGATTATACGTTATACTCTTTGATTCTATTTCCTTAATTAGCAACATTATTTAAGACTCTAATGACTCGTTCGGTCATTTTGAGTATTAGGATCCCTTTTATCATAAAAGACCCTTCTCATAGGCTTAAAAGATGAATCTTGAATTGCGAAAATGGTTAACACAGTTCTCAAGTCAATCAGATGTGTATTGGAGAAGAAAATAATAAACAAGGAAATTGAAAATGTAAGAGTTTAGTGAAGCCAATATATGGGGTTAACGGATACGAAATTATGACGCAACCTATTCTTCCCTCTAAATAAATTGCTACGATAGTAATTAAGTTGCGAATGTTAGGAAAAATACTACAATATTGATGTTGGATAGCAATTAGTAATAGTAAGAGAGTTGTCACAAACACTGTGTCGTGGCAAGCCACTACCTTGAAAGCAATTTCGGCCCGACTCCGGTGCAAATCCTTCTAGCCGGTCGCTCCCCAAGGTTCCACAGCTACTTCCAAACACGTGCACTCATGGATGGAAGTTTGGAGGTTGCCTAAACCAATTGCCTAAAAGTTGACAAAGAATAGGAAGCCAAGACTAATACAGAGAATTGATGAGGGAGAGAGTAATTTATTTTCTATGTTTTCTACATATTTAGCTAACAAATGATTCACCTTAAATAGGTATATCATTTACATTTTATCCATCACAAGAATTAAAGAAGAGAACAGAGTTAATATACGTAATGTAACATTACTCTTGAATTAATGACAAAGTCATAATTTTAAGACTTCTGAATGCCTCTTCTTTCACAAAGTTGCATTTATAAGACACCACCATTTGCATCACATTTATGAGTAGTTACTCTCCCATCCTATAAATTCTTATGACTTACGGATGTTTACAAATATTTATTATAGAAAGTTTAAAGAGGTTTTAGTCTTTGCATTACTTAAGAAGGAATTATCCTTCAATCCTCCACTAATGCAAAGATAAAGAATGGAATAATTTTTGGGCAAAAGGAAGGAAGATGTACTTAAGTGTCAATATCTTTCGATTTGAATTGACACATAGTGATATGAGGCAACAACAAATATCCAAAATATGAAGTACTCTTGAACTAGATGGACATAAGTTGAGACCCCCACAACACATACCATATCCTTGATTTTAAGCAACCTCCGTGATACTACAAAGTGTTTTTTGGTCATGCACACAAACATTGGATCTCATGAGTGCTCTATAAAGATGACCCAAGTCTTTCATAAAAAAGTGACCAACCTTTTACACTCACGTAGGTGATCCATCATGTCTATCTCATAGACCACCTTAAGTCTATAGATCATTAAGAGCAAAAATAAGCTAAATCTTATAATACACTATGTTACGCCATTGGGATAGGATATGTAGTGTTTAATGAAGGCCTATATGGCTTCGTTTGACCACAAATGGGTATCCACCATATTAACTCAATCCATGGGCTTTAGCCCCATCCCCCTCGATAATTCAAGAACCATTTTCCTTGTCGAACCCTTAGTCATAGAATCCGTCAAATTTCTTTTGGATCTTACATATTCCAAGGAAATAACACCATGTTTCAGCAATTGTTTAACTGCATCATGTCTAATGCGAATATGTCTCATTTTACCAATGTATTCACTATTTTTAGCAATTTCAATCGCCCCCTATGAGTCACAATGTAAAGAGACTGGTGACATTTGTCTTCCCCATAAAGGAACATCAGTCAAAAGATCTTTTAGCCACTCAGCTTCTTGCCCTGCCAACTTGAGTGCAATGAATTCAGATTCCATGGCAGAACGTGCTATACAAGTCTGCTTTGAAGACTTCTACGAAATAGCACCTGCACCTAAATTAAACACATAGCGACTTGTCGAGCTAACTTCATCATTGTTATTCACCCAGTTTGCATCACAAAAACCTTCTAAAACAGCAGAAAATTTATTAAAATGCAACACAAATCCATAGTACCTCTCATATACCTTAACAAGCAATGAAGAGCATGCCAATGTTCACTACTGGTACTATGAGTATATCTAGTCAATCTACTAACAGCATAAGTTATATTAGGTTGAGTATAGTTCATGAGAAACATTACACTCCTAATTATTTTAGCATATTCAGTTTGAGAAACACTCGAATCTCTATTCTTTTTCAAGTGTGTGCTAGGATCATGAGGAGTTCTCACTAAAACAACATCAAAACAATAAAATCTTTTCAACATCTTTTCAGTATAATGAGACCGACATAAAGAGAAACCATTAATAGTTCTTTTGATTTTTTTCCGTAAAATCACATCAGCTTCTCCAAGGTCTTTCATTTCAAATTTGGACAATAAAAATTTCTTAGTCTCATTTACAACATTCACATTACGGGAAAAGATTAACGTTTCATCCATATATAAACATAAAATTACACAATCCGTGTAACACCCCGAGAGTACACCCTGGGCATCACATGGTGCTTACAGTCCCAATGGACCACAAGCTAACCTATGAGCTGGTACCTGTTATGACCACTGAATAATAATATCATAATTGCGAAAGAACAACTGATATGCCATAAGGTTTTTGTCACGATCCGAATCGCCTAGCCGTGACGGACATCCCGAACCATCAAGGGCTGAGAGCCCTTCTAACTTGTAATCATATACACCGTTCATACACAGAAAGGAAATGCGGAAAGCCTAACAAAACGGAATCATGGTCATACTTCTGATACAAATTCAACAATGGAAAAAAATGAAATCCAATTCCTCTATAACATCTGAAAACCGTCTGCGAAATCTCTAATACATGATCAAACAACAACTGTCTGAAAACTAGGATAAGGCCCCCAATAGACCAACCATGACTAATGATAAATGTATGAAAATAAATAGGCCTTATGAAATATCGAAGGCTCATCGACTGAACTCTGCACTTCTGTCTAAAGAAATTACTGCTTATTAGGACGCCTAGATTGTGCCTCAGAACCTGAAAGGTAGGGGGTCAATACAGATTTACTGGTACGCAGAGAAATCCAAAATAAAACTTGTAATATAAATAAAATAGTTGAGATCTAGTCATAAAACATTATATACGATATAAATTCCAAAACACATGGGCATCTTTAATAGTCATAAAACCTTTCTGTCAATGCAGTCTCTGATCTTTGTATTACTTCTGAGTTAGGTGGTGCTCCCCTGCAAGTCTGATATTCCACGAGCTATATGGAATTCACTATTTACTTGGTGGGGAAGCTCTTAACTCAAGTGTACGGCAAGGGTTGGAGTGTCTGAGTTTGATACGCCACAGAGCACTAGGCCAACATAATATAACATACCCAAATCGACAAATCACGGTTTTGGACAATGAGTTTTCTAAACTCGTACCTTCTTCGGGGAACCATCTAAGCTCTCTTTATGCCCAATTTTAGTCTGTTCTGATACACATATTATTCTATTTTCAAAATCTGAAAATCTGATTTCAAATATGCATTCTATTCTGTTCTGAATTTACATGGAATTATCTGAGTTTGTGTTGTCACACCAAGACTTGCAAGTCCTAATTCTGAGCCACAATGCATCATGCATGATTCTTTCATTAAAACTCAATTCAGACCACCCAACATGCAAATAGTAAAAGAGATTTCATGTTCTGAAAGCACAAGGAAAAAATATGTAAAATTTCTCATTCTTTCAATAAACATTTGGTGTTCATGCAATCTTTGATAAACCATGCAACTATTTCCATTAAATGATTATGTTCAACATTCATTATCATAAACAACCCTATCTTTGAAGTTAAAACCATAATCCAATCATAACATTTTTCAAGGCATTTCATGTCATGCTTTTCAAGATGCATTCAAAACAATCCATAGCATACGATAGGTAAAGGAAAATCATAACAAAAGAGGAATTTTACATGAGTCATACTCTCAATTCATTCATCAATCTTTAACCACATGCTTACATATATATATATATATATAGTTTTGAATCGATTTTGGGAAAGGCTTAAAAATCAAAACAT
The DNA here is from genome assembly GCF_002878395.1 of Capsicum annuum. Lineage (NCBI taxonomy): Eukaryota > Viridiplantae > Streptophyta > Magnoliopsida > Solanales > Solanaceae > Capsicum > Capsicum annuum. The sequence continues at coordinate 18,292,899 of NC_061113.1, read as the reverse complement.
TATCATTAAGGCTTCTCAAAACATGAATGTACTCATAAATCCGAAACCCTTTTCTTAAAAACATGATTTCTGTGCCCATGAGATTTTAGAAAAATCCCACGTACCTTAAATTAGAAGCTTTTGAATGATCTCTCACGTTAGGGATGCTATACGTACGATTGATGGGTGCTTCTTGTTGTCCTCACAATAGGGATTCCACTTCTTAAAAGAAAATCTATGGTTAAATCTTGAGATATGTTGATTTTTGGGTTGAAACCCTAAGGAGTGTTCTTGTGAATTTTTGAAGAAAATATGAATCATGTGGTCACTTGAGAGTAAAATTCCGTGTTTAAGCTGATAAGGGGGTGGAAATTACCCAATATACCCTTAATGAGACGAAATAAAAATCTAACTGGGAGCCCAATTTTATGGGCAACCGCGACGCACCACTATCGCGGTGGCTCACTGGAAATTGACGAATGGGTTTCTTGGGGTCACTGCAACACGGAGACATCACGTTGTCCCACTGGTTGGGACCTGGAACTTCAGCGCGACGTGCCACCATCATGCTAGGCTACTAGAATTTGACAATTGTTAAATAGACCACCTCCGCGACGCGCTAAACACCAAAATGACGGTGTTTTACGACTAGGACTTAAATTAGCCATAACATCTTACTCGAGTATCGAATTTGGGTGAATATTATATCAACGGAAATCTCATTCAATTTCCCAAACTACATAATTAATTAACATGCCAAATTTGCATAGGATGTATGGATTTTGGATCATCTATGCATAGAAATTATGGTTTTTGTTCTAGCCCAAAATGCGAGGTGTTACATTATCTCCCTCTTGGGAATATTCATCCCCGAATGATGGGCAGGAACATTGAAGCTTAAAGGTATGGAATAAAATGGACCTGATATGTTTTCTAAGAAAGGATATAACTGATCTGAAACATTTAAACTTCTATCCTGAAATTGAATTCTGAGCTGACTTGCCCTTACTTGTTTTAAGGAGCTGATTCATGCTGAGAGTTTAGGATTTCCCCCAAAGTGTTTATGCTTAAATCAGACACATTGGATTTGGAAGTGATAAATTTGGTAAGTACGAATCATGAGTCAACAAGATTTAGATCATACAAAGGTATTACACTGTCTGAGCTAAAATAGCTGGAAAAATTTGAGATTATGTGCTAAACTCTTATGAACTGAGTCGTGACTAAATAACTGAGTCTGAAACATGATGCTTGGACTGGACTGAATTCGCAACTTACATGGAGTATATTATATTTTGGGATGGTCATACGTATTGGACTTCAGATAGTAGGACTGGGTGAAAAGGTGGAAAACCACAGTAACTTGTCCGCCTAACTGTTAAACTGAATTATACTGGACACTTATACTTAACTGGAGTATCTCTTCAACACTCTTCCTAAATAAGTTCTAGTAGCATTAGGGATCAAAGAACCTCTGACATGAGTTTCACAAGACATCCAACTAAGGAATCACAACAATGACGCTACTCTATAGCATAGAATATAGACATATAACTCGTAAACTAGGATAGAATTACCTAACCTTAGGCATTGCAACTTCTTACTTTCAAGATTAGCCACACTTCTAAAATACTCTCTCAACTATACTTTCCACTTAAACACCATGCTCATTAATTCCACTTATTTTTCTCACATGGCCGCTGATAGTTCCATCTACTAAGTCTAAACTGAACTAAATCCCCTCATCATCTTCAAGCCTAACTCAAAATCACAGGACGCACCACATAAAACTATAGTAGTAGTCTGAATCATGAATTTAGCACACCCAACATTTCACAATTCCTCATCTCCCGCATAATTCTCACTACCACTCCAGCAATCACCTCTAGCTTCGTATTAGACATTCACAAACACTCAAGGCATCCATCCATACGTATACAATCATGACATTCAATCCTGTTTTCATACCCACATATGCACATCTAAACAACTACTCATAAGGCATATTTCTCATATTCTCTAATACTTCTATCCATAACAACTTCCTTGCACTATTCAGATGATACACATAAAATATCCTCAACTAACAAATCCATACATGAAACTTCACCTCAAATTCTTTCAACTTATAGTTTTACCTAAAAAAAAAAGCACACAATAAGAAATGTTTACTCTTTCCCATCTAAACAATTGTTCATCATCACTATCTTGATCTAAGGGGAAAATGTCACTGCAATTTGGAATATCCAGATCCAGAACATAAGGGGAGTACTAAGCATAACTTGATACCCTACTGAGGCATGAGGAATAGAGCACTCACGGCATGGACTCATTAAAGAGATCTAATCTGAGGACGTACCTGATATAAATCTGAATTTTCACTGATTGTTAAGAGTATCACATGTGCACAAGAGGCATGAACTGCATGATCTGAATTTTTGGAATTCATAACTTACGGAAAGCAATTCCGATTGCTAAATAAACTGGGAAATCATCATACTAGGAACTAGGAGAGTACATGATTCCTCATCATATGCATGAACACGAGCTATGATCATAAAGCTGAAACATAAAGAATGAGTATGTGTTGGAATAACTAAGGTAAACTGCTGAAATAAGAATAGATTGAGCATCATTCTTTCTCACGGCCAAATCCACAACTTACTGGCACATCTATTAGCATAGGAAAACTTGACTTGGTTACTTGTTCTATCATCTCCCCCTTAGATTTAAGCCATTAGTCTAAGTTTGTAGACCACTATAAATACTCTGGTATAAACTGAAATCAATTTACTCTAGAGTCGGGGATATAACAATACACATAAAACAAAACTTACCCTGTAAGACACTATCTTCATGTATAACAACCAATTCTAATACCTCCTTCTAAGATCAACCCTTGGGTTTCTATAGCCCTAAAAGTCATCATATAACATCTTAAACATTCACCAACTCAGATTCTTCTAATATGGATATCTCCTAACCTTTGACGGACCGTACCACTTCCGTCATAGTCTACTAGCTTCACGACTCCAAACTTAAATCTCTCTACTATGAGAATCAAGGTCATATCAAAAGGCTCAACATTATTAATCAAAACTCCTTAACTTGGCTATTTAGAACACCATATACCAATTAACTAGTCTTTCTCCACCTAGAGACTAGACGGTACCACTAGCCCCCCACAACATGTAATAGCCTTAGAAAAATACCTCAATCTCATATCACCTTGGCCATCAACTTTTCAAACTTAATGTCTAGTGTTAAACATGATTTACAACCCAACCTTACACACAATTCTCACTTGGAAACTACGAAATAAAACATCAAGAAAAAATAGTACACTAGAACTCTGTAGCCACAATAATCGATCATGACTTACAGTTTTTCCTTATTATAATTCATTAACACGCACTATTTCAACACATCAAGCCTATAGTCTAGCATCAATCATCTACCACCAATGAAGAATGCAACATAATATACTAGTTCATCAAATTGTGATATTCTACCCAAATATCTCATTTTATTTTGATACAACCCACAACCAAAATACCTTTATGACATCACGGCTATGCCTCACAATCTACAACATACCTTCTCACAAGTAGTACTAGTTTACAACTACCAAAGTAAAGAAGGTCAAAGGGGGTAGAGTCACATAATAGAAATGGTCAACCTCAATCTTATATTACAACCCCATACAATCTTATCTGCTTATACGACTTTCTCATATCACACTTACTTACCCAAGTATACATTTAGACTACCTTCAAATACCATAAATAACCTTGTTTCTATAATTATAACTTACTGGCTAATCTAGCCATTTTTATACTTCGAGCAAACAACAACTCACCTTAGCTAATAACTCCTTCTTTACCTTCTACTAAACTAACACACAAGGACGTATCACTTTATTACCAACTCAATCTGATGCAAAATGATTTGGCTATAAATACATTCAATAAATCACCCTTACCACTTTTCTTGCCATTACGCCTCTAGACTCCTAGTTCCAACCAACACAAGAATCAACAAGATGGATAACAAGTTGCTAGTGAATCAAAATAGGCCTCACACGGCTTCACTAGACTTTGCTTGTATGTTTTGAACAAGAAAATGAGAGGAATGACAAGGGAACTATGCTAACGAATCGAAAGAGCCCCACATGGATTCACTAGACTTAACAACATAATGATAACAAGGTTACAAGAGATAGAAACTTGACACACACTAATCAATGATCTAAGAATACATATCTTACTCTGTACAAAAAAGAATCTGAGTCAAACACTCCCCCCACAGACTCCCATACAATCCACACATGCTACTAACTACCACATTAGTCTATCACTATAAAGGGGTAAATTATCCTCAAACATCGATTATTCAACTAAAATATTCATTAACGCAAAAGTAACCCTCACTCTGACTTCTAAATTTATGACTTCACATCACCAACTTCTTGGTCTAATCTCACTACCAATAGGTCATGACACTGACACTTTAACTTATACTACTACTCGGGTGGAAATACAGTTCCAACATTCTGATACACCTCATTCCCTCTTAAGCATGACATCTGCAAAATAAAAATTTTTGAAAGGGACTGAATATACTTAATACCGCAGACTCAAAGAAACGATTTCATCAGAATCAAAATTCACACTAAAATCAATACACTCTGAGGCACTAACGGACTCTTCACATGTCCTTGCCAAATTTTACAATCTTATATGGCTCAATCAGAAAGGACTATACCATTTAGTTTCTGTACTTCTTCACCTGAATCACTTCAACAATGAGACATATCTGAGCACATCAAAGTGAGGAAAGAAATGGGGATGACTTTACTTCCGTATGGGCGACACCATTTCACAAATTAAAGTAAGAAAAAGGGACATTTTGATTCCATAGCATGAACTAGAACATGAAGAAAGGAAAACATTCTAAAACGCCTAGTATTCTCCTGCTTATAAGTGCGGCGTGCTATGCACCCATACACATGACTTTACCCAATGCAATTTTGTAGATACCCTGGGACCATGAACTGTGGTCTGATACCAAGTTTATCACAACCCGAATTGGGGCCTAGGTGGATCCCAATTTCCCATTCATCAATTTCCAGTGAGCCACCGCGATAGTGGCGCATTGCGGTGGCCCATGAAATTGGGTTCCCAGTTTAATTTTTCAAGCTTCATTCAGAAGTTAACAAGGGTAATTAAGACTTTTCCCAAGACTCTTAAAATTTCCAAATAGTAGATTAAGACCTCTACAAGCAGAATATATGACATTCTCAAGATATTCCTCAAACCAAAAAAAACAACTTCATATACTGCTCCTCTAAGAAACACAAGATTCAACCGTGGGTTTTCAAAACAAATTAAAGATTTTGAATCCCCAAGACGTGGGCATCAAGAATCATCATTTAAATTTGTAGATAGAGGTATGTGGGGTTTATCCTAAAAACTACATGGGCTTAAAACCATCAGAGCATGATTTTTAGATTTTTATGCATGAATTTCAAAGGGGTTTTGGAATCTATGTTCTAAATTACGTACTTCAAATGTTTTGATGTTACTTTTGTTTTGACCTTGTGGTCCTATCCCCTAAATTGATTTACATGTATACGTATATATATGGAATTTGAGATTTAAGATCGTTGAGAGCATAAATTATGAACTCCCTCACGTGTATTGAATTAAAGATTATGGTTTTGTGATTTGAAAGATGTTTTCGCAATATTACAACATTTGAGCATGATTTGAAATTGTTGAGAGGGTGTTTCTTGATATAAATGTGTTTTTTTATTTAAGAGAAAGAATTACATGTTAATTGAGAACTATGACATGACCACCTTGTACTGTACTACTGAATTGCTTGACAAAGATGAGTTCCTTACATGTGTTTACATGAGGTTTGAGAAAGAGTTTCTGTGAATTGAATTATTGAAATGGTGGTCCCAAAACTTGTGTTTTGAAAATAGAGATTTACTACATATTAACAATGTCTCATAGATGTGACTTGCAAGTCAATGGTATGACAATACCATATGTATTTATGCCATAACAAAGTATGTTTTCTGACTATATTTTCAGAGCATGTTTTCAGACTATGTTTTCAAAGACTGCATGTTTTAATAAAGTTTTAAAAAGGGGCTTAAAGAGGGTTAGGTGGCTACCTGAAGAAGGCGCGAGTTCAAGCAACTCTTATCCTGAAACCGTATTTACTGATACGGGTAGATTATTATTGTACACTAGCAACAGCCGTGTGGCGTAGTAGATTCAGAGACTCCAAACCTTGTGGCACACTTGGGTTGGGGGATTTGCTGTCGAGTTAATTGAAGTTTTCATATAGCCCATGGAATTTTTCATAGTTTTAGGGTATACCACCTAGCGTAGAAGTAACACAGATATCTCAGAGTTGAGATGATTTTTACAGTCTTTAAAATGCCCATGTGAATTCTTACTATTTGATATACTGATGAATTGTTTTAAATTACTCTCATATATGTTGAATATTAAATGATTATTTTGGATATGCTTTGCGTACCAGTACATCTATATTGACCCCCTCTCCCCCTACCTCTCAAGTTCTGAGACTCAATCTTGGGGTCCAAATAAGCAGTAGATAATTCAGGCAGCTGATCAGATTGTGCATTGGTGAGCCTTCTCTATTCTAGAAGGCCTGTTTTTTCAGATTATGTCACTTATTTTAGTTTTGGTCTACTGGGGGCCTTGTCCCAATTTCATACAGTTGTCAATTTTTCATGTAGTAGAGATTTCACAGACTGAGTCATATGTTATTTAGATGTAGTTGATTTACTGTTTCCATACTTATGTTGAATTCAAAGTTGACCATGTTTCCATAGCAAATTATATTTTCATATCTTTTTTTATTGTATGAATGTTGTGCATGATTACTAGATAGAGAAGGGCATTCCGGGCCTTCATAGTTTGGTATGTCCGTCACGGCCAGGCCCTAGTTCAGGTCGTGACATAGGAAAATACGAGGTATTACAATATCTCCCCCTTGGGATCATTCATCCTCGAATGAGACTGGTTAAGATAAGGAAAACTAATGGACTAAGCTTACACACTAAACATGCATATCTGATGTGCCGAATAAGCCAAGGGCATTGATGAACCAGTGGCACCATATTCAAAGATAGCTGTGTCAATACTTATGGAATCTAAAGCAGCAAACTCACAATGTTGATTGCTTAAAGCCTTATGCATTTTCTTCAAACTCTTCCAGTGTGGTTCTTAGATAACATTGCTTTTGTTTGAGCTAGATGCGACACTATCAATAGCAGCCCCATTGAGTGAAATGGGTGGTATGGATGCGTCCGTGAAAAATGGCACAATCTCTAGTAACTTTTCAATGCCTTTATACCATGGGCTGGAAGATTTCTTTCTTTTTTGGACAACGTCGATCACTTCGGAAGTTGAGATGGCTACTGCCTTAGGGACTATGAGGGGCTTTTTAGTCTTTTATCCATGTGTGTATCTTTACCCTTTGAATTCTTATATTTAGGAACAACTTGGACAGATTGAGCAAGATAACTCATTGCCGCCGTAGACTTTGAAGAGTGAGAAAACGTTCCTTAACCATCCAGCTGAAGTTGGTTTCCTTTTTTTGATGTGGGAGAAACATCCTTCTTCGAACGTATTAAAATAATATGGATACTTCGTCTCAACACAGTCTCCCAATGGGCTGGCCACCAATCTGAGTACTCGCAAGTCATAGAAAGTCCATTGTCTAATGGATGCATTAGTAATTTAAGCTTTGACAAGCTTCCAAGACGAACACAAGAATCACAAAGTTGCACCCAAGCTAGCAGCGAACCATCATAATAATGCTCCTCTAGATATCGGGAATGTTTACTGAGCCAATATGCAAGGAAAGATTCCAAATAAGTTTCATCCATGAGTGATTCTTCCATGACTAGCTCGACAAAAGGGGCATTCTCTTCTTCGGTTCGTAGTAAAAAATTCATGTCAATAATCTCCAATAGAAATTGACTCATCCTTTGCTTCTTCTAGTTTTTTGACATTTATTGTGATGGCTCTACATATTTTCTTGGTCCTCAAAACCAAAAATCAGTCCAATCAATAAAAGAGACGTCATCGATGACACCTTTTGTAAGCCGGTAGAATGCCGAAAATAAGTGTGAGCAGCTTCTGGGTACAAAAAGTTTCCCTTTATCTGCCACATATGTCAACTCCTTAGCCGAGGAAATAACTTTGTTGTAAAATGACCCATGATCATGAATGCCTCCGATGTTTCTCAAGTCCCTTAAGGATATGGACAACTCTCCAATAAAAGCACAAACTTTGTTGGAGGATGTACACCAATTCACATAGAAGGCCTGGAGCACATTCTCGTTATGGTCATACGTGAACAATGAAGCAAAGACGACATCATAAGTCTTGTTGCGCTCCAAGGTCTCCTTAATACGGGAAAGAAAGTATTCTATCCACTCCTAATGCCCAGATTTATATCGAACCACACCAAATCTAGAGGGAGGAACATGCCAACTGCTAAGGCTTCTATTGCGGCTAGGAGAGATCGCAACAACAATATTTTGATGGGTAGAAGGGTTCAAATGAAAAAAAATTTCTGTCACAATTTTTTCCTAAAAGTTGTCCATGATGCCTTTAGTTTCTGTCGTTGACCATTCTGTGAGATGGAGGGAAGATTATTGGGGATTTCTAACAAGTGGGAAGGTTTCAATCAATGGAGGATGAACATTCAAAGGGAGGGCTTTGGCATGCGAATTTGACTTGCTCTCCACGATCTCAGTGCAACGGTATGGAGTTTCACGGTAGATGAAACAAGTCATAGTTGGGGACCAAGATCACACTATACCGTTCCTGAGGATAAAGTAAGGAATAAATATTAACCATTATGGACGCACAAGTTGAGTAAAATAGGAAACAAGAGAATCTGAAGTTGAGTGTTAAAGAAAAAAAATTAACTATAGCAACACAGGTTAAACTTGAATGCAAATTTTTGTTTGGTTACTATTCCTTGTTTCTGGTTACAATAAACATAATTGCAAAACTTGGTTAAGTTACAACTCTTTATTTTTCCTTATTAAAAAAATGAGTATCTTTCGATTGCAGTTACACATTTCATATTGCAATCATGCAAATTTGAGCGAGCAAAAGGCAGCAAGCTGCTATGAAATTATAGTTACCTGAGAAGTAGTTTGTGGATTCAATCGTATCAGGCTAGGTCACAACTTCACAGCTTAGCAATCAAAAACAGTCAAACACTTTTCTTTGTCGCTGCTGAATGCTTTGATGAATTTCTGTGCAAAGAAGAAGCTTATATAGAAGTTCTTGTAATAATTCCCATTTAGTATACAACGAAAGTTGTGGTGAAATTAGAAGATGAGAATCCCTGGGAATTTCAAATTTCCAATCAGTTGGAAAATTACCATATTGAGGAGACTTTTTTGGTGGAGATTTTAATTCTTTTTTGAAACCAAAAGGAAATTTAATAATCTTTATTTTGTACATGAAACAAAAAGGAAAGATAATATTTTTCTTCGGTACATGAAACCAAAAGGGAAGTAAATATTTTTCTTTGGTACTATAAACGAAAAGGAAAGTTAGTATTTTTCTTTGGTACATGAAACCAAAAGGAAAGTTAATATTTTACTTTGGTACAAAAATTCAAGTCAATTTTTAAATTAATACGTGCAATATGTCAAGTGAGGGTGTTGTATTGATCCTTCTAATTCAAATATATTGATAGGGTTACATTGTTGTGTCAGTAAAAATTACTTAAATAAATATTTAGGCGGTGATTTCTCATGTTCATACTTATCCAAGAAGAGTAAAAAAAATCAAGTTGGTCATTTCTTTTTACTCTTGAAATAATATCGAGTTTGTACTCGATTGTGGGTGAAAAATGAGGATCGTCACAAACAAATCGTTGGTTGCTTTGAGAAAAACTTTCACAACATGAAAGTTCACGGAGGAAACTTTAGTTAGACTACTTGCAGGTATTGTTCTAACTAGGATGCACCGATGAGAAATCAATACCTTTGACTTTTATGCGGGATTGCCTATTGATGCAAGGAATAAGGGCTGGCTTGATGCCAAGAAGAAGCTGGTGGAGGAATAAGGGCAGGCCAGAACCACACGTGCAAGTTTCCCTGCATGTGGCTCGTCCGTGCTTTCCGAGGCGCTGCCTGTGACTCAGCACAAATCTGTTCCTATCTAACGGAACGCTATTGGATCAAATGACAAAGACATTGTTGTGAAAAAGATGGCTTGTTAGCTGTCCCAGGAAGTGGTGAGGGCTCAGGAAGTGAAGCAAACTCGACCAAAGGACAAGTCTGCTTGGTTGGCTTTCGAGTTAGGAAAGATAAGAAGAGCTTGACCAGGCTCAAGTGCCTGTTCATCCATCTTCATTCCAAACAAAGGCGAACATCTCCATTGAGTGACTGTTGGGCTTCTCTCTTCGGGAGCCTGCGCCCCGGCCTTATTGTGCAATAAACCCATACTCATACTGATCTACGAACCACCCTTCTCTTTGATTTGTCCTTCCTGACCTCTCTTAAGCCTTTCAACGATCGTTTAGGTAGCCTCCTTAGGACTCTCAAAAAAGTAACCTGGCCTGATCCAGTATCCGACCCATCTCTTTCTGCTGATTCCCCGGGTTGTCGGAATCTCTGGTTCGATCAGGACCAGGAGTCCCATTCATTCGTTTATGGGAGCGACTCTCTGTTCCACATTCATGAGTACTTCAAGTCTCGCCGCCAAGTTTCGGCAAGCCTACACGTTGACAAGTGTCAACGTAAGGGGTAAGCCTACACGTCCTCCACATATGTCAACTCCTTAGATGAGGGAATAAATTCATCATAAAATGACTCATTAATATGAAAACAAAGTCAGAGAACAAAGAGGAAAGGCTTCCCTTTGTCATCAACATAGAAACTCCGTAGCAGGCTGCTATGAAAATTATAGTCATCTGAGAAGCATTTTGTGGATTCAATCATATCGGGCACGGTCAGAGCTTCATAGCCTAGCAATTAAACAAAGTCAAACACTTTTCTTTGTGGCTACCAAATGCTTTTATGAATTTTCTGTGCAAGGGAGAATCTTATATAGAAGTTCTTGTAATAATTCTCATTTTGTATACAAGAAAAGTTGTGGTGAAGTTTGAAGATGAGAATCCCTGGGAATTTTAAATTTTCAATCAATAGGAAAATTACCATATTGGGGAGATTTCTTTGGAGGAGACTTTAATTCTTTTTTGACACCAAAAGGAAAGTTAATATTTTTTCTTTGGTACAAGAAACTAAAAGGAAAGTTAATATTTTTCTTTGGTACCTGAAATCAAAAGGGAAGTTAATATTTTTCTTTGGTACATGAAACCAAAAGGAAAGTTAAAATTTTTCTTTTTTACAAGAAACCAAATGGAAAGTTAATATTTTTCTTTGTTATAAAAATTTAAGCCAACTTTTTAACTTCATACGTGCAATATATCAGGTGAGGGTGTTGTATTGATCCTCCTAGTTCAAATATATTGAGAGGGTTACATTGTTGTGCTAGTTAGAATTACTTAAATTTAATATTAAGGCAGTGATTTCTCATGTTCATACAAAACCTTTTCCTACATGAAAGTTCATGGAGGAAACTTTAGACCACTCTAAAGTATTGATCTCACAAGGATGCACCGATGAGAAATAAATACCTTTAAAGTCAACAAAATAAAAACACATTCATGAGTACTTCAAGTCTCTCCTCTAAGATGGATTAAATTCATACAAAATTTTAACTTAATTCACCATATTTTGGGTTAATTAATCATTCTGGGTCTTACAAATTAGTTGGTCCATTTTATCAAATTCAAAACCAAGGTCCACTACACTTTGGGGCCTAGACGCATGCCACGTGTCAGCATGACTTGGCGTCCCCATCAAATTAAAGACCAACAAGACGACGCCACATGTACAAATGATGTGAAAATCTCATTTAAATTCAAATACTAGTCAAAAGTTGCCAAGTGTCAATGCGACATATTTCGATCAATCACAAGAAACCTTGCCTACTATCTACAATTATAAATAGGGGTAACATTCTAAGGACAAAAAAGGAGGAATTTGACAAGAATTGGCAACATCAGCATTGACTATAAAGTTCTTGCAAGGAGCAATCAATAGAGTTCTTCCTCGAGATTATTACAAAGAGACAAAATATTTTCCAACATTCCCGGCGATTGAAATACATCTTTAGGAGTTCAAACCCTCCAAAGATTCAAGATACACACTACTGAATGCCCTTGAATCATTTCTAAGTTTAGAATAGAAGAATCAAGAGAGTTACAGAATTGTACTCACAAGATTCACCAATAAAAAATACTTTTTTTCTTTTATTTATCTTTGGTTGCCGTTAATTTTCGACGCTTCAAAAATTGGTTGCGAACAAATTTTGATACGCCTAGTGGGACCATTTATGTTCTTCATCTCTTCCTCCTGCAAATCAAAAATTACAATTTCAACCATTGCAATGGACTTCGGAAAAATAAAGGATGTTACATGTAAGGGCTCTACTGCTGCATCTGCTGACCTCGGTCGTGCTGGACCGATTACTCATCGAAAGTTCAAGGCTAGTGGCTTGGATGAATCTAAGTACTTCACATCTTTAGAGGTGGCGAAAAACAGCAACTCTCATATGGTGGCTGATGGGGGCAATCTTGCATCCCTATTCTTTGGTGAACATTCTCTAACCGGATCTAACTTTGGTGAACCTGAAGATTCAACGGATTCTCCAATTTTAATAAGGTCAATGCCTTAATATATTTCAAAAAGTTCTACAACTCATGTGCTCTGTGGCATTATAAAAAGGTGAAGGAATCATAATGCTACAATTTGGAGCTTTCACCTAATTGAGGTTTTCCCACTAAAGAAAAAAAACAATCAAGTTCATGTCAAATGACTTCCCAAATAGGGTGGCACTTGGACATTGATCGCTCACAAAAGAAAAAAATATCAAAGGACTTTTAAACTCTAACTTTCAAAAGTCAACACAAGATCAAGTAATAATATGATTCAACCATTGGTGGCAACAAATACCAAACTAATGTGCAACAATACTTCATTACAAGGGGTTGGGAGGAAAGTTGCATTACAAGAATTCTTCCGCAAAATGCTCCTTAAGGCACGAGCTTAAACTGCATGTCACACCTGGCCCGCATTAATCTAAACTATGAATGGATCTAAAAAAAATAAGGATAAAGATAGAAGAAAAATTAGAAAAAAATAAAAATAAATTAACTCATCATTCCTAAACTACGTTATGACTTGATCCTCTAGAGGTATGTAGGCAGCTTAGGGTGTTTTTTACTCTAAGTTCAGTCATATGAGTTAAAAAAAGAAGAGGAAAATGGTGAATCATTATTTGAGCACGGAAATAACACTTTGAAGTGACGTAGATATCACATGAGGTTAGTCATTCCTTCGCTAAGTTTACCGCGAACATGGAAAAGATAAGAGACCAGCAAGGCAAAGCAGATTTAGTGATATATTTGTGTAAATCCATAAATATATTGAGTGTGGTTTTAATATATGTTGTAACTCTTGGTATTATCTTTTAAACAAAAAGGAAGGTGCATGATTCAAAATCTCCTACGTCTAGATATGAATTTTCTATTATAGCCGCTCAAACTTGCAAATAAAAAAAAGGCAATCAGGTTTCGAACTAAGCTGACTTCGACAACATATCTGTATAAATTCATAAAAGCGTTAAGCTTGTTTTTACATATGTTGTAACTTTTGGTGTTATATTTTCAACATAAAATACATCTCGTGATTCAAAAGCTCCTACATCGAGACATGAATTTTCTATCATAGCCGCTCAAAGTTGGGAAAGAAACCTTCATGTTTCGGACTAAATTGATTTTTATGAATAATATGTATAAATTCATTAAGGTTTTGACATTTATTTTTACATATGTGGTAGATCTTAGAGATCTCTTTGCAATAAAAAAGGACTCACGATTTGGAGGCTCCTGTATCAAGTTATGAATTTTCTACCATGGCTGCACAAAGCTGCGAAACAGACGTATCAGATTCAAAATCAACTCTTTAAGGTTTTATGAGGATTTGATAGAGAATTTTGTAATATATTCAGACAAGGTACGCCATAATCCAGAAACGTAGGACAATTTGGAAGCCAAATTAGCCTTTTGTGGTTTAAACTTTAGGGCAATTAGCTGTAAAAGCCGAACCAAATTCTTGGGAACGTTTGAATGTCTATTATCATTTGTTCCAGCCATCGTATCAGTAGTTGAGATATTTTGAAAAGATGGAACATTTTCGGACAACTTGGTCGATGGACCTTTATTTGTAGCTTGAGTCTTGGCGTTATCAAGAGAAAGATGGGGACTCTTCAGTATATTTGAAGGATTCAGTCTTGTGATACAATCCTCACCAAATGCATCATCACCAAATATGTTACTGGAAACGTCCACAAGACCCAACTAAAAAAACGTGAAGTTAATATCAAGTAAAGAGGCAAGTTGGGATATTAAAGAAAGAATTATTAACTGATGTATCAAATCAGCCAAGGGAATTGATGAACCAGCGGCACCATCTTCAAAGATAGCGGTGTCAATACTTATGCAATATAAAGCAGCAAACTCACAATGTTGATCGCTTAAGTCCTTATGCTTTTTCTTCAAACGCTTCCAATGTGGTTATTGCATAACATTGATCCCAATTGAGCTAGAGTCGGCACTATCAATAGTAGCCCCATTGAGTGAAACAGGTTGTTTGAAAGCGTCACTGTAAAATGGCACAATCACTAGTAACTTTTCAATGCTTTTATCCGACGGGCTGGAAGATTTCTTTCTTTTTTGGAGAACGTAGATCACATTGGAAGTTGAGATGTATACTGCCTTTGGGCCGATGAGGGGATTTTTACTCTTTTATCCATGTATGTATCCTTGCCCTTCAAATTTTTATATTTAGGAACAACTTGGACAGATTGAGAAGGATTACTCATTGCCGCCTTGGACTTTGAAGAGTGGGAAAACTTGCCTTGACCATTCAACTGAAGTTGGTTTCCTTTTGTTGATATGGGAGAAACATCCTTCTTTGAACCTTATAAAATAATATGGATATTTCGTCTCAACACAGTCTCCCGAAGGGCTCGCCACCAATCTGAGAACTTGTGTCATAGAAAGTCCATTGTCTAATAGATGCATTAGTATGTTAAGCTTTGACAAGCTTCCAAAACAAACACAAGAATCCCAAAGTTGCACTAAAGCTAGCAGCGAACCATCATAATAATGGACCATTAGATGTCGGGAACGTCTTGACAAAATCCAAATTGTCAACTAAATCGACAAGGACAATAAAGTTCCACAATCAGGTCATCATCATGCCTCAATGTGTCACAACTTGAACAAAGTTCTATGAAGAAATCACTCTAAGAATCGGACAGTGGCCGCTATCATCAATTTGCACCTCTTTTTCTGCATCAGAGCCAAATGAAGAAGCTTTTTTTACCTTGACTTGTTGAAATAATTTGCGAGTATCAACAAGGTTAAATTTTTTTGCCATATTTTCTCCTAAAATCAGCCACATTTGAACCCCACGTTTCGGACGGTTAACATGATAATAAGTTTAAAAATACTCACCAATCCATCCATAGAAATATTGGATGGGAAAGAATGCATAGCAAGTTCCCAAGTTTGAAGAAGTATAGATCTCCCTAAGGCCACGATTGATGCTTTCAAGTATCGGGGCCACCAAAGAAAATTAATCTCCATGAGCCATCAAACTTGTGACTTTAAAGACGCAATCACAAATACAACCACCCTTTTTGTTGGGGAGCAAATATTTACCGAGCCAAATTGCAAGGAAAGCTGCCAAATAAGTTTCATCCCTGCATGATTCTTTTATTCCTAGATCAATAAAAGGGGCATTCTCTTCTTCGGTTGTTAGTGGTAAAAAACTCATGTCAATATTCCCCAACAGATATTGATTCATCCTTGGCTTCTTCTAGTTTTTTGACATCTTTTGTTAAGGCTCTACATATTTTCTTGGTCCTCAAAACCAAAAATTAGTCCAATCAAGAAAAGAGAAGTCATCGATGACACCTTTTGTACGCTGGTAGAATGCAGAAAATAAGTGTGAGCAGCTTCTGGGTACAAAAAGTTTCCCTTTGTCTGCCACATATGTCAACTCCATACACGAGAAAATAACTTCGTCATAAAAGAACCCATGTTCATGAAGGCCTCTGATGTTTCACAAGTCCCATAAAGATATGGACAACTCTCCAATAAAAGTAGAAACTATGTTGGAGGATGGGCGCCAATTCTCATAGAAAACCAGGAGCATATTCTCGTTATGGTCAAACATGAACAATGAAGCAAAGACGGCATCATAAGTCTTGTTGTGCTCCAAGGTCTCTCTATTACGGGAAAGAAAGTCTTCTATCCACTCCTAATAGCCATATGTATATCGATCCTCACCAAATACAGAGGGAGGAACACGCCAACTGCTAAGGCTCCCATTGCAGCTAGGAGAGCTCGCAACAACAATATTTTGATTGGTAGAAGTCTTCAAAAGGAAAACTTTTTCTGTCACAATTTTTACTGAAAAGTTGTCCATGACGTCCTTAGTTTCTGCCGTTGACCATTCTATGAGATGGGGGGAAGTTTCCAGCAGGAACGTGTCAATCACCGGAGGATGAACTTTAAAAGTGAGGGCTTTGGCATGCGAATTTGGCTTGCTCTCCAGGATCTCAAGGCAACTGTATGGAATTTCACGGTTGTCGAAACAAGTCATAGTTGGGGACCAAGAGCACACTACACCATTCCTGAGGATTAAATAAGGAATAAAGATTAACCATTATGGACACACAAGTTGGGTAATAGGAAACAAGAGAATCTGAAGTTGAATGTGAAAGAAAAAAAATTAACTATAGCAACACAGGTTAAACTTGGCTGCAAATTTTGTTTGGTTACTATTCCTTGTTTCCGGTTACAATAAACATAATTACAAATCTTGGTTAAGTTACAACTCTTTGTTTTACTTATTAAAAAAAAAATAAGCATCTTGCAATTGCAGTTACACATTTCATATTGCAATGTTGCAAATTTGAGCGAGAAAAAGGCAGAAAGCTACAATGAAAATTATAGTTACCTGAGAAGCAGTTTGTGGATTCAATCATATCAAGCAGGGTCACAGCTTCACAGGTTAGCAATCAAACACCATCGAACACTTTTCTTTGTGGCTGTTGAATGCTTTGAAGAATTTCTTTAAAAAGGAGAATCTTATATAGAAGTTCTTGTAATAATTCCCATTTCGTATACAAGGAAAGTTGTGGTAAAATTAGAAGATGAGAACCCCTGGGAATTTCAAATTTCCAATCAGTTGGAAAATTACCATATTGAGTAGATTTCTTTGGTGAAGATTTTAATTCTTTTTATAAACCAAAAGGAAATTTAATATATTTTTTTGGTACATGAAACGAAAAGAAAAGTTAATATTTTTCTTTGGTAAATGAAACCAAAAGGGAAGTAAATATTTTTCATTGGTAAATGAAGCCAAAAGGAAAGTGTATATTTTTCTTTGGTACATGAAACCAAAAGGAAAGTTAATATTTTTCATTGGTACAAAAATTCAAGTCAACTTTTTAAATTCATGCGTGCAATATGTCAAGTGAGGGTGTTGTATTGATCCTTCTAATTCAAATATATTGATAGGGTTACATTGTTGTGCCAATAAAAATTACTCCAATAAATATTTTGGCGGTGATTTCTCATATTCATACTTATCCAAGAATTGTAAAAAAAAAATCAAGCTGGTCATTTCTTTTTACTCTTGAAATAATATCGAGTTTGTAGTCATTTGAGGGCGAAAAATGAGGATCGCCACAAGCAAATCATTGGTTGCTTTGACAAAACCTTTCACAACATGAAAGTTCACGGAGGAAACTTTAGTTAAACTACTCGTAAGTATTGGTCTAACTAGGATTCACCGATGAGAAACAAATACCTTTGAAATCACGAAAATAAAAACACATTCATGAGAACTTCAAGTCTCGCCGCCAAGTTTCGGCAAGCCTACAAGTTGACAAGTCTCGACGCAAGGAGTATTTGTAGACATATAAGATTCAACGGATTAAATTCAAACAAAATTTGAATTTTAGTCACGATCATTTGAGTTAATTATTCAATTTGGGACTTACAAATTAGTTGGTCAATTTTATCAAATTCAAGACCAAGGTCCATTGTACTTTGGAGCCCAGACTCTTGCCAAGTGTCAACGTGATTTGGCGTCCCCATCAAATCGAAGACCAACGAAATGATGCCACATGTATAAATGATGTGGAAATCTAATTCAAATTCAAGAACCTGTCAAAAGTCGTCAAGTGTCAAAATGACATATTTCGGCCAATCACAAGCAACCCGGCCTACTCCCTACAACTATAAATAGGGAGTAACATTACATTCTAAGGACGAAAAAAAAAGATGACTTTGACAAGCATTGGAAGCATTGGCAACATCGGCATAGACTATCAATTTCTTGCAAGGAGAAATCAACGGAGATCTTCCCAGAGATTATTCCAAAGCAACAAAAATACTTTTTGGCATTTTCGGTGATTGAAATACATCTCTAGGAATCCAAACCATTCAACAATTTGAGAAACACGCTATTGAAGGCCCTCGGATCATTTCTAAGTTTAAGAGAGAAGAATCGAGAGAGTTACATAATTGTACTCACAAGATTCATTAATAAAAATTACTTTTTTTCTTTTATTTATCTTTGGTTGTAGTTAATTTTCGACGCTTTTAAAATTTGTTGCGAACAATGTTGTTGGCTAACTTCAATAATAGTCCAAGAATGCCATGAATGAGATCAAGTGTTGCATGGTATTGTTTGTGGAATGGTTTGTACAATATATATATTAAGGTAAATGTTGAGCTACAAGAATCCAGTAAGATCATTGACCTGCCTATCATACCCCTCAAAGCAAATTTATAAAAAAAATTAAGCTTAAAAGAATAAATATGTCAAATATGCACAATATAAAGGAAGGCACCATTCGATCAAGGCACCAACCTTTTGGGACGTATTCGGCTCATCAAAACAAACCAAATGATGAATCTAGATGCTTTATTGATCAGTTAAAGGAAGTTAGCTGTTTGTATAGTAAAAGCTCTATATAACTCTGCCAAAAGGGAAAAGGCTCCACAAAGAAATTAAAATAAAACCTCACCGACTCTGCTCTATTCCTCGTGTTTTACGGTTATTGTTGTTGTCACTAGAGATCGATGAAATATTGAAGGATAAAAGAGATTTCATCCCATTTTGAATTTTCTCCCCTCTCTCTTTCTATAAATGTTGAAATTTTCTTTCCTTTAACCTTTGATTTAAATTAAAGATAGAATATTTCACTTTTTGTTTTTTAGTCTAAGAATGTTGTATAATCTTTATTTTCCTTTCAAGTTTTAAACTAATTACAAAATATTCAATTTCCTTATAGTTTGGTGCAGGTGTATTGCTTCCAGCCTTTATATATTGCTAAAATCAAAAGTATGTTAGGTTGCAAAGAGATATTAAATCATATTGTTATTCTTGTGACCATTTATAATGATAAATATAAGTATCCTATCTTCATTTTCAAATTGGAAAATGATTTACTCTGTCTGAATGGAAAGGAGCTGAAAGAGAAAAGAAAGTTGACAACTATTTTCCTTGCAATGATATTATTGCGGCATATTTACCTTTAAATATATCCCTATTTTGAGACGCAAATTGATAATCAGATTAATTAGTGATTTTTGATACTCGCTAAGTGTCAATTTCTCATGATTCAAATTCTTAAGCCATAACTAGCAAGTAATGGGTTACTATCCATTTGGTAAATTTATGTCATTTGAATGAATGTGGATGTTGGCTCAACTCAATAATATTCTGTCACGGCCCAAATCAGGGCCTGGCCGTGACGAGCATTTCGAACCATGGAGGCCCGAAACACCCCTATTTGTTTGGTAATCATGCACCTAATTCATATGATCAAAGTAATGCGGAAGAAAAACAATAATTCGGAAACATGTTCATAAATGTGAAAAGAAACAATAACGGGGAAATAAAGTTTCCCCCAACATCAATCAACCTCTAAACAACTGTCTGCAAAATCTCTAACAAATGACTGAGTCAAGTAACCGTATATAAACTGGGACAAGGCCCCCAGTAGACCCCAAAACTGAATATAAGATAAAAGGATTGCAGGACATAAGACCTTCCGAAACATAAAAGGCTCACCACTTGTCTCTGCAACTCTGTCTGAATGATCTACTGATTCTCTTGACCCCTAGACTGGGCCTCTGAACCTGAGAGGTTGGAGGGGGGAGGGGGTCAGCACAAAAGTACTGGCACGTAGACATATCAAAAAAAAACATAATATTTTTATAATATATAGTTGAGAGTCATTATAAAGCAAACTTCATATCAAATCATTTGAAAACACATGGGTGTCATGCAATAGTTTCTCAACGACAATGAAATGCAACTGAGCTAGGTGGAATACCCTACATAATTTACACCAACTGTCAAACCCTGGTTGTCGTTGATATTAGAGTATATGTGAGGGAAAGACACACAAGATCACACAAAATGGTGTCTCGATCCAATGTTAGTGCCCAAGATCACTTAGCCCGGGCTTCTACCTATAGTCCCAATTTGGAAATGACATGAAGTCAAGTACATATGATCACTTAGCCTGGTACAAATGTTCCGTGTCAGCAAACACGTTTTCCTAGCGATGAGCCCTTGTGTCTCAAACGCCTTCTTCGAGCATCCACCTTTCTTATTTAAAATCAATGCATTCAAATTTCATCTTATTCAATCACATATCGTATCCTGAAGGGTATCGTCATACTCGACTTGCAAGTCATTAATATCACATCCACATATGCATAATCATGTAAAAACCAAGGTGCTTCATCATTTACAATTGGTGAACAATAGTTATTTCAAATTCATGCTCTCTTTTGTTGATCACAATACAATATAGAGTATTGAAACATTAACATGGGAATTTGAAAACAATTTATCATTCATATTTATCAAATTTCCATGGAAAATCTCAAATCACATATGCATGGTTTCAACCATTGAAGTATATAGGCAAAAAATTCCCATGACATAAAGAAAATGACTTAGAAATCATATTGAACGCAAGTTATTAGCATTTGACTGAAAACCCCCATTTAAAAATCATGCATGTTCATAAAACTACACCCATGAGATTTTAGGATAACCCCACGTACCTCTATTTCCAAGGATAATAGATGTTTATTGAAGCTTGCGTATTGGTTATTTCGAATATGAAATTATCTTTGAAAACCTATGGTCAAATCTTGAGCTATTTGGGTTTTTATTTTTGAAATCCTAAGGAGAATCTTAAGCTCTTTTGATGAATGAATATGTATTTTGGGGTCCTTGGAACTAAATCTAGTGTTTTAGGGCTAAGTAAGGGAAGAAAAAGACCACTTTGTCCTCAACACGGAGTGTTTAAATCACTGGAATTCATTACATAGGCGCCGCCTAGGCTATCGCCTATGCTTTCCAGTGGCCATGGGCGATTGGTTAGGCGACGCTTACCACTTTGAAAGGCCATAACTTCTTGCTCGGGTGTCGAATTTTAGCCAAATTGGTATCGTTGGAAAGCTAGCTCGAACACCTATGATTTGACACATAGTAGGTTCCCTAATTCGATATATACAGAGAGTTATGGTCAAGGGAAGCTGACATACTTTACAATGTCCACTAAAACTTAGTCGATCAAAATAGTTTCAACTCATCCTTGAGTTGAAGGACCTCTATGGTCTAAATTCTATGGCTTCGGGATTAACAACGCATCGAAATCATGGTCTATATTGTATCCTGAATTACGGGACATTACATTATCCCCCCTTAGGATTATTCATCCCCGAATGATGATGTGGGACACAGACAAACACGTTTTTAAGCATAATAAAGGACTAGGAAAGATAAAATGGGAATAGTACCTTCTGTCTCCTCCTCCATCGAAGCAAACAAATTGGGATATCTAATTCTCATGTCATCTTCTGACTCCCAAGTTGCTTCTTCGACTTTCTGATTCCTCCACAGTACCTTTACTGAGGCTATCTCTTTGCTCCTCAGCTTTCGAACTTGGCGATCTAAAATTTCAATGGGCTCTTCTTCATAAGACAAGGAGTCTGTCACTTTGATACCCTCTACTGGCAAATACCATAGAATGATCTCCAATGGATTTCTTCAACATGGATACATGGAATACCGGATGAACGGAACCCAAGCTTGCAGGCAATTCCAACTCATATGCAACTGTACCAATCTTTTTCAAAATCTGATATGGCCCTACATAATGAGGGCTCAATTTACCCCTTTTTCCAAACCGCATAACTCCTTTCATAGGATAAATCTTGGGAAATACCCAATCACCAGTTTCAAACTCTAGTTCTCTTCTCCAAACATCGGCATAGGACTTCTGATGACTCTGAGCAGTCTTGAGTCATTCTCTAATGATCTTCACTTTCTCCATTGCCTGATGAACAAGATTAGGCCCATACAACTGATTCTCACCCACTTCATACCATCCTATCGGAGACCTACATCTCCTTCCATACAATGCCTCAAAAGTGGCCATCTTGATGCTGGCATGGTAACTATTATTATAAGCAAATTCAACCAGTGGCAGGTGATCTACCCAACTACCCTTGAAATCTATTACGCATGCCCTCAACATATCTTCAATCTGAATGGTACGCTCAGCTTGCCCATCCATCTGAGGGTGGAAAGTTGTGCTCAAATTCACTTGTGTACCTAAACACTTCTGAAAAGATCTCAAGAACTGAGATGAAAACTACATACCTTTATCGGATATAATGGACACTGGTTCCCCATGTAATCGAACTATCTCCTCAATGTAAATCTTAGCATAAACCTCTCCCAAATAATTAGTCCTCACAGGCAGAAAGTGGGCTGACTTGGTCAACCGATCTACAATCAACCATATAGAATCATACTGGTTTCGGCATCTCAGAAATCCTGTAATAAAGTCTATGTTTATCATCTCACACTTCCATAAAGGCAGGGCTATCTCTTGGGAAGTACCACCTGGCCTCATGTGTTCTACCTTCACTTGTTGATAGTTCAAACACTTGGACACAAAATTAGCTACATCACGTTTCATGTTATTCCACCAATACAAGGTTTTTAAATCATGGTACATCTTACTAGAGCCTAGGTGAATGACATACCTAGAAGTATGCGCCTCATTAAGGATTCTTTCCCGTAGCCCATCGACATTCGGAAAGAACATACTACCCTGAAATCTCAGAATACCATCGCCATCAATTTCAAATGTCATAACCTTTTGTTGACCCATATCTTTCTTGATTTGCATCAAGATGGGATCTTCAACCTACTTCTCCTTAACTTCAGCACAAAGAGATAACTTAGCCAACTCATGAACAGTCACCCCTCCATATTTGGAATCTAAGAGTTGCACTCTCAGATTTGCAAGGCGATGAATATCCTTCACCATCTCTTTCTTTCTTTCTTCTACATGAGAAAGGCTGCCCATAGACAACCTGCTGAGGGCGTCGGCTACAACATTTACCTTGCCCGGATGGTAATGCAGACTCATATCATAGTCTTTCAAAAGCTCCATCCAACGCCTCTGCCTGAGGTTCAATTATTTCTATGAGAAAACATACTATAAACTCTTATGGTCAGTATAAATATCAACATGCACTTCATAGAGATAGTTCCTCAAGATTCTAAGTGCAAACACCACGGCTACTAACTCCAAGTCATGAGTTAGGTAATTGCGCTCGTGAACCTTTAACTGCCTAGATGCATAAGCTATCACCTGACCACGCTGCATCAGTACACAACCAAGTCCCACACGGGAGTCAGCTTTTCCTTCAACTTCTCAAAACTATTTTCACATAAGTTAGACCAAGCAAACTTCATCTTTTCCTGAGTCAGTTTAGTAAGCGGAGCAGCTATGGAAGAAAAACTCTCTACGAACCTTCTGTAATACCCCGCCAAACCTAAGAAGCTCTAAATATCGGTTGGAGTCACGGGTCTGGGCCATTTTCTCACTACTTCAACTTTCTGGGGATCCACTCTTATCCCGTCACTGGACAAAATATACCCCAAGAAGGCAATAGTATCTAACCAAATTCACACTTAGAAAATTTGGCATACAGCTGATGATCCTTAAGGGTCTGAAGAATAATTCGGAGGTGATTGGTGTGATCCTCTTTACTCTTAGAATAGATCAGAATATCATCAATAAATACAATGACGAACAAGTCAAGAAACTAACGGAACACTCTATTCATAAGATCCATACAGGCTGCTGGGGCATTAGTCAACCTGAAGGACATGACTAGAAATTCGTAGTGACTATATCGGGTTTGGAAGGCTGTCTTGGGTATGTCTGACTCCCTAAATTTCAACTGATAATAACCCGAGTGAAGGTCAATTTTTGAAAAACACTTGGCACTCTGAAGCTGGTCAAAAAGGTCGTCAATCCTAGGAAGAGGATATTTATTTTTAATGATGAACTTATTCAGCTGGCGGTAGTCAATGCATATCCAAAGGGACCCATCCTTCTTTCGAACGAAGAGCACGGGTGCACCCCATGGGGAAACACTAGGATGAATAAAACCTTTGTCTAGGAGGTCTGCAAGTTGTTCCTTTAACTCCTTTAGTTCCGCGGGAGCCATTTTATATGGCGGAATAGAAATAGGACAAGTGTATAGCAACACATCAATGCCAAAATCTATCTCCCTATCAAGGGGTATCCCTGGGAGATCTTCGGGAAAAATTTTTGGGAATTCATTCACTACAGGGACTTACTGCAGTGGAAGGTTTCCAACTTTTGAATCTTTTACATAGTTTAGATGATACATATAACCTTTGGATACTAAGATAAGAGATAAAGTCACCTCTAGGTTCCATAGAACTCCCTGCCCATACAATTGGTGTCTCATTCAAGGAAATAAAAAGTGACCTTTTAGGTTCTGCAATCAAGGGTGGCATAACGTGAATGGTGCCAGTCCATCCCAAGGATGGCATCAAAATCTATCATATCCAATTCTATAGGTCTGCCATAGTTTCCCTACTATGAATAGACACGACACAATTTCTATATACCCTTCTGGCAATAACAGAATCACCTACAGGAGTAGAAACAGAGAAGGTTTCTATAATAACTTCAGGTTCAAACCCAAAACCAACAGCCACATAAGGGGTCACATAAGATAAAGTAGACCTGGAATCAAGCAATACGTGAACATCACGAGAAAAGATTCATAACATATCGGTGACAACATCTGGTGAAGCTTCCGCCTCCTGGAAGTTAGTCAAAGAATATAACCGGTTCCGACCGCTTTCAGCAGCTGAAGGGGAACCTTTAGAAAAAGGAGCTGTTACGAATATGTCTCTTTCTAACATTGTATACACTATTTTTAGCAATCCCAATCACCGTCTTTGAGTGACAATGTAAAGAGACTGGTGAAATTTGTCTTCCCCATAAAGGCATATCTATCAAAACATTTCTCAGCCACTCAGCTTCTTTCCCTGCCAACTCGAGGGTAATGAATTCAGCTTACATGGTAGAATGTTCTATACAGGTCTGCTTTGAAGACTTCCACGAAATAGCATTTGCACCCAAAGTAAACACATATCCACTGGTTGAGCTAACTTTATCATTATTAATCACCCAGTTTGCATCACAATAACTTCTAAAACAGAAAAAAATTTATTAAAATGCAAGCACCAATCCATAGTACCTCTCAAGTACCATAACAAGTGATAAAGAGCGTGCTAATTTTCACAACTGGGATTATAAGTATATCTACTCAATCTACTAACAGCATAAGCTTTATCAGGCCAAGTATAGTTTATGAGAAACATTACACTCCCAATTATTTTAGCATATTCAGTTTGAGAAAAACTCAAATCTCTATTCTTTTTCAAGTATGTGCTAGGATCATTAGGAGTTGTCACTGAAACTACATCAAAACAACCTAATCTTTTCAACATCTTTTTAATATAATGAGACCGACACAATGACAAACCATTAACAGTTATTTTTGTATTTATTCCTAAAATCACATCAGCTTCTCCAAGGTCTTTCATTTCAAATTTAGAAAATAAAATTTTCTTAGTCTCATTTACAACTTTCACATTACGGACAAAGATTAACATGTCATCCATATATAAACATATAATCACACAACTAGTGTAACACTTTGAGAGTACACCCTGGGCGTCACTCGGTGCTTACAGTCCCAAAGGACCATAAGCTAACCCATGAGCTAGTATCTGTTGTGAGCACTGAATAATAATATCATAATTGCGGAAGAACAACTAATATGCCATAAGGTTTTATTACTAAATCAATACTAAAATATGAATCTAGAGAAACAACTGTCTGAATCTGATAAAATACTAATAACCTGGAAACAAACTATAATGTCTGAATATTGAATAACTGCCTCTAAACTGAATGACTTAGATTTGATGGGACAGGCCCCAACTAACTCCAACTAACTACTAGACTAAAAACATGAAATAGAAATAATCTATCCTTAAAATATGAAGACTCACCACTACTACTACTAAGATGTCTGAAATGTCTAAGAGCGGTTTGCTAACTGAGCATTAGCACCTATGATATAATACATCATAGCACAAAGAAAAGGTATGAGATCAATACTTGGAATATACTGGTATGCTAAATAAGGTAGGCTGACATGGATGGTTTCATGAACAGGAATAATCAATTATATGGATATACATGTAAAATATGCCGTACTAAATAGAAAGCATGAAATTTGTAGATACTGGGGATGCATGACCAAGCATATTATATGAAATTAATTAATGTCTGTAAACTAAAATACAAAAATAACTGATATCTGCATTCCTTGGTCAAAAAACACTGAGACTAAACTACTGGTCTAATTATTAGTCTTAGACTGTGGGAGCTATCATCTAACTGATATGCCCCAATCTTAACTAATCGGGGTTCAACCTGTAACCCCAGTTGGAAGAGTGTTAATACCATGCCACGGGTACTAACATTTGCTGTGTGGATGCACTAGTCAGGTACATTGTATTCTCCCGAAGGGTGAAGGGTGTCAAGTCTAATCTGGCGAGTGACCCTTACGAGATAGTCTAGCCTATACTGACGGGTGACTTCTCATATCCTACACTGGCTACGTAGTTTTCGAGTTTAAGGACTACTACTAGAGACTCTGCATATATGAAGGGAGAGCCACCATACCTACAATCACTCGGTGCTAAATCCTACTCCTAACTAAATGACACTGAGTTACTGACTATTCTGAGTTTAACTGACTGTTCTAGTAATGCTCATAAATATAATCTAAAATTATTCTGAAGATACTAAAATGAGACAAAGTAAATAGCTATAGTTTTTGGGTATTCAATACCCCCAGAACTAAAAAGCAGTAGTAGTAAAATAGTATCAAACTTAAAGGACATAGCACGAAAACTTCTAGCAAATATTCATTCTTGTAAGAATGCTATCAAATACTTGGTGTTCATAGTTAAAGCCTCTTATGGAAAAAAGCATAAAATTTAAAGAAATAGCATGATTTCAACATCAATGACACTCAAGCATGAGTTAATTCGAAAAATGTAAACTTTGAAATATGTGGAAATTGATAATAACGATAATTTCATTAAAGCATGGCATAAAATTAATATTCATGGATGTAGACACGTAATTTTGTCCCTCCAAAAGATTAATTTTCACCTATTTACCTTATTCTACCATGTACCCCCAACCGTGTAATTATCCATCATAAAAGAACAAAAAATAAAAAACTCCCTAACAAATTTTTTCCCATCCTAACCCCTTTAAACCTTATCCTAACAACCTACCCCACTCCACCCCACACCCTACCTTACCACACCTCCTACCCGTTACCCCACTAACCCCCTCACATTTTTTATCCCTTGGAGAAGATGACAAAAAGAAAAGAGGGGACCATATCCATATACTCCCAATTAACCATAACAAACAAAAGGGATAGGGACACCTCACGTGATCCCCTCATTTCCCATATTTTCACAACAAAGACCTCACTCTTGGGCCACACAACAAAGGAATTCATTCTGAATTTCCATTTAAAACAAGAATAAGGGGGGGGAGGGGGGGGAGGACCAGAGCATAGGGGGGATTCCACCTTTTCGTTTTTTATTCTTTACTCACTCTCAGAACCCCTCACAGAACACACATACCCCTACACAATAAATCGTACACACACAGGGGGACGATAAAGAAATCAGAGGGAGATAAAGAGAGAAAAATAGAGAGAAATAGCAGTTTTTTGTTCTAATTTTCGGTGAAATTTCACTGGAAAAAATAGTTCACAAACCAACCGGAGAGAAACCTTCATCGGAGCTGATCATTCTGGTCAAACCATCGAGAAACATTGGAGACCAGAAACCCCAAACCACCAAAATCCACCAGGAAACCTCACCGGAAAACATTCGAAAACCCGACCAAAAATTGACTCATCTTTTTCGTCCCATCGCATCTCATCAGAAAATTCCAGTGGTGATGTAAATGGATGCCCAATTTATTCGTGACTCAAATCTTGGTGAGAGTTAGGTGTCATTGTTTGGTTTTTCCTTTGAATTATCACGGGTCTCTTTTTGAATCAAATTTTGAGGGATTTTTTTCTACAATTGGTTCATAGTAGAGATTTCAGTGTTCATTGAGGTTCCGATGAGGTTCAAATCGTGAGCTCTGGTCAGGTGCTTGATTTGAAATCAAAAGTGCAATCAAATAATAATCACAGTTCGAAAAACTCAATTTAAGGTTCATCTCTCTCATCTTACTCTTAGTTAATTCTTAGTTTTTATGTGATTGATGGATATCATCTCCATTTTTCTTTTATTCTGCGTGTGATGTGAATGATGGGTGTTATATTATATTGATGGTAGACGTTTGAAATTGTTAATCATGAATTATGTAAATTTGGTGTTAAAAGGGAGTTCAGGGTGGAAGCGAGAAATTGATAAAAAGGGTGAATTTAGATGGATTAAGATTTGTTGATTTTGGTTTAATTTCGTTTAAATATGAACATTGTTGAACACAATAGTAGCATGGTTAGGTCTTTAAATCGATAGGCAAACGTAAGTTGGGTAGGCAAAGTTTAGAATTTGTGATTTAATTGAATGTTTGAAATTTTATTGAATGGTTTGGGTATCTTGCATTGAAAGGATGTATTTATTCACCGAGGAATTCTCCGAGGCCACATGTATATATTTATTAACTGGAGAATGCCCCGACGTATTATGTCAGCGGAAGACGTTCGAGATGAAGGCCCAAGGCATCGGGTGAGGCATTGGAACTTAGTCTAGGATTAGTTTAGAATAGGATTTACATTTTTGTATTTTTCTATTTTTTGGGATTGGATAGTTCGGACCGGACATTACTTTAGTTTTGAACTCTGTTTGATTTATTTGTTTGCTTGTTTTATGTGATTTGTGTGGTTTACAAATTCGTAGTGTCTAACTAGCTGATACTCTCCACCAAGCGACCGTCATAAACCATGGGATCGAGGGGTACCTAACACCTTCCCCTCGGTCAATAGAATTCCTTAGCCGGAATCTCTATTAGCAAACCAGTTTAAGAGTTAAAATATTTTGAAGAGGGATTTCCAAAGGTGACTTGGCACACCAATCTATGTCAAGTGGAGACTCTGAGTTTAAACGTAAATAATCCTTTTTCAAAACAAATTTTCAATATTTTGTCACTTTAATAATAAAACTCTTTCGACCCTTAAATATAATCTTTTTGGTGGTAAAAAAGGGGGTGTGATAGCTTTGGCGACTCTGCTAGGGATCTTTTTCAAAATTCAAGCTTATTTTTGGAGTTGTATCATCTTTTTTTTGCATTATGGGTGTATAGACATTATTTGTGTTGTTTTTTATTATTGTTCTATCATTGTTGAGTGCCTACGTGCTCTTTTTTTACAGTTTTTACCTTATGTGTTACCGCTTTATATCTGACATCATGTGCATAACCCGATCATTCTTTCTGCAACAAGTCTGTAGTACACGTGTTGTACACAACCTCTAGTTGAGTCACCCTTATTTTAGGAGGGAGAGCCATTGGGTTGTATGGAGTAGGTGGACAGCTAAAGCAATCCACTATCGACCATACACTCCACTGAACATCCTTGTTAGTGGACCCCAGCATAGGCCAGCCTTTAGGTCATGCTAATCTGCATCATATTGAGACCTAGCGGGACCCACGTGGCCCTTTGTAGGAGACTCACCTCTAAAGCATCCCTACGTGCTAAATGTTGCATCTTTGAGGGTAATGTGGTCATTTGACAGACTAATTTGGGGAAAGCATATGTTAGAAGTAAAGTGCATAGGCAAGAAATGTTGAAAAAACATTAGAAAAAAAAGGAGTTTCGTAAGTTTTTAGAGTTTTTTATGCCTTTTGATTTTTCTTTCACAATCCAAAAATTCAAAAACATTTTTTTACCTTTTGCACTCATTTTCTCAAAAAAACATCAAAAAAAGTTTCCTTTACCATGCATTCACAATTCAAAAATTCTAAAAAGATTTTTCATTCATAGGAGTTTTTATAAAAGAAAAATTCAAAAAAAAAATGGTAGAGGTTTTGTACATTTCATATAATGAAAATATCATGAAAATACCACAAAGATTTTTTT
>NC_061113.1:18218979-18259134 GCF_002878395.1 Capsicum annuum | reverse complement strand
TAGACTTATGACCATGTTTCCATAATATTGTGTATCTTCCGCATTTCTTTTATCATATGAATTATGTGCATGATTACCAGATAGACAAGGGTGTTTCAGACCTTCATAGTTCGGGATGCTCATCACGGCCGGCGCTCCGGTTCGGGTCGTGACAGAAATGTACTTGCTACTTTCCAACAGATTATCATGGACAAAAAGTCCTTGAGACCAATAACAAAAACCAATTCATGTTTTGTTGTGACCATTTATAATGATAAATAAAAGTATCCTATCTTCATTTTGAAATTGGAAAATGATTTACTCTGAATGGAAAGGAGCAGAAAGAGAAAAGAAAGTTTACAACTATTTTCCTTCCAATGTTATTATTGCGGCATATTTACCTTTAAGTATATCCCTATTTTGAGACGCAAATTGATAATTAGATTAATTAGTGATTTTTGATACTCGCTAAGTGTCAGTATCCATGATACAAATTCTTAAGCCATAACTTGCAACCAATGGGTTACAATCCATTTGGAAAATTAATTTCATTTGAATGAATGTGGATGTTGTCTCAACTCAATAATAGTCTACGAAATAGGGGGAATGTCAACGCATCCAAAAAAAATGATAATCTCAATCAATAGACCCGTAAATAACCAACATGGATTGTGGTGTAGTGGTGGGACTACTCCACTCTTAACCATAGGTCGGTATGGAGAAAATCTTGTTGGGAGCACCACCCCTAGAATGTGCTTTGTAGTGCGCGATCCGAATAAATCAAGGCTCCAATGCGGAAACCGGACAATGAGTGAAAAACCCCAAAAAAAAAAAAAAAAAGTGGCCTGTGAGTGAGTTCATGTGTTGCATAATAGTGAAATTGTTAATCTAACGTAGTTTGATTTAAAAAATTTTGATGCATCCATTCATCAAAAAAATTACTTATGCAATATTACTTTTACATACTTCTAAAACTTTTGGCTCCGTCAGTGATGCATATTCCAAGTTATCTGTAAACGATTATGTTACATTTTTCACATAATTTCTTCAACTAGCTACAATATTTATGGAAATAACATAAAATTATTTAATTTAATTCTGCTTGATTTGAGTTTATATGTTTTTTTCTATTTTAGGGGAAGTTTGGTGAAGGTGTATTGTAAAATAATATATGTTTGGTAAATATTAACATATTCCTATAGATTTGGTAATATTATACCTTATATAGTTAGTTATCTGGTCTGGAAATCATAATTTTCTTAATGAGTTTATTTGCAAAAGGAAATTAAGTGACTTATTTTTTTAAGTACATCCTGCAAGAAAAGATTAAATGTTATAGTCTTTGATACTATTTCTTTATTTAGCTACATTATTTAAGACTGTAATGACTCGTTCGGTCATTTTGACTATTAGGGATCCCTTTTATCATAAAAGACCCTTCTCGTAGGCTTAAAAGATGAATCTTGAATTGCGAAAACGGTTAACACAGTTCTCACGTCAATCAAATGTGTATTAGAGAAAAAAAAAATAAACAAAGAAATGGGAAATGTAAGAGTTTAGTGAAGCCAATAAAGGGGGTTAACGGATACGAAATTATGATGCAACCTATTCTTCCCTCTAAATAAATTGCTAAGATAATAATTAAGTTTCGAATGCTAGGAAAAATACTAATATTGATGTTGGATAGGAATTAGTAATAGTAAGAGAGTTGTCACAAACACTGTGTCGTGGTAAGCCAATGCCTTGAAAGCAATTTCGGCCCAACTCCAGTGCAAATCCTTCTAGACGGTCGCTCCCCAAGGTTCCACAACTACTTCCTAACATGTGCACTCGTGGCTGAAAGTTTGGATGTTTCCTAAACCAATTTTTCAAAAGTTGACAAAGAATAGGAAGCCAAGACTAAAACAGAGAATTGATGAGGGAGAGAGTAATTTGTTTTCTATGTTTTCTGCATGTTTAGCTAACAAATGATTCACCTTAAATAGGTATATCATTTACGTTTTATCCATCACAAGATTTAAAGAAGAGAACATAGTTAATGTACGTAATATAACATTACTCTTGAATTAATGAAAAAGTCATAAAGTAACTTTTTAGACTTCTGAATGCATCTTCTTTCACAAAGTGGAATTTATAAGAAACCGTCATTTGTATCACATTTATGAGTAGTAACTCTCCCATCCTATAAATTATAAATTTTACTGACTTACGGATGTTTACAAATATTTATTATAGAGATTTTAAAGAGTTTTTAATCTTTGCATTAATTAAAAAGGAATTATCCCTCAATCCCCCACTAATGCAAAGATAAAGAATGGAAGAATTTTTGGGCAAAAGGAAGGAACATGTACTTAAGTGTCAGTATCTTTCGATTTGAATTGACACGTATTGATATGAGGCAACAATAAATATCCAAAAAGTGAAGTACTCTTGAACTATATGTACATAAGTTGAGACCCCCACAACACATACCATATTCTTGATTTTAAGCAACCTCCGCGATACTAGAAAGTGCATTTTTGGTCATGCACACAAACCTTGAATCTCATGAGTGCTCGAGAAAGACGACCCAATCATTCATAAAAAAATGACCAACCTTTTACACTCACGTAGGTGATCCATCAAGTCTATCTTATAGACCACCTTAATAGAAGAAATAAGGTCAATCTTATAATACACTACCTCACGCCATAGGAAAAGGATATGTAATGTTTATTGAAGGCCTATATGGCTTCGTTTGACCATAAATGGGTATCTACAATATTACCTCAATCCATTGGCTTTAGCCCCATCCCCTTGATGATTTAAGGACCATTTTCCATGCCAAATCCTTAGTCATAGGATCCGTCAAATTTCTTTCAGATCTTGCATATTCCAAGGGAATAACACCATGTTTCAACAATTGTTTAACTGCTTCATGTATGATGTGAATATATCTCTTTTCACTATTGTATACATTGTTTTTAGCAATCCCAATTGCTGCCTGTGAGTCATAATGTAAAAAGACCGGTGACATTTGCCTTCTCCATAAAGGCACATCTGTCAAAATATTTTTCAGTCACTAAGCTTCTTTTCCTGTCAACTCAAGAGCAATGAATTCAGATTTTGTGGTAGAACGTGTAATACAAGTTTACTTTGAAGACTTTCAAGAAATAACACCTGCTTCCAAAGTAAACACATAGCCACTGGTCCAGCTAACTTCATCATTGTCAGTCACCCAGCTTGCATCACAAAAACCTCTTAAAACAGCTGAAAATTTATTAAAATGAAAACACCAATCCATAGTACCTCTCAAGTACCTTAACAAGTGATAAAGAGCATGCCAATGTTCACTACTGGGACTATGAGTATATCTACTCATTCTATTAACAGCATAAGCTATATCAGGCCAAGTATAGTTCATGAGAAACATTACACACCCAATTATTTTGGCATATTCGGTTTGAGAAACACTAGAATCTCTATTCTTTTTCAAGTGTGTGCTAGGATCATAAGGAGTTCTCACTGAAAACTACATCAAAACAATCAAATCTTTTAACATCTTTTCATTATAATGAAACCGACACATAGAGAAACCATTAACAGTTCTTTTGATTTTTATCCCTAAAATCACATCAGCTTCTCCAAGGTCTTTCATTTCAAATTTAGAAAATAAAAATTTCTTAGTCTCATTTACAACATTCAAATTACAGCCAAAGATTAACATGACATCCACATATACACATATAATCACACAACCCATGTAATGCCTCAGGAGTACACCCTAGGCATCACACGGTGCTTACATCTCAAGGGACCACAAGCTAACCCATGAGCTGGTAACTGCTGTGAGCACTAAATAATAATATCATAATTACGGAAGAACAACTGATATTACATAAGGTTTTATTACTGAATCAATACAGAAATATGAATCTAGAGAAACAATTGTCTAAATCTGATAAAATACTGACAACCTGGATAACTAACTATAATGTCTGAATACTGAATACTGAATAACTGAATCTAATATATGAAAGTCTCTAAACTGAATGACTGGGAGTTGATGGGATAGGCCCCTACTAACCCCAACTAACTACTAGACTTAAAACATGAAATAGAAATAATCCTTCCTCAAAACATGAGGACTCACCACTGCTACTGTTGAGATGTCTGAAATGTTTAAGTTAGTCAGGAACTGAGCATCAACACCTATGATATAATACATAATAGCGCAAAATAAAGGTATGTGATCTATCTTTTGAATGTACTGGTATGCTAAATGAGGTAGGCTGACATGCATGGTTTCATGAATACGTATAATAAATTATCTGAATATACATTTAAAGCATAGAGTACTGAATAGAGAACATGAAATCTGTAGATACTGGGGATACATGACCAAGAATATAACATAAAATGAATAAAAGTCTATAAACTAAAATAAAGAAATAACTAATATCTGTATGCCTTGGTCAAACAACACTGAGACTGAACTACTGGTTTGATTATTGGACTGAGACTTAGGGAGCTATCATCTAACCGATATGCCTCAATCTATGTTAATCAGGGTCCAACCTGTAACCCAAGTTGGAAGAGTGTTAATAACATGCCATGGGTACTAACGCTGGCTATGTGGAAACACTAGTCTGGTATATTGTATTGTCTCGAAGGGCGAAGGGTGTTAAGCCTAATCTGACGGGTGACCCCTGTGAGATAGTCAAGCCTATACTGACAGGTGAATTCTCATATCCTACGCTAGCTACGTAGTTCTTGATTTTAGGGACTACTACTAGCGACTCTGCCTATCTGACGGGGAAGCCAACATCCCTATACTCACTCGGTGATAAATCCTACTCCCAACTGAATGACACTGAGTTACTGACTATTTTGAGTTTAACTGACTATTCTAGTAATGCTCATAAATATAATCTGAAGTTATTCTAAAGATACTCAAATGAGACTAAGTAAATAGCTATGGTTTTCGGGTATTTAATGCCCCCAGGACTCAAAAGCAATAGTAGTAAAATAGTATCAATCTTAAAGGACATAGCATGAAAACTTCTAGCAAATATTCATTCTTGTAAGCATTTTATCAAACACTTGGTCTTCATAGTTTAAGCCTCTCATGGAAAATAGCATGAAATTTAAAGTAATAGCATGATTTCAACATCAATGAAACTCAAGCATGAGTTAATTCGAAGAATGACAACCTTGAAACAAGTGGGAATTGATAATAACAATAATTTCATTAAAGCATGGCATAAAATCAATATTCATGGATGTTCATGGTTGAAAATCACAATTAAATATCATAAATCTTGAAAAAATAATAAATTTGTAATTAAAATTGGATACTTGAACTCCTTGGGTGAAAGGAACCCATGGATGAACATCTAACATACCTAAGTTAATGAATTTGGAAGGATTGATGGCAAGTTCTTAAGATTTGGCCTTGAATTTGAGAGCTAGCGTTTCTTGTTCTTGAAAAGGGGATCTTTAATTTGAGAGGAATTGAATAATGATGAATATTTAGGTCAATTAGGGGTTAACTTTCATGTTTAGGAAGAATTTAGAGCTTAGGAAAAAGATCCAAATGCTCCTAAATGAATTTAAAAATGCAAGCTGAAAACTGAAGATCCCTATTTTTGTCCTTGGCGCGATGCGTCACTATTGTACCAAGCCACTGAAAATGGGACAATTGGGAAATTGGACGATGTTGCAATGCGGTAAGATCACGGTCCTTCACTGGAATGCCATTTTGTCCAACTCCGCGACGCGCCATAATCGCGGAGGCTCACTAGAATTTGCCAAATGTGAACTGGGTCCTTGGCGCGATGTGCTAACATCATGGTACCACACTGGAATCTGACATTTTTTATTTAAACCGTCTTCGCGATGCGCTAAGGGTGAAAATGATGGTGCTTAATGACTGAAACTTAAAATCGTCATAACTTCTTACCCAGGTATCGAATTTGGGCAAATTTTATATCATTGAAAGGCTAATTAAATTTCCTATGCAATGGCAGGCTCTAAACAAATAATTAACGAGTATTCCAAAAATTTATATATGAATAATAATGTATTGGAACTTAGATTATGCTAGATAAATACAGGGTATTACAATATCTCCCCCTTGGTATCATTTGTCCTCGAATGAGACGAGTTATGCTAAGGAAAACTGATGAACTAAGATTACACACTGAACATGCATATCTAATGCACGGAATGCATGACTGAACTGATTTGTAAATGCATGACAAACATGAACATGATGTGTAAGTGAAATTAGTATGATAGAGAGAAATCTTAAGAAGATTGGTACCTTAAACCGAATCTGAATTTGTGGAGAAAAGATGAGGGTACTTTGTCCATATATCTATTTCTGCTTCCCAAGTGGCTCCCTCAATGGACTGATTCTGCCAAAGAACTTTGACTAGTGAAACCTCTTTGTTCCTTAGTCTACGAACTTGAGAATCAAGAATTTCGACTGGAACTTCCTCAAAGGAAAGACTGTGTTGAATATCTAAACTTTCTAAGGGAGTAACTACAGCTGGATCACCAATACACTTATTTAACAATGAGACATAGAATACTAGGTGTACTAAAGCTAGATCTGAAGGCAACTCAAGATTGTAAGCTACCTTTCCAAAATTACTAAGAATTCTGAAGGGACTTACATATCGGGGACTGAGTTTCCCTTTCTTGCCAAATCTTTTCACTCCCTTCATGGGAGAGATTTTCAAGTACACAAAATCACCAACCTCAAACTCAAGATCCTTTCTTGTCACATTTGCATACGATTTCTATGGGATCTGGGGTGTTTTAAGCCTCTTTCTGATTAACTAAACCTTCTCTAAGGCATCAAACACAAAGTTAGGCCCTACTACTACGGCCTCAACCATTTCAAACCAACAAATTGGAGATCTACATCTTCTACCATAGTGATCTTCAAACTGAGCTATTCAGATACTAGAATGATAGTTGTTATTATATGTGAACTCAATCAAAGGTAAGTGGTCATCCCAACTCTTTTTAAAGCCAACTACGCATGCTCTCAGCATATCCTCTAAGGTCTGAATGGTCCTTTCTGCTTGACCATCTGTATGATGGTAGAAAGCTGTACTGAGATGGACTTGGGTACCGAGACCCTTTTGGAATGCTTTCCAGAAGTGAGAGGTGAACTTGGTACCTCTATCTGAGATGATAGATAAGGGAACACGGTGCAACCTAACCAACTCTCTGAGATAAAGTTTGACGTAGTCCTCGGCTGAGTAAGAGGTATGGACTAGCAATAAATAAGCTAATTTAGTCATCCTGCCTACGATAATCCAAATAAAATCTTGCTGATGACGGGTATGAGGCAAACCTGTCACAAAATCCATGTGCACCTCTTCCCATTTCCATGTGGAAATACTGAACTCCTACATGGATCCACTAGGCTTCTGGTGCTCAATCTTAACTTGCTAACATGTAGAATATTTTGCTATAAACTCTGCAATATTCCTCTTTATCCCACTCCATCAATAGATCTCCCGCAAACCATGGTGCATCTTAGCGGCCCCTAGATGAATAGAGTAATGCGCACCATGCACTTCCGCAAGAATTTATTGCCTCACATCTTATACATCAGGAACATACAATCTACCCTAACAATGCAAAACACCATCTCCCCCTTTGGAGAAAACCTCTACTTTATGATCTTTGACTGATTCTTTCAACTTAACTAGACTAGGATCTCTATCTTGCTTTTCCTTCACCTCAATACTAGAGATGATCTAGCGCTACTCTGCACACATACGCTACCTTTTGCTGAATCGAGTAAGTGGACACCTAGTCGAGCAAGCTGATGAACTTCCTGAGCTAACTTCTTCTTACCATCCTCAACATGAGCAACACTATCCACAGACAACCTACTTAAAGCATCAGCCACTATATTGTCCTTCTCCGGATGATACAGAACACTCATTTCATAATCCTTCAATAACTCTAATCACCTTCTCTAAAGTAGATTCAAATATTTCTGAGAGAACACATACTGAAGGCTTTTATGGTCAGTGAACACATCAACATGTACCACATACAAGTAATTCCCCTAAATCTTTAAGGAGAATACTACTATTGCTAACTCAAGATCATGAGTTGGATATTTCTTCTCATGGGGCTTAAGTTATCTAGAGGCATAGGCTATAACCTTACCTCTCTGTATGATGACACAACCTAAACCTACTATAGATATATCACAGTACACAACAAACCCATCTGAATCATCTGGCAAAGTAAGAATGGGGGCTGAGGTGAGTCGAGTCTTCAGCTCCTAAAAATTCTTCTCACAGGATTTTGACCACTAAAACTTAACTTTCTTATGAGTCAATCAGGATATAGGGGATGCAATAAAATAAAATCCTTTAACAAACCGACGATAATAGCCAGCAAAACCCTAGAAACTCCTAATGTCTGATGAAGAGAGGATCTAGGCTAATTTCTCACCGTCTCAGTCTTTTGAGGATCAACTCTAATGCCATCATCGAAAATAATATGACCAAGGAATGCTACTGACCTAAGCCAAAATTCGCACTTACTGAATTTGGCAAACAACTAATGAATTATAAGAGTCTGAAGTACTATTCTGAGGTGATCTGTATGATCATTTTCGCTACGGGAGTAGACAAGAATGTCATTGATAAAGACTATGATGAACATGTCCAAGTACTGCTTGAATACTCGGTTCGTCAAGTCCATGAAAACTGTTGGGGCATTCGTGAGACCAAAGTACATGGATAGAAACTCTAAATGACCATATTGGGTTCGAAAAGTTGTTTTTGGAATGTCACATTCCATGACTCTAAGTTTATGATAGCCTAATCTAAGGTTTATCATTGAAAAGTAGCTAGAACCCTAAATTTGTTCAAATAAGTCATCGATTCTAGGAAGTGGATATCTGTTCTTTACTACAAATTTGTTCAACTAATGGTAGTCTATGTATATTCTGAGATAACCATCTTTCTTACACACGAATAGAACAGGTGCGCCCCACGGGGAGATATTGGGTCTGATGAATCCCTTATCTAGGAGATCCTTTAAATTTACTTTTTACTCATTGAGTTCTGCTAAAGCCATTCTGTATGGCAGAATAGATATTATTTGCGTGTCTGGGAAAAGTTCTATTCTAAAGTTGATTTCCTTTTCAAGAGGAACTCCGGGAAGATCTTGAGGGAACACATCTAGAAATTCCCTCACTACTGAAACTGACTCAAGAGTTAAAGTTTCTGAATTTGAGTCTTTGACTCAAACAAAATGGTAAATACACCCCTTCGATATCATCTTTCTCGCTCTAAGGTATAAAATCAAATAACCTCTAAGAGTTGTGATACTACCCCTCCATTAAAGGACTATTTCATTTGGGAACTAAAAATGAACTATTCTATTTCTATAATCAACTGAGGCATAGCATGAATGGAGCCAATCCATGCCAAAAATGACATCAAAATCTATCATCTCTAACTCCACGAGATCAACTGAGGTAACTTTCTGAGATATTATGATCGAACAGTTCCTGTACACCTGTTTGGCTACAATGGAAACACCTATTGGGGTAGACACTAAAAAGGGCTCTGCTAGAGTTTTGGGACTAACTCTGAAATTGATGGCTATATATGGAGTTAAAAAAGAAAGAGAAGTTTCAGGGTCTAGTAAAGCATAAACATATAAGTGAAAGACCTACAATGTGCCAGTAACTATGTCAAGAGAATTTTACTGATCTTGGCGGGACTGAAGAGAATACAATTTGTTTGAACGCTGACAACTGCTAACACTGGAAGCGGCACCCTACTAAGTTGGGCGACTGGATGGAACTGACGACTTATGGGTCTGGCCCTGTTGGCTTAAATCCCTACCTTTCTAAGAAGATAGCCGATACTCTCAAATCCGATGGCCTGGCTTGCCATACCTAAAGCACACATCACTACTCGCTCTGCACTCACCCTGATAGTGCCTGCCATACTTCTGACATAGAGGGTTCGTATAAGCACTGCTAACACTACCTTGAGAGGGTTCGTACAAGCACTGCTAACACTGCCTTGGGACTTAGAACCTGGTGCTCTATCCCTATTATCATTTCTGAATTTGGGTACTGGGGCACTGGCTGAAGATGGTACTGGGGATGAAGACCTCTGATAAAACTGAGGACAGTTACCACTTTCTGACCTTGGCTGACTAAAATTAAAACTACCCATTCTAGCTCTCTTGTTTCCTCTTTCCCTCTCCTTAATCTTCTGCTTCTCAATTGTTGAGCATGGACCATTAACCTAGACAAGTCCATCTTCTTAATTAGAATTGCTATCCTACTATCAGCTACTACATAAGGAGCATATCTAGCTAACTAAGTAAACTTGAGGGGATAATCCTTCATGCTCATGCTTCCCTACCTCAAGTTAATAAATTCTAACACCTTGGCCTCCCTCAACTCCAATGGGAAGAATCTTTCTAAGAAAGTTGTGGAAAACTCTTCCCACTCTACAATCCTTGCATCAACACCCTTATCTACCTTCGACTACTTAAACCAAGTATGGGTTACATCCTACAACTAATATGTATCTAACTCAGTGCTCTCACTTGATGTCACCCTCATGGCATTCATTACCTTTTGAACCATATTTAAGAATTCTTGTGGATTCTCTTGAAACTTGGATCCCATGAAAGAAGGAGGATTCATCAGGGTGAAGTCACAAATTCTGGTTGCAGCAGTATTGGCCACTGGGTTGGCCAGAACAACAGTTGGCCATTCATTCTGTGCTGCTATGAATTCGTTAGAGTGGTGAACATAGCTCTGAATTTTGTGTGAGAGACATGCTCGTCCAGAGGATTTTCCTGGACTGGATGAGGTGCTGGTTGCTTTCATACTCCTCTTCTGTTATTCTTTTTAGAAGGCATGTTCCATATATGAAAAGAAGAAATAGATTAGACTGAGAGTTTAACATGACATGAATACTGAAAGAATGGAAACTTTTCCTAAATGCCTTGTAGCCTCCAATCCATAAGTGTGGTGTGCTACACACCCATGCACAACACTCTACTTGATGCAACTTTCAAACATCCTGGGACACTTTAAAACCTTAGGTTTTGATACTAAGTTTGTAACACCTCGAGACTACACCCTGGGCGTCACACGGTGCTTACAATCC
This sequence comes from Capsicum annuum, assembly GCF_002878395.1. NCBI lineage: Eukaryota > Viridiplantae > Streptophyta > Magnoliopsida > Solanales > Solanaceae > Capsicum > Capsicum annuum. The sequence continues at coordinate 18,247,993 of NC_061113.1, read as the reverse complement.
CAAGGGACCACAAGCTAACCCATGAATTGGTACCTGCTGAGAACTGAATAGTAATATCATAATTGCGAAATAATAAATGATATGCCATAAGGTTTTATTTCTGAATTAATACTAAAATATGAATCTAGAGAAATAGTTGTATTAATATGATAAAATACTAATAACTTGGATAACTAATTGCAATGTCTAAATACTGAATAACTGACTCTAATGTATGAAAGCCTCTAAACTGAATGAATGGAAGTTGATGGTACGGTCCCCAACTAACTCCAACTAACTACTAAAATGAAAACATAAAATAGAAATACTCTGTCCTCAAAATATAAGGACTTACCCCTACTACTGCTGAGATGTCTGAAATGTCTAAGCGCGGTCCAGGAATTGTGCGTCAACACTTATGATATAATACATCATAGCGCAAAAAAAAGGTATGCAATCAGTACTTTAAATGTACTGGTATGCTAAATGAGGTAGGTTAACATGCATGGTTTCATGAATAGGAATAACAAATTATCTGAATATATATATATATAAAGCATGGAGTACTGAATAGAGAGCATGAAATCTGTAGATACTGGGGATGCATGACCAAGCATATAACATGAAATGAATAAAAGTATGTAAAGTGAAATACAAAAATAAATGATATCTGTATGCCTTGGACAAACAACACTAAGACTGAACTACTGGTTTGATTATTGGACTGAGACTGTGGGAGAAATCATCTAATTGACATACCCCAATCTATGCTAATCGGGGTCCAACCTGTAACCCCAGTTGGAAGAGTGTTATACCATTCCACGGTTACTAACACTGGCTATGTAGATCCACTAGTCTGGAATATTGTATTGTCCCGAAAGGCGAAGGGTGTCAAGCCTAATCTGATATGTGACCCCTGCCTGATAGTCAAGCCTATACTGACGGGTGACTTCTTATATCCTATGCTAGCTACGTAGTTCTAGAGTTTAGGTACTGCTACTAGTGACTCTACCTATCTGAAGGGGAAGCCACCATCCCTACACTTACTCGGTGCTAAATCCTACTCCCAACTGAATGACACTTAATTACTAACTATTTTTAGTTTAATTGATTATTCTAGTAATGCTCATAAATATAATCTAAAGTTATTCTGAAGATACTGAAATGAGACTAAGTAAATAGTTATGGTTTTTGGGTATTCAATACCCCCCAGGACTCAAAAGCAATAGTAATAAAATAGTATCAAACTTAAAGGACATAGCATGAAAACTTCTAGCAAATATTCATTCTTGTAAACATTTTATCAAACACTTGGCGTTCAAAGTTTAAGCCTCTCATGGAAAATAGCATAAAATTTAAAGTAATAGCATGATTTCAATATCAATGACACTCAATCATGAGTTAATTCGAAGAGTGACAACCTTGAAATGTATGGGAATTGATAATAACGACAATTTCATTAAAGCATGGCATAAAATCAATATTCATGCATGTTCATGGAGACTCATGGTTTAAAATCATAATTAAATATCATAAATCTTGAAAAGATGATAACTTTGTAATTATAATTGGATAAATGGACTCCATGGGTGAAAAGAACCCATGGATGAACATCTAACATACCTGAGTTAATGAATTTGGAAGGATTAATGGTGAGTTCTTGAGATTTGGCCTTGAATTTGAGAGCTAGGGTTTCTTGTTCTGTAAAAAAGGATCTTTAATTTGAGAGGAATTGAATAATGATGAGTGTTTAGGTCAATTAGTGGTTAAATTTTATGTTTAGGATGAGTTTAGGGCTTAGAAAAATAACCAAAATACCCCTAAACGAATTTAAAAATGCAATCTGGAAACTGAAGATCCCAATTTTTGGACTTGGCGTGATGCACCACTATTGCGTCAAGACACTGGAAAAGGGACAATTGAGAAAATGGACGATGGAGTGATGCGATAAGATTGTGTTCCTTCACTGGAGTGTCATTTTGTCCATCTCCACGACGTGCCATAATCGTGGAGGCTCACTGGAATTGCCAAACGTGAACTGGATCCTTGACGCGATGTGCCAATATCACGGTACCACACTAAAAATTGACAATTGTTATTTAGAATGGCTCCGCAATGCTCTAAGGGTAAAAATGATGGTGTTTAACAACTGAAACTTAAAATTGCCATAACTTCTTACCCGGTTATTGGATTTGGGCAAATTTTATATCATTGAAAAGATGATTAAATTTCCTATGAAATGGTAGGCTCTAAACTAAAAATCAATAAGTATTTTAAAAATTTATATATAAATACTCATGTATTGGGACTTAGATTATGCTAAGGAAATACAGGATATTACAATCCAATCCTATCATTTTAGAATAAACACAGGTATCAGATGAATTAATAATAAAGCCATTATCCATTAATATGAAATTAAATTATTTATACCACTGCTTAGGTGCTTGCTCAAGTCCATATAAGGACTTTCTCCATTTGCATATTTTATCCTCTTGCCCTGGGACCACAAAACTCAGGTTGAGTCATATAGATCTCTTCCTCTAATCACCATTTAAAAATATAGTTTTGACATCCATTTGGGTACCACTTAACTATGAATAGCAACTAGAGAAATAAGAGTCCTAATGGTTGCTATTTTGGTCACAAGAGAATAAGTATCAAAATAATCAACACCCTTCTTTTGGTTAAAACCTCTAATCACAAGTCTAGCCTTGTATTTATCAATTGTACCATCAGGCCTCAATCTTTTCTTAAATATCCACTTGCTACTGATGGGTTTATAACTTTTAGGCAAATCATACAAGTCCTACGTGTGATTAGAAACTATAGAGTCTAATTCACTTTTACTAGCCTCTTTCCAAAACATTACATCTATTGAACTCATTGCTTCATCAAAAGTTTTAGGATCTTCTTCTATTAAGTGGATTGACACTAATTCATTATTTAAATTATCAATATCAAATCCCTTAGTTAAGAATGTGGTGATAAAATCAGGACCAAAACTAGTCTTAATTTTGCGTCTTTTACTCCTTCTAAGTTCATTTTCATGCTCTTTGGCAATAACATCATAAGCAGGCATAACATGAGAGTTAATATACATAGATACAGAAGTATTATTTTGCACATCACTAGGCACATCACTTTTCAAAGATAAAACATGCTTAAAAAATTATGCATCTCTAGATTCACAAATAGAATAATTATTTAAAGACATAAATTTATATGCAGCAATGTTTTAAGCATAACCAATAAAGACAGTGTCAAAAGTCTTAGAGCCTACATTTACCTATCTAAAAGTAGGTAGACCAACCTAAGCCAAACACCCCCACACTTTCAAAAATTTCAAGTTAGGGGAAAATTCTTTTCATAAATCATATGAAGTTTTATCTAACTTTTTATGAGAAGAAAAGACAGTGCCCCCCCATATAGTCAGGTAGACCTAAGCTTAAAAGCATAGAATTCATCATTTCCTTAAGAGCTCTATTCTTTCATTCAGCTACACACGATTTTTGTTGGGGAGTATAAAGAGAACTAAACTCATGGATAATATAATTTTTCTCACAAAAATCTTCTAGAGTTTTATTACTATATTCACCACCTCTGTCAGATCTAAATCTCTTAATTTTTCTATCTAATTGATTTTCTACTTCTGCTTTGAATTTTAAAAATATATTTTCAGCGTCATCTTTAGATTTAAGCAAGTATAACTTAGTGTACCTAGAAAAGTTATCAACAAAAGTAATGTAATACTTCATTTCACCTTTGCTAGCAATATTCTTGAAATCTGTTAAGTCTGAATGTACTAGTTCAAGCAATTCGGTCTTTCTGCTAGTAACATATTTAAAAAATTTCTTAGCATGTTTTGCTTCTATACACACAGGACATTTAGAAATTTCATCAATATTTACTGTAGAAATTAATCCTATTTTTCTAAGTCTTTTAATAGAAGCAATATTACCATGACCTAACCTACCATGTCATAAATTAATAGACTCGGCAATATAAGCAGAATTAGAAATATTTACATTATTAACAGTCTCTTGATCAATGTTCAGTACAAATAATCCCTCACAAAGATATCTCTTCCCAACAAAGTTTCCTCCACGAGAAATAATTATTTTATCAGCTACAAAAATAAGTTAAGGCCTACTTTGTTGAGAAATGCTCCAGAAACTAAGTTTCTACGGAGCGAGGGAACATACAGAACATTGTTCAAGAATAATATTTTTCCAGAAGTTAATTTAAGTAAAAATTTTCTTTTACCCATAACTCCAATAGTAGTGGATTTACCCATGTAGACGCACTCGCCATTGGTGGATTTCTCAGAGTCATGAAATAATTCTTTATTAGTGCAGAAATGTCTTGAAGCGCCTGTGTCCAACACTCAGTCAGTCTTGTTAGACACCAGGTTCGTCTCGACGATTACTACTGCAATCACTTCATAACCCTCAGCAAAATGAATTTTGACATTATTTTTTCCTCCCTGTTTTGAATTTTGCAAACTATCCCATATTTATTTAGCAAATTTTTAAGTAAAAAAAAAAATCAAATAAAGTATTAGTCATATGACTAAATAAATGCCCTCTAGCATTTATGTTATCATTTTTAACCTTCTTTTTACAAAGTTCATCAATAATCATAACAACATTAAAACCAGTAATGATGTTAGAACCATCATTAAATAAAATATAATCAACTTCTAATTGTTCCAAGAAAATAAAAAAGAATTGGTGACCAACTTTTAAAATTATTTTCGTCTAATGGCTCAATTTTTGACAAACCAGGAAAATTTTTGTTCAAAGAATTAGCCATTTATCAATATTGTATGTAAGGAAATCGCTTTCAAATTGTTAGGAAAAATACTACACTATTGATGTTGAATAGGAATTAGTAATAGTAAGAGAGTTGTCACAAACACTGTGTCGTGGCAAGTCACAGCCTTGAAAGACATTTCGGCCCGACTCCGATGCAAATCTTTCTAGATGGTCTCTCCCCAAGATTCTACAGCTACTTCCAAAGACGTGCACTCGTGGCTGGGAGTTTGGATGTTTCCTAAACCAATTGCCCAAAAGTTGACAAAGAATAGGAAGCCAAGACTAAAATAGAGAATTGATGAGGGAGAGAGTAATTTGTTTTCTATGTTTTCTGCATGTTTAGCTCACAAATGATTCACCTTAAATAGGTATATCATTTACGTTTTATCCATCACAAGAGTTAAAGAAGAGAACAGAGTTAATGTACATAATATAACATTACTCTTGAATTAACGACAACGTCATAAAGGAACTTTTAAGACTTCTGAATGCCTCTTCTTTCACAAAGTTGCATTTATAAGAAATCGTTATTTGTATCACATTTATGAGTAGTAATTCTCCCATCCTATAAATTCTTATGACTTATGGATGTTTACAAATATTTATTACAGAGAGTTTAAAGAGTTTTTAATCTTTGCATTAATTAAGAAGGAATTATCCTTCAGCGAAGAGATATAATTATAGTGCTACCACATTTTAGTACATCGAAGAGATAACTCTAGTTGTTGTTTTCAAATTATTAACTTAGTCAACTATATATGTCAATGGTGTAATCAGGATAAGGAAGCAATGGGGATGATGACCGTGATCACCAATTGATATGCAACGTTGGGTCGCCAGTATGTGACATAAGGATACGTACTTGCTATTGTCCAATAGCTTATCATGGACAAAAAGTGCTTAAGACCAACAACAAAGACTGATTTATGTAGTTTCCTTGTACAATAATTTTATTGGAGAAGTTAAAAGAGATAGAAATAGGCATCGTGGCTGGCAGGTTCGATTTTTTTAAAAAAAAGGATTGATATATGTTTTTTTGGTCAATCATTCTATCACGATCCGAACGAAGGCTCTGACTATGACGGACATCCCGAACCATGAATGACCGAGAGACCTCTTAGCATGTAATCGTAAGCATAAAAATTACCTGTACAATAATTTTATTGGAGTAATTGAAAAAGCCAGTCATAAGCATCTTGGCAAAAGACTGATATATGTTTTTTTGGTCAATCATTCGTAGTGATCAATAAAAGTACCTATCTTTATTTTGAAAATGGAAAATGGTTTACTCTTTCTAAAAATTTTATTGGCATAGTAAACGCTATTATTCTTGTTTCAGAGTTTTAATTAAATATACCTCTATTTTGAGATATCCCTTGGTTATCTTATTTGTCTATTATACTAAAAAAAAATCCAATAATACTTATTTAATTTGAAAAATCAATGAAAATTTATCACTTTTTCTTTCTTTAGTCTAAGAATATTCTATAATATTTATTTTCCTTTCAAGTTTAGAATTTACACTAATCACAAAATATTTAGTTTCCTTATAGTTTGGTGCATGTCAGCATGTGTATTGCTTCCGGCCTATATATATATTGCTAAAATCAGCAGTACGTTAAGTTGCAAAGATATTAAATCATATAGTTATAGTTATTCTTGTGCTACGACTACACTTGGAAGAGAATGAAGAAGGCAACATTTCTTAAGACTTTCTTGGTCTGTTGTTTGCTTATTTTGTTAGGTAAGCATATTTTATCTATTTACCTATATTACTCAGTAATACAGATTCTATGTGCAGGCTATAGTGACAATTTATCGAGTAATTTAGAGGTTGTAGTATCTTTTTTGTTTCTTGAATTTGGTCCTTTTCTTATTTAATAATTATAAAATATTTTTCATACTTCAAAGATAGTTTATTGTAAATCGTTTTAAGATTGCAACAACAATGTTAATGGTGTAATCAGGACAAGGAAGCAATCAGGACAAGGAAGCAAAGGGGGTATTTTGTGTAATGACGATGATGACTGTAATCATCAATTAATATGCAACATTGGGGCTCCAGTATGTGACATAAGAACACGTACTTGCTATTGTCCAACAACTTATCATGGACAAAAAGTCCTTGAGACCAACAACAAAGACTAATTCATGTGTTATGGTGACCATATATAATGATGAATAAAAATATCCTATCTTCATTTTGAAATTGTAAAATGATATACTCTGTCCAAATGAAGAGGAACTAAAAGTCACTTGATTTTAAAAAAAGAAGTTGAAAGTCATTTTCCTTGCAATGTTATTGTCGCGGCATATTTACCTTCAAATATACCCCTATTTCAAGATGCAAACTAATACTTAGATTAATTAGTGATCCTTGATACTCGCTAAGTGTCAGTAGGTCATGATTCAAATTCTTAAGCCATGACTAGAAACTAATGAGTTACTATACATTACGGTTCTCACATTAAAAAAAAATGGAGTTACAAACTTAAATAAAAGTCTGAACATTCTATTGCGCTGAAAATCATAATACATGATACAAAGTCTAAAACACAATAATAGCCTACAAAAAAGGGGGAATGTCAACGCATTCGAAAAAAAAAATGAATATCTCTATTAATAGACCTGTGAATGAGTTCAAGTGTTGCATGATCTGAGGTGGATTTATGCACTTCGGTGTTGTTATCCGGGTTTATTTAGCGGTATTTAGAGGAATTTTTGTGTGCTTAATGAGTCAATGATGATATAAATGAGCATCTTAGTATTTAATTACTTGATAACAATGTTTAAGGTATATTTCAAACAAGTTTGGATTCAAATTGATCATTTAGAGTTCATATGAGAAAACTAGTGTTACTAGCTTGAGGTAGGTTTTGTTCTAGTTGATCGCTATGGATTCTAATGTGTATAATGAGTTTCTTATGGTATGATTGTGTAATTATGTGTGGAGAAAGATGTTTATAATGTTCAAGGGTCAATTAATCAAGTCAAGGGTCAAACCAATAAGTTAAAGATAAAAGTGGATGAAGCCTAGTCTTAGCTCGAGTTTCTAGTTCGTTGTCTTGGATGTTGTGTTGTGTTGAGCTCTAAATTATTATGTTTAATTCTATAGGATGCTTGGTTAATGGATTATAATGATATATAAAGGATATAAAAGCATCAAATTAAGTGGAAATAACTCAAAAAGTCTTGAAATGGATCAACGAAAGCATAAGACACAACTTGACGCAATTTGGATATCTAGAATGTCAACGGCGCGTCGCAGTAGCAAACTGTCATGACCCAAAACAAGGTCCTGATCGTAATGAGAAACCTGAACCATGAAGGCCCAGGCGCCCCTTTATTTCTGGCAATCATGCATAACATTCATATACTTTAATAAATACAAAAATAGATAATAAAGATGGTAACATGGTCAAATCACTTAGTTCAGCAGAATAACACGAAACTTCAGTTCATAATATTCACAAAATCATTTGACACCAGTCTGTAAAATTTCTATCACTGTGAAGGTCAACATCTATCTAAACACTGGGACAGGGCCCCAGTCAGACCATAAAACAAAAGAAATAACAAAGTTTAATCACCAGGCTTTCTGAAATACAGAAGGCTCACCAACTACAATTTCTGACATACGAATCTACTATTGAACGGGACCCCGGGACTTTGTCTAAGATCCTGAAATATAGGGGGGTCAATACAGATGTACTGGTATGTGAAACAACCCAAAATAACAAGTTTTATACAAAAATAGATGAGAACCTATCGTAATAACAGTGAATATTACGTAAATAAATACATGGGCACATTTAATAATTTCAAAATAGCTCTTGAAAACCTTGACTCACTCTTTGTCATTCTTCTGAGCTAAATGGTACACCCTACAATCTGTAATTCCACGGGCTATATGAAATTCGCCCTTAGCTCGGCAGTCAAGCCCCCAATCGAAGTTTGCCACAAGGATCAGAGTATATATAAGGGGGACACGCAAGATCACACAGCAGGGTGCCAAAATCCCCAATCAAATCAACATGTCATGGTAGTGTACAAGATCACAAAGCATGTCTCCAAACCATAGTCCCAATTTGGGATGACATGAATCAAGGTACACAAGATCACAAAGCATGGTACCATAACCTTGTGTCGACAAATCACGATTTCTAGCATAGAGTCTTTCAACTCGTACTTTCTTCGAGTAACCTACTATCTCTCTTAAGCCCAACTTTTAGTTTTTTAAAACAAGCATGTTTCATACTTTTAAAACATTCCATACTTATCTTGTTAAGGCATCATACCCTAACTTGTAAGTCAATAACATATCCAATTCACAGCCCATCAAATTTAAAACATGCATATGAATACCCAAGATTCATAACATCACAATAAAGTCATCACTTTGAAATCACAAGAACACTTAGGCAGTTAACCTCTCTTTGCAAGATTCAAAGCATATGGTGATCATGTCAATTTATTCAATTGTATGCAATTATTTTCCTTTAAAACAATAATGTAGCAATAACAAGAAACTCCCTCTCATCATCTATAAACCATGTCAAAAACCATGATATTGAGAAGATCACTTTTAAATCTTAAGGCATGCACTTCAACTCATTCACAAAGAAAAATGTAAAATTGAGTTCTCAACAAGAGAGGGAATTCATACTCATGCTCTCAATCAATTTTAAAAAATACACGAAATCATACATACATATAGTTATAATTCAATTTTCATGAAAAGTAATTCAAGACAACCATTGTTTTCAGCAAAACAGTCCCATGATGCATACTTTTCGAAAATCATATTGAATACTTCATTATAAATCATAATTGAGGATCTTTAATATTGATAAAATATTTAAACTTATTCCCAAGATTTTTAGAGTAGTCCCACATACCTTAGATTATAAAATTGAAAATATGGAACCCGGATCTTGATAGATGGAATCCGGATCTTGATTCGTTTCTTGGAATTCTTGATCTTAGGGATGAGCTCTTGATCTTTGGGAGAGAGGTTAGGATTTTTGTTCTTGAGAAATTTAAGTAAAAATGGGCATACTCTGCCCTAAAAATGCTTTAATCACAAGTTAATACGATTAGGAATTGTAGGTAAAAGATGAGACTGCCCTCAGACTTAAAAGTTGCAGAAGAATCCCATTTGTTAAGCTTACCGCGACGCACTGAGTGGGTCATCGCGATACCCACCGCGACGTGGTGAAATCGCGGTGACTCACTGGATTGTGACAATTGCCAATTTAGGGTTCACCATGAAGCGGTGCATATGCGATGAGTTTCTGGAATTTCACAAATGCTGAATTGGCCTTCATCGCGATGCGGTGAGGCTTTCATCACTATTTCCACTGCGATGTGGGGGGATTCATGGTGGCTTTCTAGAACAAAAATACAAAAAAATTTTAGACGCTCATCAAGACTCAATCAATAGAAAGGCTTTTGGAACATTGACGCGAGGAATGATAGTCTACATTCTTGCTCGAAAATGCGGGGTGTTACATTATCTCCCCCATTGGGATCATTCATCCCCAAATGATGGGTAGGGACTTTTTGAAACTCTATAAGTGTATAATAAAGAACGAAACCTTGCATTGAATATTTTTCCCTAAGAAAATATGCAAAGGCATCAAACGAGCTTTATGATAACCCCTAATGAAACATGAAAGCACGAAACATGGGATAATGAGATTTTACATAGGGATGATCTTGGACATGAGTTCTATGAATCATAATCATGACAACATAAGGTAGGGGTTTATTTGATGATCATAGACCAATTTATATTGGTAATAATAATGGAATAAGATTTCACGGAAGATAGGATTAGAAGCATTCTCTACCTTACACGGTACCACGAATAGACTTAAACTTAGAGGTATTAATTGTCTACACCCCAAACAATAAATAGCATACTTCACACTCGTCAATTTATAATTATCCAATCACACATCTAACCATAAGAGTTTGACACCCAATGTAAAGAGTTTTTATGTTGAAGCATAACTCGGAGTAACAAGGTAGTAATTTAAGCTACAGGTCCCTGTACTATACATCCCCTTAAGAATATTTCTTCCCCTTATCAGTATCATCAAACAATCTTGGATTTTAATTCAAGGAATACTAATCCACATAGTACTTGAGTTGAGCTTTCATCAATCACAACATTCAAAATTGTCATTACTACACCCACTTCATGCATCTCCCAACTAAGACCAACAATTTCAATCACTCTCACAAAAAATTTTGCCACATTTCTCCTTCCTAGCTATTTCACACAACAAAATTTCATCTCCTTCTTTTCCCCTCTCTCCTATAATTTTTGCTAAAGAAATCATATCGAAACTTTTACATTCAACATCATCTACTCTACCTAAAACATCACCACGCTTCCATAACAACCATTATACTAACATACGGAGGGTCACTGAAGGACCTGAGCATAAGCATCATGAATTAAAGTAATACTTGTTAAATCATAACTTATAATTATTGTACAACTCAAGGAGGGACATGAAATGAAGATACGATAAAATAAACACGAAGTACTTCCTATATCAACTGTTTGGATCATAAGTAAAGAGTCGTTCGGCACGAACACAACACAATATGGTTTCCTTAGGACAGAACAATAAGAGAAATATGGATGCACATATCATGAGCTATATGGCATAAAGCCAAAATTTATGTCATTAACAACTAAGAAAAGGATTTCACTTAAAGTGATTGCTTCTCATTCTAAGTGCTGAAATTTTCCAGGAGTTAACATAAATTTTATCACTTTGGCTAATACCGACATAAAATGATTCCACAAAATATTAAAATATATTTTCTTAGTACCAAACATGATGTGAGACATAAATTTGGATCATGAGCAACATAGCATAGAACTTGAATACATTTAATATTGGATCATAGAGGGATATTCTTGCTTATAGTTTGGAGGCCAGAACATGCCATGAGTTTTATAGATATCATGACCCGAACCGAGGCTCTAGCCGTGACGAGCATTCCAAAACATGAAGGCCCAGATGCCCTTCTAACTTGTAATCATATACACCATTCATACAAAATTAAGGAAATGCGGAAAAAAAATATATAGAAAAACGGAATGATGGTCATAAGTCTGATACAAGTTCAAAAATGGAAAATGAAATCCAAAACCATCTAACAACATCTGAAAACCGTCTGCGAAATCTCTACTACATGACTAATGATAAATGTCTGAAAATAAATAGGCCTTATGAAATATAGAAGGCTCACCGACTGAACTCTGCACTTTCATCTGAGGAACTCTACTGCTTATCAAGACCCCTAGATTGTGCCTCAGAACCTGAAAGGTAGGGGGTCAATACAGTTGTACTGGTATGCGAAGAAATCTAAAATAATGAATTTATACATATAAAATAGATGAGAGCAGATTATGAAATATCATGTATGATATGTTTCAAAACACATGGGCATTTCTTGAATAATCATAAAACTTTCTGTCAATGTTGTTTTCTGATCTTTGCATTACTTCTGAGTTAGATGGAACTCCCCTACAAGTCTAATATTCCACGGTCTATATGGAATCCACCATTTACTCGGTAGAGAATCCCCCAACCCAAGTGTGCCGCAAGGATTGGAGTGGTCTGATTATGATACACCACAGGTCCCTAGGCCAGCGTAATATAATATATCCAGATTGGTAAATCATGATTTTGGGCAATGATTTGTCTGATCTCGTGCCTTCTTCGGGGACACCTAACATTTCTTGAATTGAATTATTGAAATGGTGGTCCCAAAACTTGTGTTTTGCAAATAGAGATTTATGATAGACTAATAATGGCTCAGAGATGTGACTTGCAAGTCAATGCTATGACGATACCGTATGTATTTATGCCATAACAGATTATGTTTTCAGAGTATATTTTTAGAGTATGTTTTCAGAGCATATTTTCAGAGCATGTTTTCAGAGACTGCATGTTTTGATAGAGTTTTAAAAAGGGGATTAAAGAGGGTTAGGTGGTTACCCAAAGAAAACATTAGTTCAAGCAACTCTTATCCTGAAACTGTATTTTTTGATACAGATAGATTATTATTGTACGCTGGTGATGGCAGTGTGGTGTAGTAGATTCAGAGACTTCGATCCTTGTGGCACACTTAGGTTAGGGCTACGCTGCCGAGTTAATGGCAGTTTTCGTATAGCCCATGGGATTTTTCAGAGTTGTAGGGTATACCACCTAGAACAGAAGTAACACAGATTTCTCAAAGTTGAGATGATTTTTAGAGAGTCTTTAAAATGCCCATATGAATTCTTACTAATGATATACTTATTAACTTTTTTAAATTGCTCTGATATATGTTGAATAATAAATAATTATTTTGGATATGCTCTGCGTACCAGTACATATGTATTGACCCTCCTTCCCCCTACCTCTCAGGTTCTAAGACTCAATCTAGGGGTCCAGATAAGTAGTAGATAATTCAGACAGTTGATCAGATTGTGTAGTGGTGAACCTTCTCTATTCCAAAAGGCCTGTCTTTTTAGATTATGTCACTTATTTCAGTTTTGGTCTACTGGGGGCTTTGTCCCAGTTTCAGACAGTTATCAAATTTTCATGTAGTAGAGATTTCGCAGACTAAGTCAGATGTTATTTAGATATAGTTGATTTACAGTTTCCATACTTATGTTGAATTCAGAATTAACCATGTTTTCATAGAAGATTATATTTCTAGGTATTCTTTTATTATATGAATGTTGTGCATGATTACCAGATAGAGAAGGGCATTCCGGGACTTCATGGTTCGAGATGTCCATCACGGCCAGGCCCTAGTTTGGGTCTTGACACAAGGCTATCTCTTGGGAAGTACTACCTGGCCTCATATGCTCTACTTTAACTTGTTGGCAGCTTAAACACTTGGAAACAAAATTAGCCACATCACACTTTATATTATTCCACCAGTATATAGTTTTTAGATCATGATACATCTTAGTAGAACCTGGGTGAACAACATACCTCGAAGTGTGAGCTTCATTAAGGATTCTCTTTTACAACACATCTATATCAGGCACACATAGTCTACCCTGATATCTCAAAATCCCATCGCCACTAATTTCAAAAGACATCACTTTCTGCTGACCCATATCATTCTTGATCTGCATCAAGATGGGGTCTTCAACCTGATTCTCTTTAACTTCAGTACAAAGGGAAGATTTAGCTACCTCATGAACAACCACTCCCCCATCTTTGGAATACAAGAGTCGTACCCCTAGATTCGTAAGCCAGTGAATATCCTTCACCATCTCCCTCTTCCCTTCCTCAACATGAGTAAGACTTCCCATGGATAACCTATTGAGGGCGTCTGCTACTACATTTTCCTTGCTCAAATGATAGTTCAGACTCATGTCATAATCCTTCAAAAGCTCCAACTAACGCCTTTGCCGGAGGTTCAATTCTTTCTGTGAGAAAACATAGTGTAAACTCTTATGGTCAGTAAATATATCAACATGCACCCCATAAAGATAATTCCACCATATTTTAAGCGCAAACACCATAGCCGCTACCTCCAAGTCATGGGTGGGGTAGTTTCACTCATGCACCTTCAATTTTCTAGATGTATAAGCCACTACCTTACCGTGCTGCATGATAACACACCCAAGTCCCACTTGGTATGCATCACAGTACACAACAAAACCTTCTGTTCCTTCCGAAAGGGTCAAAATAGGAACAGTTGTCAACTTGTCTTTCAACTTCTCAAAACTATTCTCACAAGAGTTGGACCATACAAACTTCACCTTTTTCTGAGTCAACTTTGTAAGTGGTGCAGCTAGGGAAGAAAAACTCTCTACAAACCTTCTGTAATACCCTGTCAAACCCAAGAAGCTTTGAATATCGGTTGGAATTGTAGGTCTGGGCCATTTTCTCACTGCCTCAATCTTTTGGGGATCAACCTTAATCCCGTCACTAGATACAATATGCCCCAGGAAGGCAACGTCATTAAGCCAGAATTCGCACTTGGAAAATTTTGCATACAACTTATGATCTTTGAGAGTCTGAAAGATGATTCAGAGGTGCTTGGCATGATCCCCGTCACTCTTAGAATAGATCAAAATATCTTAAATAAAAACTATAATAAACAAGTCCAGCAACTGATAGAAGACCCTTTTCATTAGATCCATAAAAGTTGCAGGGGCATTGGTTAACCCGAAGGATATGAGTAAGAAATCGTAATGATCGTATCTGGTTCAAAAATATGTTTGTGGAATGTCTGACTCTCTAACTTTCAACTGATGATATCCCGAATGAAGGTCTATCTTTGAAAAATATATAGCACCCTAAAGTTGGTCAAAGAGATCATTAATCATAGGAAAAGGATATTTATTTTTAGAAGTGACTTTGTTCAGCTGGCGGTAATCTATACACATACGTAGAGAACCATCTTTATTCGCATAAAAAGTACAGGTGCTCCCTATGGAGAAATACTAGGGCAGATAAAACCTTTGTCTAGAATGTTTTCAAGCTGTTCTTTCAATTCTTTTAGTTCTGTAGGAGTCATTCTATATGGTAGAAGAGAGATGGAATAGGTATCTGGCAACAAATTAATACCAAAATCTACCTTTCTATCAGGTGGTATTCTTGGGAGATCATCTAGAAAGATTTCTAAAAATTCATTTACCACGGGTATTGACTGGAGAGAAGGACTTTTGATATTAGAATCTTTAACCTGAATAATATGGTACAAACAATCTTTGGAAATAAGTTTACGGGCTTTGAGGTAAGATATAAAGTTCCCTCTAGGTGCTAAAGAATACCCCTCCGATTTTATCATTGGTTCATTCGGAAAAGAAAAGGTGACTCTTTGGGTTCTACAGCTTAACATGGCATAGCACGAATGAAGATAGTCCATCTCTAAGATAGCATCAAAACCAATCATATCAAGCTCTACGAGGTCTGCCACAGTATTCTGGCTAAAAATAGATACAACTCATTTTTATACACTCTCCTAGACACAACAGAGTCACCCACAGGAGTGGAAACAGAGAAAGGTTCTGAAATTACATCAGGATCAAACCCAAAACCAACAGCGACATAAGGGGTCATATAAGACAAGGTAGACCCAGGATCAAGTAGAATATAAACATCACGGGAAAAGATTTGTAACAGAACTACATCTGGTAAGGCTTCCACCTCTTGGAGGTTGGACAAAGCATATAGCCGGTTGCGACTACTCCCGGCAGCTGAAGTGGCACCCTTCTGAGGCAATGGTGGTGTGGAAGAGTTTGCCTGAGACTTTTCACCCCCAATATTCCTTCTAGCAGAAGGACAATCTCGTTGGAAGTGACCCGACTGACCACTTGAATAGTAAACCAGTGAACCCAGCTGACACCTCCCTAGATGATGCTTACCGCAAGTCTTACACCGTGAAAACATTCTATGATGCTGAGCCACACTGCCCTGTGACTGGGTATCCTGTGCCCTAGATCCATGATTAGTTTGGAAACTATGAGGTCGTCCATCTACTGGAGGTCTGGGCGCTGGGGCGCTGACTGCATACTGAGCATTACCCCAATTCTTCTTCTTCTTCCATCTATTTCCCCAATTACCACTCTATGGCTGACTATGGTTCTGGCCCGTTGTTCTGGCTCTCTTCGCCTGCCTGTCCTTCTCCCTAGATTGAGCAATCTTCTTTTTCTTCTCCTTTACCTGCTGTATGTGGACTGACAGTCTGGCAAAGTCCATATCCCTGTTCAACATTACTCCCTGACATTCAAGCACTAAGTCATCTAAAAGGTCGGATGCAAATTTCCTCATTCGGGCTCTCATATTACCAGCCATCTCTGGTGTGTAACGGGCTAGTTGGTTGAACTTCAGAGTGTACTCATAGACACTCATTTTTCCCTACTTTAGATTCATAAGCTCCTCAGCTTTGTCTTCCCTCAATTCTATAGGAAAGAACCGATCAAGAAAGGCTTCCACGAACTCGCCCCAAACTATTGGCTCAGCACTCTCACCCTTTGCATCCTCCCACTCGTTATACCATTAGTTCGCTACATCCTTAAGTTGGTAAACTTCTAATTCAACCCCTTCCACATGGTCTACATGCATCACCCTGAAAATTTTCTCTATTTCATCCACAAACTCTTATGGATCCTCGCCTACCTTGGTGCCAAAAAATTTGGGCGGGTTCATTCTCATGAACTGACCCACCCTAGTAGCCTCAGATGTAATAGGTGAAAACCCAACATCCTCTGACCGTTGAGTCTTGGTGGCTACCAACTGTGCAAGTATATGAATAGACTGCCTGAATTCTGAATTAGACACCTCTCTCTCGCGAGGCTGAGTGCAGTTAGTCCCCATTTGAGGAGCTCTGGGTGCCCTAGGTGGGCTGATCTGAGTAGGTGGGACTCCCAGATTATCATCAAGCTCCGGAGTTTTAGCTATGTTTCGAGTACTCATCCCATGAGTGGGACGGACCTCATCTGTCTGTTCATTCTGATCGATAGTGCGATGGGGAAGCATGATTGTTTTTTTGAAACACAAGAGATCATTGATTAGGGGAAATATCAGAGTTTGAAGCACGAACTAAACCACAAAGAAGAGAAATATTCCAAAATGCCTAGTAGCCTTCTTCTTATAAGTGTAGCGCGCTACACACCTATAAACAAGATTTTACCCAACGCGATTTTGTAGACACCCTAGGATGATGAACCATGCTCTGATACCAAGTTTGTCACGATCCGAACCAAGGCCCTGGCCATGACGAGCATCCTAAACCATGAAGGCCCGGATGCCCTTCTAACTTGTAATCATATACACCATTCATACAAAATTAAGGAAATGCAGAAAAAAATATAGCGAAACGAAATCATGGTCATAAGTCTGATACAAGTTCAAAAATGGAAAATGAAATCCAAAACCATCTAACAACACCTAAAAACCGTCTGCGAAATCTCTACTACGTGACTAATGATAAATGTATGGAAATAAATAGGCCTTCTAAAATATAGAAGGCTCACCGACTAAACTCTACACATCCAGCTGAGGAACTCTACTGCTTATCAGGACCCCTAGATTGTACCTCATAACTTGGAAGGTAGGGGGGTCAATACAGTTGTACTGGTACACAAAGAAATCCAAAATAATAAATTTATACATATAAAATAGATGAGATCAAATTATAAAATATCATGTATGATATGGTTCAAAACACTTAGGCATTTCTTGAATAATCATAAAACTTTCTGTCAATGCAGTTTTCTTATCTTTGAATTACTTCTGAGTTAGGTGGCACTCCCCTACAAGTCTGATATTCCACAGGCTATATGGAATCCACCATTGACTCAGTGGGGAAGCCCCCAACCGAAGTATGCCACAAGGCTTGGAGTGATCTGAGTCTGATAAACCA
This sequence comes from Capsicum annuum, assembly GCF_002878395.1. Classification (NCBI taxonomy): domain Eukaryota; kingdom Viridiplantae; phylum Streptophyta; class Magnoliopsida; order Solanales; family Solanaceae; genus Capsicum; species Capsicum annuum. The sequence goes on along the minus strand of NC_061113.1, from coordinate 18,229,796 downwards.
CAGGGCACTAAGTTAGCGTAATATAATGTACCCGAATTGGCAACTCATGATTCTGGGCAATGAGTTTTCTGAACTCTTTCCTTCTTCGGGGAACCACCTAACATCTCTTTAAGACTACTTTTATATTTTTCTAAACATGCATCATTTGAAGTCTAAATCATGAAAGTCTGATTTTTATATTAGTCTGTGTCTGTTATTGCCTTGTCTGAATTGGTATCGTCATACCAAGACTTGCAAGTCATGTTTTTGGAGCCATAATACAATAAGCATGATATTTTATTAAAATATAGTTTATACCACCCAAACATGCAATTTATATAAGAGATTTCATGTTCCGTAAATATAAGTCAAAGCTATACAAAAATTCTCATTCTTTCAATAGACAAGGGGTGGTCATGTAATCTTTAACAAATCATGCAACTCTTTTCATTATATGATTATGTTCAACATTCATCACATAAACAACCCTCTCTTTTGAATCAAAATTATAATCCAAATATAACTTTACTCAAGACATTTCATATCATGCTTTTCAAGATGCATTCAAAACAATTTATAGCATATCATAAGTAAAGAAAAATCATAACAAGAGAGGGATTTTTCATGAGTCATGCTCTCAATTCAATCATCAACCTTAAAACACATGCTTACATATATATATAATTTCAAATCAATTTGGGGAAAGTCCTAAAGAACAAAACAATTCCATCAAATGTTCTAAAACATGATTATATTCATAAATCAGAAACCCATTCATTAAAATCATGATTTCTAAACCTTGTACATAATTAAAATACGATTTCTATGCCCATGAGATTTTAGGAAAACCCCTCGTACCTCAAAGTAGGAAATTAGTGACTGATTCTTGAAGCCTATGATTTGGAAATTCCAAATCTTCAATCAATTTCGAAAACCCACGGTTAAATCTTGAGTTATTTGGGTTTTTAGTTTGAAACCCTTGGGAGTGCTCTTGAGTAATTTGATGAAAGATAGGCTTATGTTGCTCAAAAATGCCCTAAATCTCTTGTTTTCACGACTTGGTATGTGGGCAAAAGACTAGACTACCCCTTTATATTTTTAAAATTCACAATAGTTACGTCGTATAAGGCTTCACCGGGTCGCGGCGATGGGTTCATCGCTATACCCATCGCGATGCGATCTAATCTCTATGAGCTCCTGGTTTTGAAAAATATGGATCTAGGGTTCACTATGACGCAGTGCTATCGTGGTGACCCTCTGGAAATTGATAATTGCAGATTAAGGTCTTGGCGCGACGTGATGGCTTGTCCATCGAGAATACTGAGTACTAAAATCGCTCTAACTTCTTCACCGAGTGTCCGTTTTTGACGAATCTTATATCGACAGAAATCTCATTCAATTTTCCACATCATAAAAAGTCATAATTAGGGAAATTATATATATATATATATATATATATAGTAAACTTTACTCAGTTTGGAAGTCAAAAATGAGACTAAGTCTCTTTGACACACAAAAAAACTTTCTAGTCTTTAACTCTAAGAGCATATTACCAAGAGCTAACGTATGGACAATTTTTGCAGGGTGTTACAATAGAGAGCATAAACCTTAGACATAGGCAGGACTTAAATACATGATGTAGGACATTAGAAGAATAATCTTTGAGATAGAAGTAGGAGGAGTATACTTGAGTAGGAATAGATTTATCTGACTCCTCCCCGCAACTTGCCATATTGAGAAAAATTTGGGAACTAACTTAATTCTCCATCTCCCCCTTAGAACAAAGTCACAATCCTAAACTTACGGACATATCCCCTTATCAAATCTATAGCCACAACTCTTAACGTAAAAGAGGCATCACCACACACTTAAACTCTAAACTCTCCCTGAAGAACTATACTCTGAAGGCCTTGCTTTTCTGTAAATGCTACTTTTAACTTTTGTTAGCCTCTAGAGCCATCACTCTACAACTCCCACTCTTATGAGCATACTCATTCACACTCCTTATAACAAAAAGAGGGGTATCAGTATATACATGAACACAAACCGTTCTCATTAATCTTTAATACAAAGACACTAAATTATTTTCTAGGACATCCCCTTTCAGGGACACTAATCGTAATTTCTTCTAACTCCTAAAGTCATCAACTTACGACTAACAGTTTCATGAGCATAGACATCCACGCTTCTAACTACTTAATGCTCCATCTTCAATTCCTTTGAATACTATTATTACACCTCTAATCACATAACCTACAACTTCACAAAAATTTGTCAAACCATACCCAAGGTTCACATTGCCTACCTATTTTTTTCCTCAATTCAACTCTAGAGAGCACCATATAACATCTTCCCAGACTTCTCCATACTACAAAATTCAAGAATTAAATCTAGGTTCATAAAATACTTATACATATAAAACTTTATTTAGAAACCTGCTACCAGGGGTTCAACTTATTCCCATATACTCAAGTTCTTATCCACTTAATGATTCAACCACAATTCACCATTTTAACACTAGTCCTCATGTACATATATACCTTATGATTACCACTTAAACTTTTCATAAATCATCAACCTAGGTCATTTCTCACATCACATCATGCCTTCTAATTACTCTACAAAACATGCTTCATTAATCTTAAGATATTATTCTCACCACTACACTCTACACCTAAACTCCGTCTAAAGTTCAAGACTGTTGTCTAACCTTAATTATATACCTCCGGTAAAGCAGGCCACATACTACACTAGTCCATCAAAGTGGGAAATCAACCCAAATACTTCACTTCACTTAACTACTACCTACAATCACAATCCTGCCATAACCTCACTATTACAATTTAAAATCCACTACATACCTTCTCACATTAAGTACTAGTTTACTAATAATTAAAGAAAAAAACCATCAAAGGGGGGTAAAGTCACATGATTGGTTTAGTTGAACTTAATCTTGCAATATAACCCATTTCAATTTTATCAACATATTCTAATTTCTCATATCATACTTACTTACCTAATCGTACATCACAATGATCTTCAAAATCCAATAAACACTAATGAGTCTCTATTTACAACTTATTAACTAATCTACCCCTTTCCATTCACAGCCTATAAATGATTTCTACAACCACCATAACCATCCATTCTGTGATCCTTCCCTATTCTAAATAAATAATAATCATATCTTGTATCTTCCTTCACAGACTACCATACAATCTAAAAATATTGCTGAATATTAGTCTATCACTATAAAGTGGCAACCCACTCCTTAATCCACAGTTATACAACTAAAACTATTTACTTACACAAAAGTCACCCTCACTCTAACTTTAAGCTTATGACTTCATATAACTAATTTATTGGCCCATCTCACTACCAATAGGTCATGACACTTTAACATACACTACTACTCAGGTGGAAATATAGTTCCAACATTTTTTGATACATCATTATCCTTAAACATGGCATCCGCAACAAGAATTTATTAAAGGAGACTGAATACACTCCATACCTCAGGTTCAACCGCATGACTGATGCAGATGGGGGTATATTCTTAAATAATCACACTTTAAAGTACTCATGGACTCCTCTCAAGTCTTTGTGCAAATTCATAACTTTTTTGGATAATTGGATCAGAGAGAACCACATCGCTGGGAGAGTTAGACTCTTAGACTTGTATCGCCTCGACAATGAGGCATGACCCATGAAATTAGAATGAGAAATAAACTTGGTTAATTTCTTATGGATGACTCAATAGCATGAACTAGAGTATGAAAGAATAGGAAACAACTCCTAAATTCCCGATAGCCTCCTGATTATAAGTGTGGTGCATAACACACCCATAAATATAACTCTACTAGACATAATTTCGCAGACACGCTAGGACAATGAACTGTTCTTTGATACCAAGTTTGTCACGACCTGAACTGAGGCCCTAGCCATAACGAGCATCTCAAACCATGAAGGCCCAATTGCCTCTTTCTTTTTGGCAATCATGCACAATATTCATATACTTTAATAAATACAAAAATAGATAATAAATATGGTAACATGGTCAAATCACTTAGTTCAACAAAATAATATGAAACTTGAGTTCACAACATTCAATAAAACATTGACACCAGTATGCAAAATCTCTAACACTGTGAAGGTCAACATTTTTCTAAAGAATGGGACAGGGCCCCCAGCCAGACCGTAAAACAAAAGAAATAATAAATTTTAATCAACAGGCCTTATAGAATAGAGAAGGCTCACCAAGTGGAATTTCTAAAACACGAATCTATTATTGAACGGTACCCCGAGATTGTGTCTCAGATCCTAAAATATAGGAGGGTCAATACAGATTTAATGGTATGTGAAACAACTCAAAATAACATATTTTATACAAAAATAGATGAGATCCTATTGTAATAATAGTAAATATTACGTAAATAAAATACTTGGGCATATTTAATAATTTTGGAACAGTTCTTGAAAATCTTGACTCACTCTTTATCATCCTTCTGAGCTAGATGGTACACCCTACAATCTGTAATTCCATAGGCAATATGAAATCCTCCATTAACTCGGCGGTCAAGCCCCTAATCCAAGTTTACCGCAAGGATTAGAGTATATATAAGGGGGACACGCAAGATCACATAGCAAGGTGCCAAAATCTCCAATCAAATCAACATATCATGGTAGTGCACAAGATCACAAAGCAGGACTCCTAGCTATAGTCCCCATTTAGGATGACATGAATTAAGGTACACAAGATCATAAAGCATGGTACCATAACCCTGTGTCGGCAAATCACGGTTTCTAGCATAGAGTCTTTCAACTCGTACTTTCTTTGAGTAACCTACTAGCTCTCTTAAGCCCAACTTTTAGTTTTTTAAAACAAGCATGCTTCATACTTTTAAAACATTCAATACTTATCTTGTTAAGGGCATGTAATCACCGAGTATCATCATACCCTGACTTACAAGTCAATATCATATCCAATTCACACCCCATCATATCCAAAACATGTATATGAACACTCAAGATTCATAACATCACAATAAAGTCATCACTTTGAAATCACAAGAACACTTAGGCAGTTAACCTCTCTTTGCAAGATTCAAAACATGTGGTGGTCATGTCAATTTATTCAATTACATACAACTCTTTCTCTTTAAAACAAGAATATAGTGATAATAAGAAACTCCCTCTCATCATCTATAAATCATGTCAAATACAATGATATTTAGAAGATCACTTTCAAATCTTAAGGCATGCACTTCAAATCATTCATAAAGAAAAATGTAAACTTGAGTTCGCAACAAGAGAGGGAATTCATACTCATGCTTTTAATCAATTTAAAAAATATATGAAATCATGCATACATATAGTTATAATTCAATTTTCATGAAAAGTGCATCAAGACAACCATTGTTTTTATCAAAACAGTCCCATGATGCATACTTTTCAAAAATCATATTGAATACTTCATTATAAATCATAATTGGAGATCTTTAATCTTGATAAAATATTTAAACTTATGCCCAAGGTTTTTAGAGTAGTCCCACGTACCTTGGATTATAAAATTTGAAAGATGAAACCCAGATCTTGATAGATAAACCTGGATCTTGATAAATGTAACTCGGATCTTAATTCGTTTCTTGAAATTATTGATCTTAGGGATGAGTTCTTGATCTTGAGAAGAGAGGTTAAGTTTTTTTTCTTGATAAATCTAAGTAAAAATGGGCATACTCCTCCCTAAAATGCTTTAATCACCAGTTAATATGATTAAGAATTGTAGGGAAAAGATGAGACTACCCTCGGACTTAAAAGTTGCAGAAGAAATCCAATTTTTGAGGCTTATCGCGATGCGCTGAGTGGGTCATTGTGATACCCACTGCAAACCAGTGGAATTATGATGACTCACTGGATTGTGACAATTACCATTTTGGGGTTCACCGAAACGCAGTGCATTCATGATGAGTTTCTAAAAATTGATAAATGTTGAATTGGTCTCCATCATGACGCGGTGAGTCTTCTATCGCTATTTCCACTGCAATGCGGGGGGATTCACGGTGTCTTACTGGAACAAAAATCCAATCAAATTTTAGATGTCCATCAAGACTCAATCAATAGGAAGGATTTTGGAGCATTGACGCGTAGGAATGACGGTCTACTTTCTAGCTTGAAAATGTGGGGTGTTACACAAACCATGGCCATAAGGCACAACAAGTTTTTGGCATCTTTGTCGAAACTTATAATTGGGCAACTATCTTATTTTTAGTTTAGCTATATTGAGTTGTACATATTTTAGTAGTTTTTCATTTTTATTTTCTGTTATCACACTTCTTAACATAGAAGCCTAGGATATATGGTTCTCAAGGAATGATGATTCTTGTTATTTTTGTTGAGGAGCCCACCAAGAGGCTTTTTTCCTAATTTTGATAAAATCACTTGGAGGGGGCCTGCTTGTTTCCAACCTGTGGAGCGGACCACAAGTTGGTGTGTGGTTTGTGGAAATATATATCACTCTGCAAATATGTGTGGTGTTAATCCTGATTCAATCATGTTTGTGGGCAATGATCAAAAGACAACTAAGAAGGTAGATACAGAGTTGACTCCCTAACCAGTTGTAGATAAAGTTGTTGATAATTTGAAGAAATCTGAGTACTCGAAACATGAAGTTGTTGAACAGGTTAAGGAGATACCATCACCACCAACTCCATAGAGGATGAGAAAAGGAAAGGAGGATCCTAGCCAATTTGTGGAGAAAACACAAAAATCTCAGCCACTCAACTATCATCTTTCTCTTGATAATGCAATTAAGAAGATGAATATGAGTGAGGGTGTTGTGGATAGTGTAAATTTAGAAGTGGGATTGGTTGGGCCTCACTCAAAGCACTTTTCTACATTATGTTTAGATGATATCTTATCTGTAGAGTCATTTGAAATAATGAAAGAGTGTGAAAATGAGGAACAAGAATCATATATTCTTGAATTTGCACCAGAAAAGCAACACAAAGACATGCCTCACTTCAAAGCCAAGTGGTTTACCATGCAACATATATTACTCAATTCCTTAATCTTTGTACCACCACCCTATGAGCGAAGCAAAAATATGGATGTGCGGTTGGGGGTAAAATTTATATCCTCAAGGTAGAGAAAAAAATTGATTGGGTCATGCCACGACACTAAATCAGGTGCTTCTTGGGAGGCAACCCAAGTAAAGTATGCTTTATTTTTTTCTTTTGTATTTTTAGTTTTTACTTCACTAGTTTTTGTTTTTGTTAAGTTGCAAGTTGATGGAAAGTCTGAGTACCAAAAAACCTAAGCCAAGGAGCATGGCGAAGACTAAGTGTGGGGTTCCCGGACCCTCTTGATATATAAAAATGGTACTAGCTAGGCCTAGAGGCCTCAGGGAGTATTTGTATCTCTACTTTTAAGTACACTTTGGGGACAAAATAGATTTTTAAGTGTGAGATGGGGAAATTTTCATTTTTAAGAGTAATTTTAAAAAAATTTGTGTCAGGAATAAATAATATATTCTTTTTGGTGCTATATTTGACTGCACGATACAAGTTTTTTAAATGTAAAGAGCATGTTGATTGTGTGAATTGCTATTTTCTAGACTACTAGGCTCATGATTATGACTCTTGTTCTTGTTGGCTTAATGTTGAATTCATGATATTGTTTAGTTGAGAGTCTATGATGATCCTACGTCAATTAAGCTTGTGTCATATGTGTGTGAGGTTGTTTGTATATTCCTTGTTGTATTTGGTGCTAGAACTTACCTGGTGTGTGTACGAAATGAATTAAAGAATGTGAGTTTAGGATATGATTTAGGCATTTCTGTGATAGCCATGTTTCATACCTTCTCTTTTGACCTACCTTTATGCTTAATCTTATCAGCCTCATTGAGCCTTTATCTTATTCTTTGATGGCCTCATATGTAGCCTAATCCCTTCTTTGATAGACCTTAATTTGGTCCAAAGACTTCTAAGCTCTTCAGTGTAAAGTTAATTGAGTAATAAGTTTGAAAATAAGAGGAGAAAATGCAAAATTAAAGACCCAAAGTAGTGGTTATTGGTGTGTAAATTTGATGTGCAACAAAATCCAGTGGCTTACTGTGATAAGACCACGTTGTGGCTAGGGGTAATTCTTGAGTGCCACAATCCAGTAGCTCACCGCGATAAAATCGCATCGCGGAGCTAGACGCAGAAAACAAGCCCCGCGTCGCAGTGAGTATCATGAATTAATAGGAAATACTCACAACACATTGTATGTAAATGAGCTTAATGAGATGGGGTAAACCAAAAGATGTGTGAAGGTAGTAGAGGTGAGAGTTGGTTATTAAAGATTGATCTTAATTGTATAATGTGATGTATTAAAGCGTTTAGGGATGATAGTCATTATTCTTAGCCAACCCATCCCTTAGCCTACATTACAACCCTTAAATACCTATTTGATCCTAAGTTTTAACATTCTGATATTAGTGGAGTACTACACTAAGGGCAAGTTTATGGTTCATTTCGTGTTACTTGTGAATTCTTTGTGAGAATGAGCGCAATTTAATTCTTGTACCCATTCTATGATAAATTGCATTTTTGTGAGTGATTATGGGTAACTTTCTTGTTGTAAGGGCACATGTTTGATGAATTTTGGGTGAATTATATGATGTCTTTTAGTGAGCAATACTCATTAGTTTGCCAAATTGGTGAGTCAATTCTTGAGGCTAGGATGTTTTGGAGTAGTATTCTTGATCTTTCAATTGTGTATGTAACATGCTTAGTGTAGAAACTTGCATATTGTATAGTCATTGTAGTACTAGCTTGAGTGTCTTGTTGTAGTAGAAGTGTGGAGTCACCTACTCTTATTATGCTTAGAGTAAAGAGTTGTTCGAGGAAGAACAAGGCTTTAAGTGTGGGGTGATGATTTGAGGTAGATTTATGCACTTCAGTGTTGTTATCCGGGCTTATTTAGCTGTGTTTAAAGGACTTCTTGTGTTCTTAATGAGTCAATGATGATATAAATGAGCATATAAGTGTTTAAGTACTTGATAACAATATTTAAGGTGTATTTCAAACAAGTTTGGATTCAAATTGATCATTTAGAGTTCATATGAGAAAACTAGTGCTACTAGTTTCAGCTAGGTGTTGTTCTAGTTGATCGCGATGGATTCTAATGTGTATAATGAGTTCCTTATGGTATGATTGTGTAATTATGTGTGGAACAACTTTTTTATAATTTTCAAGGGTCAATTGAATCAAACCAAGGGTCAAAACAATAAGTTAAATATCAAAGTGGATGAAGCCTAGTCTTAGCTCGAGTTTCTAGTTCGTCGTCTTGGATGTTGTGTTGTGTTGAGCTCTAAATTTTTGTGTTTAATTCTATAGGATTCTTGGTGAATGGATTATGATGATATATGAAGGATATACAAGTTTCAAATCAAGTGGAAACAACTCAAAAGGCTTGGAATGGATCAACGAAAGCACAAGACAGAACTTGACGCAGTTTGAACACCTGAAATGTCAACAGCGTGTCGCGGTACCAAACCATGGCCACAGGGCCCAACATTTGATGATAGTGAAATTACTAATATAACGTAGTTTGGTTTTAAAATTTTTGGTGCACCCATTCATTTAAAAATTTACTTATAAATGCTTTTATACCCTTTGTGAAATTTTTGGCTCAGTCCGTGATGCATATTCCACGTTATCTGTAAACGATTGTGTTACATTAGTCACATAATTTCTTTAATTAGCTATAATATTTATGGAAATAACATAAAATTATTTTATTTGATACTGCTTGATTTGAGCTTATATGTTTTTCTATTTTTGGGAAAGTTTGGTGAAGGTGTATTGTAAAATAATATATGTTTGGTAAATATTAAAATATATGCCTGTTTATTTGGTAATATTATACCTTATATAGTTATGTGGTCTGAAAATCTTAATTTTCTTAATGAGTTTATTTGCAAAAGGAAATTAAGTGACTCATTTTTCTATCTACTTCCTGCAAGAAAAGATTGTGTTACAGTCTTTGATACTATTTAATTAGCTCCATTATTTATGGGAAGGACATAAAATTATTTGATCCTATAGTATTTAAATTTTTTGTTTTTTACTATTTCTGCATCAATTAAATTTGGGAACAACATAAAGTTGTTTATCCCATGTTACTGTTTGTTCATGAACCGAATGCCTTTGTTTCCCTATAAATACATTGCTAAGAGTGACAATTACAATAACAATCACATATACTGTAGACTTTCAAGAGAATGGAAAAGGCAACATTTCTTAAGATTTTCTTGGTCTCCCTTTTGCTTATTTTGTCTGGTAAGCAATTTTCATATCTATAGTGTTGCAATTTGTGTGTCCTTTTTATATTATAATGAGGACTTAAGTTATATACATTGATAATGCAATAATTTTTATGTTATTCATGGATAATTTGACATATCATATATAGTATGTCGCTTATCATTTATTTTCAGTTATACCACTAAAACTTATTCCTTGGCGGATTACCTTGCCCCAAGTGGTGGCACAGGACACTGTTTCATCAAATATTTTTACTACACTCCCTCCATCCTAATTTATGTGATAAATTTTAGACTTCAACATTCAAACAAGTTCATTTTTGACCGTAATTTTTTATATACTTGTTAAATATTTTGAATTGTCAATCATGGTAACTCATAGTACCTTTTACTTAGGTTCCAAATGTAAAAATTTTATTTCAAAAAATTTGAAGATCCCATGGCCGAATTCACGATCAAAATTAAATAATTTGATTCTCAAAATTCAAAGTATGCCACATAAATTTGAACAGAGGAAATAAGTATATATATA
>NC_061113.1:18207823-18215979 GCF_002878395.1 Capsicum annuum | reverse complement strand
TATATATATAGAGAGAGAGAGAGATGAACCGCTTATTATAGTAATTCATTCGTTTATTCACTTTTTAAAATATTAATATCTAAGAAAAATTCTACGTATGTCACTGAACTAGTGAACGATGTCAATTTTGCTAGGACAAGGAAGTCATGCGGCAGGATGCACTAAAGATGCCGATTGTGCAAAGGCTGTGAGATGCATAGATGCACATCCCATATGTAACTTGGCTACACATCAATGTGGCTGTCCACAAGCTCCACCAGCTAAACATGGAACGACTCACCAAAACTGATTTATGTTTGTTTTACTGTGCAAATTTGAACCATTATTTATGATTTTCCTAAGGTTCAATAAAGGTCACTTCATTTCATATGATTGGAAAAGGGTTTAATTTTCTCCTTTTGACTTGATGTTATAATTGCGCGATTTATTTTATCTTCAATTTATTTCTTCGAGCCAATTATGTTTAAGGGTTTTAAAGGATCTCAAATTCTGAAGAACCCTAAATGGTCTTAAGAGAGATTATTTAGTGTTGATTAAAATCAAACGAGAGTGAATAGATCGGAATGGATATAGGTTTTCAATAGCTAATAAGCCGTAAACTTCAAAGATGTATCAATTAAGCTTGATGTGTATAAATCAAGGAATATGACATTTTTTATACGGTTAATTCAGCTCTCTAATAGACGATTGAAAAAACAAGTAAATTTTTTTTTAAAATTTTAATTAACAATATGTAATGAGTTCCTTTATCATATGTTTGATGCTCAATTGGAATAAGTAATATAAAATTTGAGTGAATAAATAAAATTAGTAACTAAATTTAATGGTTGGTTTTGAGATGACTTAAGGGAATCATCACATAGTGATGTGATTAATCACATGGAATATGAGAGGGTAAATCCACTATTAAACATATGGCCAATATCTGGAAAAGTGGCTAACTAGTTACTACTACTACAATATATATATATATATATATATATATATAAAAAAGCACGTGAGTAGCAGACAGCTGGCGGTTGTTATGCCTGCTTTTAACTGTTTGTTTGCTCCGTCATATTACTATATCATCCTTAATTAATTATTAAATGTCATTTACGTATTAGAAAATTAATAATATTTAATAAAATAAAGTAAAATAGACATGTATGGCTTGTCTGTTTCAGTTGTTTTAATTATAATTTTACTATATCACCCTTAATTAATTATTATAAGTTATCTATGTATTAAAAATTTAATAATATTTAATAAAAAAGATAAAATAGACATAAAATGATAAATTAACTCTTGACATTTTAAATTAATTTGACATCGTATATGAGGTCCAGTTAAATTTTTTTCACAAGTATTTTTTATCACAATTTTGCTATATCACTTCGAATTAGTTATTATGAGTTATTTAAGATATGTTTGCTCCGCTACTTCAATAGTGATATTTGGTTGACTTTTGAAATTATATCAGTGTCTCTTAAATTGGAATAGAAGAAAAAGTATTATAAATCACAAAAATTAAAAATTTAAATTATTTTTAAAATATAATTGACAATAAATGCCACAAAAAGTTTAAACAAGGAGAATATAATAAATTGCAACAGCTAACAGCTTAAAGTAGTAAATTACTATGCCAACAAAGTATTATAAATTACAATAACTAATGGCTTAAAAAATTTAAAAATATATTTTACTATCTAAATTTTAATTTATTTATTTTAGTTAACTTGTTATATATTTAAAAATTGTGTAAAAAATATTATAAATTAAAATAATTAATAATTTATTTCATATAAATTGGAATAGATTAATATTACTTGAAAATTATGTAGAAAATTGGATAAATGATAATATAATTAACAATTTAAAATATCTAAAACTATATAACAAATTTGATTGGCTTTCTCAAATATTTCATTAGTGTCACAATAAATTAGGACAAAAAGAGTAGCACATAATATCTGAAAATTATGTAAAAGTATTATAAATCAATAACTAATAATATAAAATATTTAAAAATATACAAAAAAAATTATTAACTTTTCAAATTTTATCTATATTAACATAAATTAAGATAAAAAGTAACATATATTAAACACATACTGCCACGAACTTCGATATCTAGTTACTATATATAAACCAATTTATTCCTTTAAATTATAATGACTAGGATGAGAGCTGACAAAATTATTTGATGAAATCATTCTAAAGGGAAAATTACATTCTATCATAATTTAACTTATCATAACTACAAAATTTTAGTTCTTTTAAATAATTATATAAATTTCTAAGTTTACTTTAAAGCTCGAATATATAACTATAAATTGTGATATATCCATGTAAAACTAAGTGATGTATTCGAAAAAATATAATCTATTCGTATAAAATTAATTATGAAATATGATGTATCCGTGTAAAATGAGCGATATATCTAAAAGAATGTGATGAATCCATATACATTAAATCAAAGGTTAGACTAGAGATTAATTAGGCCTAGAAGAATTGAGATTTATATATCTTTTACTTATTTGTTCAACTCATTCAAAGTTGGGTTGCTTATTAACTACCCATAAATTAGCTCAGCTCAGCACATTTCACTCCAATGCAATGCCACCCATCAAAATTTGGGTTGTTAACTAGTCAAAATAATTCATGAGAAAATTTTATCAAAATAATTTTGATAAGATTTTTTCAGTGACTTATATATAGTTGTAATAACGAAAAATAATAATTTTATAAGATAACTAAAAATTATAAAAGATAAATAATGTAAATAAAGCTTAGAAAGAATAGAGCGGGTTGGATAATAATTCACATTTAGTCTAACTCATTTCAGTTAAATAACTTTTGAGAGAGTAAATATTTCGTTCATTTACTAACTCAGTCCATTTTAATCAACTTAAATTCAGTCTAATTCACCCATTTGGATTGAAACAAACCTGCAATTTATTTTAGGGCTCTGTTAGTACCCTATAAATATTCAAAAAAAAAAAAATTAAAAGTGCTCCTTGTAAATTCAAAAAGAAGATAAATACTAGAAGCAATGAAGAAATGAAATTAAAATAAAAGATTCTTTATACTAAGAAATATTGAAAATAAAATAACTTGTAATCATGAATGTTGTTCACATTTGCAGCTAAATTCGAATATATATACACACACATTTTATAGTATTTAAGAAATGTCTAAATATTTGTAAATTTGGATAGTGTGACTTTCTTGTGATACAAACAGAACAATAATTATGAAATTACATGTAGCTTTTGTTATAAAAATTAATTGGTTATTTAATAAAAATTATAATTGAAATACTATTAAAGACAATAATAATATTTAAATAAATTAAACAATTAAGTTATATAATTAAATATTTTAATGAGTTTAAAACAAATTTTATTTTAGGTTACTTGCCAAACTTCAAAGGAAAATGATTCAATTTCCAAAGTAGTTCATGCACAAATTATTATGTTGTCTTAGTCTTAGATTTTATCTATTTCATTTATGGACAGAAAATAAAAGTTGTTACTAAATTTTCATCAATTCAGAATTTGTTGCTAGAGTATTATTCTCCTAAAAATAGATTACTAAGAGTAATAATCAAAATCAATTATAACAATCATATATAGTTACTATTCAGCTATCACAAAACTTGGAAAAGAATGAAGAAGGCAACATTCTTTAAGATTTTCGTGGTCTCCTTTTTGCTTATTTTGTTAGGTAAGCAATTTAAATCTTGATAAGTTTAAATCAATTTCTGTTTCTTGTTTATACTATAAATATGATAAATCAATTTCTGTTTCTTGTTTATACTATAAATATGATAACTCTACTTAATTTCTTCTTTTCAATAATGTCGACTTTGCTAGTTAGGACAGTCAAGAAACTGTATAATTATTGCATTTTCTTATCTAGCAATTTTTACTCCAGAAAAAATTAGCAATTTGTACTTTTTTTTCATATTATGAATAGGATTTAAACAAGTTATATCCACATAAAATGTTATGACTTTTTACATTAGTAATTTAATTTTCTATCGCATGTCAGTTTATTATTCATTGTAAGCTACTAATAAATATATGTTGTGTAAAATATTTATACAATTAGTGTAAAAAACTTAAATATTTGTTGTGTAATATATTTTTACAATTAATGTGAAAAACTTAACTCTAGTTATTTTTCGTTTCAATTACTTAATCCACAGACAGATATAGTGTACCCCAAGCAGTGTCACGAGATAGTGCTTCATCATTTTTTCTAGCTAGATATATAATTACGTCACTTGTTATTATAGTGTTTTATTCATTTATTCACTTCATCTATTCGACATTGTTTATAAGAAATTCTAAGTACATCACTGACATCTCCATGAGTGTTGGTAGGACAAGGAAGCAATGTTGCGTGCTCAAGTGATGACGAATGTGTTACGGTGGTAGATTGCATAGACGCACATCCCATATGTGATGAAATAAAAAGTTGCCGCTGTCCAGGAAAACCACCAGCAACTAATTATAATAATGGACCTAAAAGAGTTCACAAGACAAACCAAAACTAACTTATGTTTGTTATTCTGTAAAATTGAACCATTATTTATGTTGTTTTTTTCATTGTAACGACCCATGTTGTCGTTATTAAATTATCCATAATAAATTTATGAAAATTCATTTCTCAATATTAACTTGGGTCCAAAATAGCAAATATTTTATATTTGTTATGTCACCTTGAATTTTTCGGCGAAGACTTTAGCCTTCGGATGTGTCTAGATAGACTCAAGCTCGATGAATTTAATTATTCATGAGTTCTAAAATTAATACTTTAGTTTTAAAGTTCTATAGCCTTAACTTTTTCAGTCTTGCTTGACAACAAGTGCTTGGTCAGTAAGTCCATCTGTGTCTTCATATTAGGGCTAATTTCAAACGACCATATCTCCTAATATAAGGATTTAGGGGTCCCACTACCTACCAAATCAAAGATCTATGATTTCTCTTTCCGACGCAACAAATCGTTCCTCAATCCGAATTCGAAGTAAAACATTATGGCTGTTTTAGTGAGCACTGTCTGGGTTGAAATGGGATTTCACTGTAGAGAAAATTCTGATGATATTTAAATCAGCTTCAGTCATATTTTAGGTCTAAAAATCTCAAATTTCATTCCCCAACCCTAGAGAGGTGATTTTTCAAAGCTTAAGGTGAAACTCCTTCGTTGAGGTAAGTTTTTCCATTATTTTCTTCGACTTTTAATTCTTTAACATCTAATTAATTAGAATCCTTAAAAAAAAACCTTTAATGGTGGAATTCTTTTGGGAATACTCATGGGTGTTTTTAATATAACTTAAAGCTGATTTTAATCTATAAATTAAAGATTCCTAACATGAATTTCATAAACTAGATTATGAGTTTTGATGGTTAGGAACCTTGAATTTCGTAAAGATGAGACCTTTAGCATAAAAACTCCATTAATGGAGATGAGTTAAGCTTGAAAGAGCTAATTAATGAATAATTGAACTTGAAGAATGATATAGACCTTGAATTAAGGGTAGAATTACTAGGTTTGAATCCCCAAGATATTTGTTTGAAGAGTAATTATTTAATTACTCTTATAATTGCTTGATTTTTAGATGATTCATTATTCCAAGGCATGAAGGAAAGGAAAGAGCATCTTTGTTGCAGCTTGAGTCTCCCAAAAGCTTGGCGTCCAAGTAGGATAGGTTTAATGAGTAGCAGATTGTGTTATTTTATATTTTCAAAATTTTGAATTGATGGGAGAAGAATGTCTAGGCCTGCGGGCATGGAGTTGATGTGGATAAAGACACGAGAACTTAACTTTAATTCCGAAAACTATATTATTGATTAATTATGTGATATTTGTGATATTATGTACTATGTGCCGCAATGAGATTGTAGTAAATGAAGGATGTGGAAATTATAGTTTTTATTTGTTTTGGTGATGAACCTAGCTGAGTTATAATGATATTAAGTTGTATGTGTTGGACAATAATATGGTGAGGAGAACCATGCTAGGATTAAGCATTGATGAGCATAGTAATATCTAAAGGATAGATGACTTGAATTAGTGTGATGATTATATTATATGGAAAGAGGTAGTGACATTTTAACAATTAATAAGTAAGCAATGCTCCAATTGTGACTTGCATGCTTAAGTGATAAATTATGATTTATTTTCTGATATTCTTGTTTTGGTATTGATAAAAGAACTTTATCTATTGGATGCCCATGAGTGGCTAAATTAGTGATAATGATAATTTATTAAAATGTGTATATGAGAGGCTTGTTTGATAATGATAACTCCTTAAATTAATGTCATAAATGGCTTGTTGATGATCGTGATGAATTATTAAAATAATACCCGTGAGAGGGTCAAAATATTGATAAATAAAAGAACTTGATCGAATTTCTTTATGATTTTAACTACACTTATAGATTTAGTACGTCATATTGCATCCCGAAAGATAGTGGGAATTTAATAAAATGTAGATAGTAGGTTATGATTTAATTGAAGTTTATACTAGATTTAGTTGTGTGTATGCTCCTAAATTGGCTACTTGTTGATTGGTATTCGAACATGCTCGAAATTGTTGATGTGTGTATAAATGATTATTGGAAATTTACTTGATCAAATTGTCTTATGACTTTAAGTGTACTTGTAAACTTGGCACATCATGTTGTATGCTGTGTGGTAGTGTAAATTTGATATTGATATTACCTATTTATGATGGATCGGATACCACGCCGGTACAGATATGTATATGTTGGATCGGGTACCACGCCGGTACAGATATGTGTATGTTGGATCGGGTACCACGCTGGTATAAATTTATGTATGATGGATCGGGTACCACTCCGGTACGGATATGTATCTATATTGGATCGGGTACCACGTCGGTACAGATATGTGTATGTTGGATCGGGTACCACGCCAATCCGGATATGTATATGTTAGATCGGGTATCACGCCTGTATGGATATGTATATGTTAGATCGGGTACCACAATGGTACGTTACATGAACATAGATTGTTCCCTGCAGGACATGATTATTTGGGCAAAAATAAGTCCCTTAGCATGTGTGTACATATTTGTATTGAGTCTGTGCATATTTACAATATGGTTGATATTCTTGATGGTTATGTGGCTTGTTTGTGAGCACTGTTTGATCTGTTATTATTGTATTGTTGATTCATTGGGTATTTGATTGTGTGATATGTATTTGAAAAAGTGAAGCTTTGTAATTACTTATATGTTGGTTGACTTGCTTCATTTATACGTGTTTTAATCGTAGCTTACCAGAATGGCTTGTTATCATTCTTTAATATTATAAGAGAGCATTTGGTTGTTAGCCAGAGAGTTTAGTATGGGTTGTCTATGATTACGGGTTTGTTCCTGTGAATATGAGTATGAAAAAAGATAAGGTGAATAAAGAGGAATAGTGATGTATTAGCTTTGGATTGTAGTTGATTGTGTGAATTAATGAGGCTAGAGTATGTTAGTAGTGAATACAATATTGATGGAGTTAGAAGAGTACTTGGCTTGGATGATATAAGTTATATAGGTAAAGTAATAATGTTATTACAATCTTAGTTGAATTATATTCCATTCAAGATGTCATGATTTATTTTCTTTAATTATATTTTATGATTATATGGACTAACACGGTCGGTCAATGATACCTACCAGTAAGTGTGGTTGTACTGACCCTACTCTTCTACATTCCTTCTTGGGGTGTAGACTGGATGCAGGTTAGTTTACAGTTACTAGATGGATGACGAAATTCAGCACTAACTTCTTCACTTTCTTCCTGATAGATGTTAGAGTCCTTGTATTATTTATTTTACTGTCAGTCTATGTTGTAATAGGTAGCTCTTGTACATGTCTGGCCAAGTCTTGAGATAGTGAAGGACATTTGTAAGAAGTTTTTGAAATAATTTATTTATTAGTATTTAATTTACTTATTATATTTAATCTAGTATTTCCTTAAAAATAACAATCTTCCGCATATTTTTAGTTGGGTAATAAGAGTTCTCCTATCTACTTAGAATAGCGTAGGTGCCCGCACGATCTGTTAATCTCGGCCGTGACACATTTTAATAAGGTTCAATTCAATAAAAAGGTCTTTGATTAATTTCTTAGAGCAATTAGGCATTTCTGAAAT
>NC_061113.1:18190910-18204823 GCF_002878395.1 Capsicum annuum | reverse complement strand
AGGAGGGTCCTGAACATAAAGTAAAATCCCATTTATTAGGAGGGTCCTCAACAGAAAGTAAATTTCCATTTTTCAGTAGGGTCCTGAACAGAAAGTAAAATCCCATTTTTTTCAGGATGATCCTGAACAGAAAGTAAATTTCCATTTTTCAGGAGGGTCCTAAACATAAAGTAAAGTCCCATTTTCTTTTCAGGAGGGTCCTGAACATAAAGTAAAATCCTGTTTTTCAGTAGGGTCCTGAATAGAAAGTAAAATCTCATTTTTCAGGAGGGTCGTGAAGATAAAGTAAAATCCCATTTTTCAGAAGGGTCTTGAATAGAAAGTAAAGTCCCTTTTTCAGGAGTGTCCTGAATAGAAAGTAAAATCTCATTTTTCTGGAGGGTCCAGAAAAGAAAGTAAAATCCCATTTTTCAGGGGGGTCCTGAGCATAAAGTAAAATCTCATTTTTTAGGAGGGTCCTGCATAGAAAGTAGGATCCCATTTTTAGGAGGGTCCTGAACAGAAAGTAAATTCCCATTTTTTAGGAGGGTCCTGAATAGAAAGTAAAATTCTCTTTTTCAGGAGGGTCCTGAACATAAAGTAAAACCCTGTTTTTCAGTTGGGTCCTAAATAGAAAGTAAAATCTCATTTTTTAGGAGGGTCGTGAAGATAAAGTAAAATCCCATTTTTCCAGAGGGTCCTGAACAGAAAGTAAAATTCCATTTTTCAGGAGGGTCCTGAACAGAAATTAAATTCCCATTTTTTAGGAGGTTCCTGAACAGAAAGTAAAATTCCATTTTTCAGGAGGGTCCTGAATAGAAAGCAAAACCCTATTTTCAGGAGAGTCCTGAACATAAAGTAATGTCCCATTTTTCAGGAGTGTCCTGAACAGAAAGTAAAATCCTATTTTTCAGGAGGGTCCTGAACAGAAAGTAAAATTCCCATTTTTTAGAAGGGTCCTGAACAGAATGTAAAATCCTATTTTTTCAGGAGGGTCCTGAACATAAAGTGAAATCCCATTTTTTAGGAGGGTCCTGAACAGAAATTAAATTCCTATTTTTCAGGAGGGTCCTGAACCTAAAGTAAAATCTCATTTTTAGGAGGATCCTGAACAGAAACTAAAATCCCACGGAAGTGCTTTTCCAATGGCCGCTGAATTAAGTGAAGTAAATTTTTCCCTATTTCAACAAAGAAAATTTGTCAGTTAAAAACTTAGTGATGGTTTGCAGCACTTGGCTTTCCTGACACTTGCTCCAATGTCCATTGCCCTTATTTTATTTCAGATTGCTGGCACTTGCCCCGGCCTTGTCGCATTCATTGACCCAGACCAGATCGGGGAAATGCCTTTGACTCAAACTCCGACTATTTTACCATGCCTCTGAGATGAACATTTTGACATCTGATACTCCCATGAATCCAACAACCTGTCAGTTGATAGACTACCTTTGCCTTGTTTTGAATTATGATCATGTTTCTCTTGTGTGCTGGTCCTTGTCTTTTCCTCATACAATTGGAAAGACTGGTAGCAAGTTTTGAAATTCTTTCTTGCTTGTTTTGACACAGAATAGACTCAAGGAGTGTAAAGAAACGATGGTGACTTTTCTTTTGATAAAAGACATAAAATGACAAAAATATGAATATATAAATGAAAGAAAAAGTGCAATGTCCTTTTTTTAACAAAGAAGAAAACTTATCTGAATATGGAAAAATCTTATCTGAATATGGAAACCAACTCCAATGACTATGACATGCATTTTGGATTAAGGTTCCTGATCTTCCTATCCAAACTTCCCATTTGTTGTTGAGTTCGTGCCTTTATCGCTGAGCCGCTTCTTCAAATCCATTGGACTCATATATCTCATTCAATTGATGACATCTTGGAAGACTTTTGCCAACAAATCTCTTTCATTTTCACTTTTCTCTCAAACTCACCATTGACTTACGATGCCTATAAGGGTTTTCACTAATAAGACTCTCTCATTTTTATTTTTCTCAACTCCCCATCGCCTTATGGTGCCCATGAGGGTTTTCATTAGTAAGACTCTCTGATTTTTATTTCTCTCGGCTCACCATCTCCTTGTGGTGCCCGTGAGGGTTTTCAGCAATAAGTCTCTCTCATTTTTATTTCTTTCATGACTTCTTATGCTGAGGAAGACAAGTAGTACCCCACAATGTATCATCATATCCATTGCATGCTTAGCCTTAACATTATCAAAGATTTATCTAAAGGTCTTTCTTTGGTTGTAACTTGGTTTTTGGATAAGGTTAGGAAGAAAAGGATGGTAGGAGGCTCAGACGACACTTGAAGTGGGGGTGGAATTTACAACTTTTGGAATTGACTCAACAACATGTTAGCTCATGCCCCAGTTTTTTGTTGACTGGGTGACTCTAAAATATTTATTTGGTTAGACCGAGCCCTGAATCGGGCATCCTACGTATCTCACTCCTAACAGAAGAGAATCAGGTCGCACGTAGTTCCATCAGCTTGTTCTTTGTTTTGTTTTGATTTTTTCTTCTCTCTTTTTTTCTTTATTTTCAAACTCTTTCTTTTATTCTTATTTTCCTGACATTTATCTTTGACTTTATTTTGATTTCAAAAGAGGGATATGAAAGAAAAATAAAATTAAGCTCAAACGGGTAAACAAAGGATGACATAATGTTTGGATAGAATAATAAAATGCCTTCATCATATCAATCTTTAAAAATGCAAGTACTAAACATGCAATAAAATCAATAAAGGATAAAATATCATACATAATATCTTTTGACCGCATCAGCATTGATAGCCATTTATGCCATTTTTCCTTCAATATTTGTCAAATATAAGGCTCCATTGGGTAACACTTTATTCACAATGAAGGTACCTTGCTAGTTTGGGAAGAACTTGCCTTTCGCTACGCTTCAATACCAACTGACCAATTTCAAAATGCCTGGGTCATACCTTTTTGTTACATGCTCGAGCCATTCTCTTCTGATACAATTGGCCATGACATACCGCCGTTAGCCTTTTTTCCTCAATCAAACTTAATTGTTCCAGTCGGGTTTTGACCCACTCGTCATCATCAATCTCTGCTTCCACAGTGACTCGAAGAGAGGGAATTTCAACTTTTGAAGGGATGACTGCTTCTATCCCATACACCAATAAATATGGAGTTGACCCTTTTGAAGTGCGAACAGTAGTGCGATAACCTAGCAATGCAAACGGTAACTTCTAATACCATTGTCTAGACCCTTGTACCATTTTCTGTAGTATCTTATTGATATTCTTATTGGCGGCTTCCACAGCGCCATTTGCCTTTGGATGATATGGAGTGGAATTTTGATGTGCGATCTTAAACTGTTGGCACATTTCTTGCATTAAATGACTATTTAGATTGGCGGCATTATCTGTAATGATCATCTTTGGGATTCCAAACCTACAAATGATGTTGGCGTGAACAAAATATACCACTGCCTTCTTTATTACTAACTTGAAAGTTACTGCTTCTACCCACTTTGTGAAGTAATCTATGGCCACCAAAATAAATCTATGCCCATTTGGCGCTTTTGGCTCAATTGGTCCACCCACGTCCATTCCCCATGCTACAAACGGCCATGGAGCAGACATTACATGTAACTCAGCAGGAGGTGAATGTATCAGATCATCGTGTATTTCACATTGATGACACTTTCGAACAAATCGAATAGAATCTCTCTCCATAGTAAGCCAGTAATAACCTGCTCGAAGAATCTTCTTAGACAAGACATAATCGTTAATATGCATCCCGCATACTCCAAAGTGTACTTCAACCATGATCGTCGAGGCTTCTTTTGTATCTACACACCTCAAAAGTCCCAGATTTGGGGTTCTCTTATATAAGATTCCCCCACTTAAGAAAAATCCACTAGCTAAATGCCTAATAGTCCTCTTTTGATCGCTGGTGGCATATGTTGGGTATTCTCCTGACTGAATGTATCGCTTGATATCAAAGAACCAAGGTTCTACATCAAACTCTTCTTCAACCGCAATACAGTAAGCATGTTGATCACGACTTTATATATGCACTAGATCGATGTAGTCTTTATCAGGCTATTGGAGCATTGAAGACAGAGTGGCTAAAGCATCAACAATCTCATTATGAATCCTTGGAATATGCCTAAATTTTACTGACATAAACCGTTGATATAGCTCCTGCAAACATTGTCGATACGGTATGAGCTTTAAATCTCGCGCCTGCCAATTGCCTTGAATTTGGTGGACAAGAAAATCTGAATCCCCCAATACTAATAGTTCCTGGACTCCCATATCAACAGCTAACCTTAAACCAAGAATGCACACTTTGTATTCTGCCATGTTATTGGTATAATAAAATTGAAGTTACACTATTACCGGGAAATATTTCCCCAATTTAGAGATAAGAACCGCACCTATTTCGACTCCTTTCATATTGACAGCTCCATCGAAGAACAACTTCCAACCTAGATCAGCATCTATAATGACTTCATCGACACACTATACTTCTTTATCAGGAAAATATGTCTTTAATGGCTCGTACTCTTCATCAATGGGATTCTCAGCAAGATGATCTACCAAGGCTTGGTCTTTCATGGCGGTTTGAGTCACATACAAAATGTCGAACTCGGTGAGCAATATTTGCCACATTGCTAATCGACCTGTCGGCATAGGCTTCTAAAAGATATACTTTAAAGGATCCATGCAGGAGATGAGATAAGTAGTGTAGGATGAGAGATAATGCTTTAACTTATGTGCTACCCAAGTCAGGGCACAACACGTCCTTTCAAGAAGAGTATACCTAGCCTCATATGCGGTGAGCTTCTTGCTAAGATAATAAATATCCTGCTCCTTTTTTCCTGTGACATCATGTTGACCAAGGACACAACCGAAAGAATTGTTCATGAGTGATAAATATAAGAGCAAAGGCCTACCAGGATTCGGTGGTACCAGCATAGGTGTATTTGATAAGTATTTTTTAATTCTATCAAATGCTTCCTGTCATTGTTTAGTCCATTCTATCACAACACTCTTTTTCAGCAACTTGACTATGGGATCACAAGTGGTTGTGAGTTGAGCAATAAAACTGCTGATGTAGTTTAGTCTACCAAGTAAATTCATCACCTTTATCCTATTCTTGGGCGGGGGCAAATCCTGAATGGCTTTGATTGTTGAGGGATCCAATTTAATTCCCCAAAGGCTGACTACAAACCCCAACAGCTTTCCAGATGGAACACCAAATACATATTTTGCCGGGTTGATCTTGAGATTATACCTGCGAAGCCTTTTAAAGAACTTTCTTAAATCTTTAACAAAATCAGCCTGACTTTTTGACTTAATAATCACATCATCTACATAGACCTCAATATCCTTATGCATTATATCATGAAACATAGTGGTCATGGGTCTCATGTATGCTGCTCCAACATTCTTCAAACCAAACAGCATCACTCGATAGCAATAAGTCCCCCATGGTGTGATAAAAGACGTCTTTTATACGTCTTCATCATCCATAATGATCTGGTGGTATCCAGCATAGCAATTCACAAAAGAGGAAAGCTCGTGTTTGGCACAATTGTCCAGCAAAATATGTATGTTGGGCAACGAAAAATCATCCTTCAGACTTTCTCTATTCAAATCAAGATAATAAACACATACTCGAATTTTGCCATCTTTCTTTGGGACAGTAACAACATTGGATAACCACGTAGGATAACGAGCCACTCGAATGACTTTGGCTTCAAGTTGTTTCATGATTTCCTTTTTGATTTTAATGCTTACATCAGTTTTAAACTTCCTTAATTTTTGTTTCACAGAAGGGAATGTGGGATCAGTTGGCAATTTATGAGCTACTAATTCAGTGCTTAAACCAGGCATATCATCATAAGACCATACAAAAACATCCTTATAAATAATTAATGCTTGAATCATTCCATCTTTTAGATGCGGCAAAGCATGTACACTGATTTTAGTTTCCCTAACATCTTCTTGATTCCCTAGATTGATTGGCTCAGTTTCATTCAAATTAGGATTCTACTTGTCTTCAAACTGTTCCAATTCTTTGCTTATTTACTCTAGTACCTCTTCTTCATCATATTCCCCTCTTGCTTCATTATATCTTGATTAGTTTGGATTTTAAGATTAGGCAAAAAATTCTGCATGCATGTCATGTCATTAGAATCGGCATAAAGAGAGCCGTATAAAGAAAAAGACAAAATCAAAATATATTAGACATAAAATAAGGGGACATTGAATTTTATTAAAAGGGAAAGATAGGAAAGTTTAAACACAAATGACAACAGAATGTAAACAAGTTAAATTCCGAATTACAACCCTTGAATAACTCGGATAAATAGAAAGAAAAACAAAAAGAACTACCAAAACTCCTTCCTAATGGGGAGAGGAGTGACTTCCCAATTGTTGAGCTGGACCTCAAGACCATGAACTGCACGCCTGCCTTACTGGTACCCTCTCCTACTTCAACTATGTAAACCTCAATCAACAGGTTCTGTAAGTCATCAACCAATTCATCTTCAAATTCTACAGGCTTTGTGACATCGCTCTTGACAAAAGATTCACTGAGTAGCGGCATTGGGCGAGGGAGTGACCATGTTTTCTTTTGCCTTCCCTTGGCCTTCTTCAAATCTTCAACCATAGGTTCAAATCCCAACCAAAAGTACCCATGTTCTCTCTCAAATATATGGGATGAATGATACCGTGCAGAGACACTCCCAAACCCTTCCCTGGCACAAATCCATATTTCAAAAGCTCACTCACCATCATGATAGAAGTGGAAGACAATTGTGGGCCTGGACTAACCTGCCCTTCAACGATACGATTCACCGACACTGTATCAAAAGTTTGATAGACAAATGCCTCCTCTACATTGTTTTCTTCAATAAGGGACAAGGGAGAATCTTCATAGGCGGACAAATCCCCTTCACCATGAATAACCACTTCTTTCCTATCATTCTTAAACTTGATCATTTGGTGCAATGTAGATGCAACCGCCTTGGCCTTGTAGATCCACGGTCTTCCCAATAACAGATTGTAAGAGGAGTCTATATTTAATCCTTGAAACTCTATGGCGAACTCAACAGGCCCTATAATCAATATTTGTTCTATTTCTCCAATGGAGTTTGATTTTGCACCATCGAAAGCTCTGACACATACATTGTTGGGCCTGATTCTCTCAACACCAATGTTTAACTTTTACAAAGTAGAAATAGGAAAGATATTTGCACCTGAACCTCCATCAATCATGACATTATTGATGTACAAATCTTTGCACTTCACCATAATGTAAAGACCCTGGTTATGCCTTGTACCTTCAATAGGCAATTCATCGTCAGAGAAGCTGATCTAATTGACCTCAAAAATTTTTCCAACCATTTTCTCAAGCTGATTTACTGTAATCTCCCTAGGAATACTTGCTTCATTTAATACCTTTAATATAATATAACGATATTCCTTGGAATGCAGCAACAAAGATAAGAGGGAAATTTGAGCAGGGTTTTCTTCAGCTGACCTATTATCGAGTACTCTAGAAGTTTCATCTTTCTCAAAAACTCTTTGGCTTCTTCTTCGGTGATGGGCTTCTTGAGAGATGAAGGACCACTCACCCCAGACTTGGGATTCCTCAAACCTTTAGGCATGAAGCATCTTCCTGACTGAGTCAGACCCCCTACCTCATGTACTTCTTCCTCAACTTTCTTCCCCTGATAAGTCATCACAGTCTACTTATAGTTCCAGGGGACCTTTTTCATATCGACGATCGAAAGCTGGGTTGCCAGTTTGATGATAATAGGTTACGCAAGTACTCCTTTTACTATTAAAATAAGCTTACTCGGAGATCCTACCACTGCCAACTTAGGTTTGTCCTGACTTAGCCCAACAACTGTTTCATCTTCTTTTACCGTGATCACGAGTTTCTTCGTGCTTTCTTGGACTTAATCTTCTACCGCTTCTTCCTAGCTCAATGATATTGCTTTTAATGAATCCGCCACATACACTGATTTATCTTTATAGGTCTATATTCTAACAATACGCTTATGATACATCGACGACTCTTTGCCATCATATATCAATTCCAATATATTGGTTTCAGCATGGGTTGGCAGCGAATTCTGTTTGATGTTTAGAAATTTCGGGGCCTAAACCAAAATTTGATTTGCATCAATTAAATCTTGGATAGCTCTTTTTAAATGCCAGCATTTCTCGATATCATGCCCCAACATGTCAGAATAATACAAACATATTAACGAATAATTAAGATTTCTCGAAGGTGGATTCAAAAGCCTTCCTTGAATTAGGCTTAAGACCTTCATCTTTCTCAACCTATCAAATAAGCTAGCATATGACTCTCCAAGAGGTGTGAACTAATTTTTGACCGCCTTCTCTTTCTTGTACTCGAGACTGGGTTGGAAATCGGGTTTGGAGGGGTTTTGGTAATTTAGTGGAGCTGATGGACGATTTTGTGGAGCTTGCACACGCCATTGTGGGTAAGAAGAGGTTTAGTCATATAGTTGCACGCTATATACTGGGTACAGGGGTGGTGGAATGGAATATAATGGGTTTTATGGAGGGTAGTAATGGTGGGGAGGAATATATGGAGCTTGGGTATAGACTTGGGCCTGGGATTAGGGATAGGGGCGAGGTGGTCTTTTGGGATAGGAATGGGTTCCAGCTACAACAGTCGCCATGCCCTCTTTCTTCTTTTTACCTTTGAATGCGCCAAATCTACCTTGAATCACTTGTGTGGTGGCTTTCAACGCGGCAAAACTTACTATTAGGCCGGTCTTGATTTCGTCATCTATCATCTCTCCCATTTTGAGGACTTCAATAAAAGACATTCCCATTGCCGGAAGTAAATATTAAAAATAGGTCTCATCCTATACCTGAATGAATACCTCTACCAGCTTACTCTCCTTCATTGGAGGCTTTACCCTGGCGGCCTGTTCACGCCACCTTATCGCGTATCCCTAAAGCCTTCAGTTCTTTTCTTCTTCATGTTGACCAAGGATTTTTTGTCCAGAATCAGGTCGATATTATCGATCAGGTCAATATACTGATCGACGAACCATTCTGAATCCATACCGGAAAGACTCTCGCCAAAGAAATCCATAAGCAACTCTTCTCTTCCCCCCGCAGCCCTCAATTGATTGCAATAACGTCTCAAATGAGCCACGGGATCACCGTGCCCCGCGTATTTCTCAAACTTGGGCATTTTAAAACCAAGGGGGAGGTTAATGTTTGGGAACATGCAAAGATCTTTATAGGAAACACTCTTATAACCTCCGACTCCCTGCAAATTCCTCATGGCCTGTTCTAAACTCTTTAACTTCCGCGCCATGACTTCTTGTTCCTCTGTTGCAACATGCTTATCCGTATTAAATGGAAATGCAGGCGGCTGAGCGTACCCATACGGTTCATTCATTCACAAAGTAGGCTCCATGGCATAATACTTACTATCTGAAACCTTTAATACTGGCTCACTGGTAGACCGAGGAAGCACCATTATCGGATGTATAGCATATGTTGGAGCTTCAGGTGGTAGCAAAGCCACGAACACAGGCACTGCTGGTGGCACCGGCTGAGTCATGAGCCTTGGTCGAGGAACTGCCAGGGGCACACTAGAAGTGCCAGGGTAATATTGTCACAGAGTGAATCTTGGTGCGTGCTCCAGTGACTCAATGGGAATAGAGAATTGCTCCTAAGAGAGCGGTGGGCAATTGAGGATATTCCCCAGATCTTCAGGGAGTGGATGAGAAGGCATGCCACTAGCCCATGCTTGGTGCAGATCTAGCGATTGTTGTCTAAGTCTCAATACCTCATCATTGCGTTCTGAACTTTCTTCCCTGGGATCCTGATCTGGGTCAATGAGCGAATTTTCAATCTCCCTACTAGCCATGGCAAGCTTCGCTTTTGATCTAGTGAAGTACGAATGACTAGCCAGAGTGCTACAAACCAACCACTTATCTGAAAGAACATGCTCATCAAAGACGAAACCCGTTAGGATTTAGGTGAGGCAACAAGCATAGAAATCACATTGTATACATCCTAGGTTCATGTATGTTTCTGCCAGATGTAGAGGGTAATGGGGCCATTTTAACATCATCCCGATCTTTCTCCTACACCCATTTTCTTCTTTTCTCCAATCACACCTTTTTTTTTGTTTTTTCTTCGCCATCACTTCTCTCATCTCTTGCATCAGTCCACCTTTTTTATCTTTCTATTCCTTCTCTCATTATTCTTTCTTTCTTTTCCTCTCTCGCTGTCTCCTCTCTTTTTATCATTCTTTATGACTTTTGTTTTTCCTTAAAATAAGAGAAAAATAATGAAAAACCAAGAAACAAAATGATTAGATCGAACCCCAAAAGTAGGTTTCCTACGTATCATGTTGTACATGAATCAGATCTTGCGTAGTTCGGGCCACTCATGCATAAATACCAGAAAATTAATGATTTTTGATGATTTTTTTTATTATTATTATCATTGTTATTGTTGTTGTTCTTATTCTTATTATTATTATTATTATTATTATTATTATTATTATTATTATTATTATTATTATTATTATTATTATTATTATTTTCTTCTTCTTTAAGCGAAAACAAACAAAAGAAAGAATGACGCAAAGCATTTTGATAAAGAAACAACTAAACATACTCCAAATTTAAGACCACTTTAAAACTAAACAACAAATACCAAACAACACTCCAGACCAACAATTTGACATACATAATTCTCCTAATAAAGACTCCAAAAGCAAACTTACGCCGATTTGACAAAGACACCACCTTCCAATAACAAACAATAAGAGACTCAAACTAAATAGAAGATAAGAAATGCTCCTTCAAACTGGTGCTCTGCGTGATGACCCTGGCTGAGATAGACCTGTCTCTGAAGTTCTCTTTCTTCCATTCAAACTTCGTGGCATATCATGGAAAGACACCTCAATATTTTGGAAGAAGCTTCTGGCACGTATTCCCGTCTCATGGGGAATGTACCTGAAAATATTGTTCTTACATCCTTCTACAGTCTTGAGCAAATTTGATAACCGAACCCTTAGTGTCTCCACTTTGGCCTCCGCACTTTCATCCTGACTGTCATCAACAATGCATTCTTCTCGTATTCTTTATCTAAGTTGCATTGGTATTGGCCTACTAACACCTCGAGGTATAGATTGAATCCAGATCTTATATCTCAAACTGTACCCTGAGTTTTCCGACCCTTATTTGAAAGTATCTATACCCATTTTTGTTGCGTGATTCCAGAGTTGCTCGTATTTGCTCTACCCTAAGTCTTGGTTCTTAAAGTACTCAACATCTTTCAGTAGATCCACCACGGGTGGGACGTCTTGCGATCTACCCAGCTAACGCATTACCTTAGAGGAGTGTATGGTCGAGTACAATTAAGTCCTATCATAACCAAAAAGAGTTGCATCTGACAACCAGATAAGATTGTTTTTGGACGAAGCCATAGACATCTCCATAGAATGTTATCCTCAGTTCTTGACTCGAGAAATTCAATCCAAGCACTGATTCCCACGGGTAGTGAGAATTTGGCAACGCGTATTCTTTGACCCGTGGCTTACACTCATTGGCCATACAACGGTCAATCACATCCGGTCTAATTAGAGAAGGTGCATGCAAATGCTCCTTCAACCATAGTTGCAACATCAGGTTACTTCCCTAAAAGAATCTCAACACTCCCTTCACTTCGGTTAAAGCCTTATATATTTATGTTAAGATCATAAATATGATGGTAACCTTGTCCCCTTATTCCTCATGAAATAAGGCCATCACTACAGATTGCAAATGTGTATTGATGCGTCTTTCTACTAGCGGAAACACTAAAGTACCTAACAAAGCGAGCGTGAAGACTTCAAGACGATTTCTCTCCCACTTCTCCTTAGTCATATGAAATTTATCCCAAAAGCAATCAAAACCTTCCGAGGGCCCGAATCTAGCGAACAAAAAATATAAGGAAATCCATGAATCTTTCAAACAACCCAAATACGTATCTTTACTTTTTAACCCACAACACTGCAAAAACCTCGTGCCAGTTTGATTTCGAGCTCTAATCATTCCTTTATCGATATAGGGCAAATGCAACAGACCAGATATTTCTACCAAAGTAGGAGTCATTTCATACTTTCCAAACATGAACACCAAACTACTTGGATCCCAAAAGGTCAACACCGTCTCTATTAGATCTGGAGGAGGGGTAATATGCAGAAGTTCTGTAAAATCTCCTAATATTTTAATCAGTTTCTGCTGGTCAACATAGCTAAACATACCCCACCACTTGATTAACTTTTTGGACACCTTGATAACCATCAGGAATCTAGACTTGGTGGACAAATCCATCCTTGTAATAACACATAAGACGTTATTTCAAAAATTTGATAGAAGCAAAAGATTCCCAACCCTTGAGACTTTGACACGAATATGTCGAAGGACCATGCCACTTTATGACTCCAAATCGCCGAATAGTACCACTGAATAAAATCAACCTACTTGGCTAGGACAACTAACAACACTAGATTATGCGGAGAAAAACCTAGGCTAAGACTAAGACAAAGGCCAAAAATAAAGATTATCGGATCCACCGAGGGTTACCTACGTATCCCACCCCAAGGGGAGGGAATCAGGTATGCGTAGTTTGTCCAGATTGGATAATTAATGATTAACTAATAGATTGACCCTAACTTAAGAGACAAAACCAAAGACAAACGAATAAAATCTTTTAGGTTTTTAATTAGACACTTCAACTAAGACTGACACCAACAATTATGAAGAAAAATCTTTTTGGTATTTTCATTATAGGAAATGTACAAAACTTTTGACATCTTTTTTGAATTTTTCTTTTATAAAAAGCTCCTAAAAGTGATTTTTTTTTTGGAATTCGAATTATGAATGCATGCTAAAAGAGATAAAGGAAAAATCTTTTTTTGTTTTTGAGTAAATGCGTGAAAAAGGTAAGAAAATCTTTTTGAATTTTTGAATTGTGAAAAATAAAAGCCATAAAGAACTCCAAAAAACTGCGAAACTCTCTTTTTTTCTCTTTTTTTTTTCATTTTTTTTCCTTACTTCTAACACAAGTTTTCCCCAAATCAGTCTGTCAAATGACCACGTTACCCTGTGAAATGCAACATTTAGCACATAGGGATGCTTTAGAGGTGAGTCTACTATAAAGGACCAAGTGAGCCCCGCTAAGTCTCAATATGATGCACATAAGCATGACCTAAAGGTTGACCTATGTTGGGGTTCACTAACAAGGCTGTTCAGGGGAGCATATGATCGATAGTGGCTGCTTTGCTTTCCACCTACTCCATAACACCGACGACTCCCCCCTAAAATAAGGGTGACTCAACTAGGGGTCATGTACAACACGTGTACTATGGACTTGTTGCAAAAAGAAAGACTCGGATTATGCACGTGATGACAGATATAAAGGCAGTAACACATAGGATAAATACTATAAACAAAGTGCACGAAAACGCACAAAAGTGATAACAATAACATAAACAAAATCACAAAAAATGCTTATATACTCGTAATGCCAAACAAAGATGATACGACTCCACAAAAAGCTCGAATTCTGAAAAGTTGTCCCTAGCAGAGTTGCCAGAGCTGTCACACCCCTTTTTTAACCCGAAAGGATTCCATTTTAAGATTTCGAAAGTTTTTTTT
The DNA here is from genome assembly GCF_002878395.1 of Capsicum annuum. Taxonomy (NCBI): domain Eukaryota; kingdom Viridiplantae; phylum Streptophyta; class Magnoliopsida; order Solanales; family Solanaceae; genus Capsicum; species Capsicum annuum. The sequence goes on along the minus strand of NC_061113.1, from coordinate 18,191,155 downwards.
TTAATTATTAAAGAGACAAAATGAAGAATTATTTTGAAAAGGACCTTTTATATTAAAAACTCGGAGTCGCCACTTGGCGTAAATCCGGTGTGCCAAGTCACCTTTTGAAAAATCCTTTTAAAACGGTTTGACTCTTTTAAAAATGGTTTGCGAACAGAGATTCTGGCTAAGGAATTCTATTGACCGAGGGAAAGGTGTTAGGCACCCCTCGATCCCGTGGTTCGACCACGATCGCTTGATGGAGT
>NC_061113.1:18097226-18190810 GCF_002878395.1 Capsicum annuum | reverse complement strand
AATGTTCAGTCCAATTATTACAAACCCAAAATAGAAGGAACTGAAATGTAAACCTACGCTAATCCTAAACTACGCTCCACCCAGTTCCTTGGGTCTTGATCACGAACATCTTCCGGCAACATAATACGTCGGGGCATTCCCCGGTGAATAAATACAAATGAGCTTCGGGGCATTTCCCGGCTTAATAAATACATTTAATGAAATGCGATAAAATGAAAAAAATCACTCAACACAAATAATTACACATTCGATGATTAGAATCCTATGAGTTTCCTACCCCAACTTAGAATTTGCCTATCGATGCCCAACCTAAGACATGATACTATCAAGTTCACTGAAATTAATATAATCAATAAATCAAAATTAAACCAAAATCATTTTACTAATCTTTCAATTTCCACCCCAAATTACTTTTCTTTTTATACAAACCTAAATTCATATTATCATCACATTTATGCCATTGAGATCAATTATTCAAAACCAAACAACATCAAACATCCAACGGAGATTCAAACATTTCATGCACATGAGTAATTCATACTCGTAACAACAATTAATACGACTAAAATATCCAAACCCAAATCGCAAAATCACAGCAAAACCACATTCGAAATAATGAAGAGATAGAGTTAAGGAATGGAGCTTACGATATCGATTTTTTGTTGATAATATGAATTAATGAAAACCCGAATTTGGAATCCTCAATAGCACCTCAACGACGAATATGCTCCGAACTCGATATCAAAATAATAACCAAACAGCTTTGAGACCCGTGACTATAAACTCCTAACATAGAAATAAACTCCTAACACAGAATTCAAATCATGAACGACAACCCCTTTTACCACGCAACCAATCGAAGCCCGATATCGATGAAGAACAAAATAAAAGACGAACCCAAAATCCCAACAAACCAATAGGAAATAGAAACCTGATGTAGACCGAGCTCCGGTGAGATAACAGTGACCAGAAAAGGCGGAAATAAGTTGGATTCCAGGGAGTTAGAATATTTCCTAAACGGGGCGCTTGAAGACGTTTGAAAAAAAAAATGGATTGTTCCGGTGAGATTATGGTCTCCCTATCGGATTCATCCAGAAATCAGGAGAGGACGACGAGATTCGGGCAAAGTAATCACCGGAATAGCGACCAAACCCACCGGAACCCATTTTTGAGTAACCCAAAATCAACCCCACTTTCTTCTCCGTTACAGATCTCGACCTCTCTCCCTCTATCTCCCTCCCATTTTTGAATCTCTCTCTCTCTATCATGTGTACATTCCGTTTTCGGTGAGTCGTGGATTTTTCGGTGAGATGAGGGGTGAGCGGATTTTTTGGAGTATCACAGTGTGTATGTGTATGTGAGGATGATGAAATTTTTTTCCCAAAGAACCCCTTCTCCTATTCTTTTTCCTCGGAAGCCAATGAAGATGATGAACCCCCCAAGAATTCCTTTCCTTTCTCTCTCTCGTGTATATCTATTCCCCGAAAAAGGAATGTGGTCTCTGATGTATATCATAAAAACAAATGAAAACAAAAAGGGCCCTTGGCCTCTTCCTGGAAGTTTCCTTCGTGGGGTCCCCTTTTATTTCAAGGATGTTTATCTTTTTTTTTCTTTGTGAACAAGTAATAGGAGGGGATCACGTGGGTAGGTAGGGTGGTGATGATTAGAATAATGTGAGGTGACTTTATTTTATTAGAGGGGTTGTTAGGAGGTTTTAAAAGAAGATAAAATTTATTATTTTTTGGTATTTGGATAAAGACCCATAAATAAATAAATAGGTAAAAAGATAAAGTAATTTTTTTTTATTTTTTTTTATTTTTTGTGAAAATAATTACCACATGGATAGGATACATGGTAAGACGGGGTAAACAATGAAACTAAGTTGTGAAGGAACGAAATTACGTGTCTACAAAAAGATCGAATACATAACTGAAAAATGTGATGTATCTGTGTAAAACTAAGTGATTTATTCAAAAAAATATGACATATTCGTGTAAAATTAATGTATCTGTGTGAAATATGATATATTCGTGTAAAATTATGTGATATATCCTAAAAACTGTGATGACTCCATATACTTTAAATCAGGAATTTTTAGTAATTTTTAAAAAGGTTAAAATAGAGAATAATTAGCTCTAGATGAATTGAGATTTATATAACTTTTACTAATTTGTTCAACTCATTCAAATTTGGGTTGCTTACTAACTACCCATAAATTAGCTTTAGCCCATTTCACTCCAATGCAATGTCACCCATCAAAATTTGGATTAGTAGCTAGTTAAAATAATTCATGAGAAATTTTATCAAAATAATTTTGAAAAGATTTTTTTAATGCCTTATATATAGTCATAATAACGAAAAATAATAATTTTATAAGATAACTAAAAGTTATAAAAGAGAAAATGTAAATAAAACTCAGCAAGAATAGAGCGGGTTGGATAATGATTCATATTAGTCCAACTCATTTCAGTCTAAGTAATGTCTAGGAGAGTCAATATTTCGTTTATTTATTAACTCAATCCATTTTAATCAACTTAAATTCAATCTAATTCACCCATTTGCCACATGTGATGGAAACAAACCTGCAATTTATTTTAGGGCTCTGCTAATACCCTATAAATATTCAAAAGCATTTAAAAGTGCACCTCGTAAATTCAAAAGGAAGATAAATACTAGAAGCAATCAAGAATTGAAATTAAAAAAAATGATTTATACTAAGAAATATTGAAAATTAAATTACTTGTAATCATGAATGTTGTTCACATTTGTAGCTAAATTCGAATATATATATATATATATATATAAGTTTCTCGACACGTGCGTTGCACTTGTATGTCAAGTCATGTAGAATATGATAATTAATAAACTAATACCAATATTATTAAAATAATAATTTTATGAGTAATTATACATGAAAAGATACAATACAAAATTTCAAATATGATCAATGTGGATCATCGTAGTGGCAAATTTGTCAAGGTCAAGATGATTGGACATTGTCTAAAACTATGAAGATTAACAATCAAAGCTTCAGTGGATGCATTTCCTTTATTTGAAGTACAAATATGCAATGAAGCATATCACACCTAATACATTGATATAAACGTTATTCTTTACATAATACTTCTTAAAATTATTATGAATATTTTTATTTCAATAAGACTTTTTGAATCATTAATCGGCATCCTACAATTTCGATAACAATAGATGAGATTGGTTTACATATTGCTCGAGTTGTGTGGTCATATGACCATTTATGTCATCATAAAAATACAAACTCTGTAAATGCAATTTTGGAGTCGCTATACTCATACGTAAAGATATTTTGGTGTCAAATAACACTAATATCTTAATCAAGACACTTTATTTCTGCTAGCAAATTCTTTTTTAAGATTTCACAAATATTTCGTTGAATGGATAATCATCATTGTATATCTCATATTTCATATACACCATGTGTAGCTCTAGTATAAATCAAATTAACCAAATAAGAAGGTTGACACTCATAACTTAACAAGTATACAAAGGCGTGTTAAAACTCAGTTGGCAAATGATAAGATAAGACTCGACTTTTTTCAAATTTGGTTTTACCTATGTGTAAGTTTCTGCTTATTTTGAACAATAAGCAATACTTATTGAGTTCCTCTCATGTTGGTCCCTCACTGAGTCTTGGTGGGAGTGACATGGACATTGGGCAAAGATTTTGCTTGTTAGCTTAGGATGGAAAAACATCTTTTTATTTTTTCCTCGTGCCAAATCTTGTACTATCCTTTACATATATGTACAAATTTGTAATGGAATCAAAACACAACAAGGGACACTGGAATATCTATATACTTCTAGGTGTATTAATATCTTGGGAAAATGATTTCGAGATATAAAGGACTTGGTTTCATTATTTTGACAGCAAAATGTCAAAATATTGAGACGTAAAGTCATGCAGATTGGTCCTGCACTTGGGTTGTCACGTTTTATTTGTTCAAAAAATTGAAAGTTAAAGGATTTTAACATGTATGTCTCAAACCTGCTCTTAAATGTTGTCCGTCTCCAATCTTCTCTTAAATATTATATTGTTATTATCTTACAATTCATCTCATCTGATGTTTGATTGTTGGGTGAATATCAAGTATGTTAGGCATGAAATCATTGTATATATTATATTTTTAATTAAAATATGGCATGGAATGACTGTATATGTTTTGTTTTCAAGGAATGGAATTACCATAGTAAACTGACTACAGGAAATATCAATGAATCTTGTTAGTTGTCACAGACAATGTGATTTAAAGGCTAGGCTCACATCACGAGCTTAAATTTTGTCATAGACAAACAACCAAGTATTTAAGTGGAGATGGGTAGAGACAAATCCATTATTTCTGCTGAGTTTCAAATCACAACAACTGGCTCTCGAAATTTATAGACTATCCAAGAAAAAGGTGTCCTCCTATCCCGCATGTCATCAAGAAAAAAAAACACTATTAAAAAATTGCATTCTATTAAAATTCCTCTTGACTTGCATGTGATTACTATTTAAGTTCTTTTAACTTCTCAAAAAGGAGGTATTGTTTCTTCATTTTGTTGTTTTTATAAGAAAACCTCTATACATTCAATGATTTACTTGACCAAAATATATTTTTACCATCACTGATGCAATAAAACTATTTATTTCTGACTTTTGTAGGGGTTGTTGGTTAAGATTCTAGTTGCATTGGGCACTATCAAATCTCACCATTTATGGTTAGATATGGAGCATCTTCAGGCTTCAGGAAGCAATTCAGAATATTTTAATTTGTGCAGAAATAATTTTCTTTTCTAAACATCAACTGCAAAAGGTTGCTACCTATTGCAACTATAATAAAATAGGAGACATCTGTTCAATAAATTATCTTTCTAATTTGATCTTTTCTAATAAGAAGATAAATAAATAGTCTTTTGAAAGGGGACTACTCATGCAAGCATTAAATCAGACTCTCTTAGTTCAATTAAAAGGGTAAGGATGAAATTTGAATTTTTATGGGATGTTGCAGATATTTTTTTCTTAAGTATGCAGCTAGCACAAATGCACAACAAGATAGCTTCAGAAAAAGGATAAACAAGTTGAACAACTTGATAACAAAGGAGAGCAGATATATCATCTTCAATGTGATATTTTCTTATCTTCAAAAGTCTTAGCATCGATAAAGAAGGTTGAATTCATAGCCTAACTTTCGTTTTAAACAAAAAAAGTGAGGTTATAGCTTATTACAATTAGTTTTCCTTGTTTGTTTCTTCAATTCTGCTATAAATAAATAGATCACTTGTAATATTCTAATAACTTCTACTCACAAGTTATGAAACAGCTCCCTGTAGTTTGTCCATCTATGTAACTCCCCATCTAAGTTTCAGTCATGAAAGTGGCCTTTCGGACCTTATTTTAGTGAATTCATCCTCTACAACTTCAAGATGGGATATAGTGAGTATAAGAGTTGGGCAGATGCTTGTATTAAACCTGAAAAGAAATCAAGACTGCAACTAATATATGTTTATGGAATTACATAGCTCTTACATTATTATAGCATGTTCTCTGATAAAGAGGAAAAAGTTAATGATCTCATTGTTTTTTCTTACTTTGATAATCTAAATCTGATATATCCTAGGATATTATGGATACTTCTGATCAAGTAAAACCATAATTGCTTGTTTGGTCTCTCAAGTTTATATGTTAACCTTTCATTTTTTATGAGGGTTAATGAATAATAATCATGAGATAAAATGTAGGAATGTGAAATCCAATGTTCTGTTAGAGGTATTAGTCGATCTATTCCACCATTTATATTATAGTGATGGAATATATGGGATAACTATTCTCATGCCAGTCTCAGATTGCTATTATGTTCTTGCAGAATCATATTATTACCTACCTATGCATTGAATTTTCTGTCTATTTTGCTATATTCAAGTTAGGGCATAAATTATTTATTCATAGTTTAGGAAGATCTTATAATTTCTATGGTTTAAACGGACACCAATTGACAGGGGTTCTATAAATACTGAGATCACTTCTTTGATGACAACAATTGGATGTTATGTATTCTACTAAAATCTAATTCCTCTCTATCATAATTTAATTAGTGAAAACTAAACTGATGCTTAAAATGTATGAACTCTACAAAAACATCTAATTCAAATTTGATAAAAGTAAATAAAAGCTTACTTAAGTGGCTTTCTGTGTAATAGTTGTGTTACCTCTATCGTTCACCAATAAGTCTATAATAAAAGAATCCATACCATAGAATACAAAAATTCACATAGCAGAGGGTGAGTTTTTCCCTCTCTACACCAATTGTGACAAGATAATGTTATGCCAATCTAATGCTTCTCTATACTTGAAAAGAATAAGCAATTTTCTTATCCAAAAAATGGCATGACAGTGAGATGTAGTTAATAGCACCATCAGTAAGATTTATTTGAGATGCAAGTCATGAATACCTCATAAACAGATTTCTATGGCACCAGCCATCCATTCCTTTCATTATCTTCATCAGAGCACCTGAATAGATATGGAAATACTGAGATTCTTCTTGTTTTGAACAGGCTCGTATAGCTTCTCATCCAGCACCCCATATTCTTTGAGTTTTTTGATGTTTCACATACGTCAGCTCTAGAAAAAAGGTTGTTCATTACCCCAAACGATACACAACAGATTGTCTGGTGAAGAAGTATCTGAAAATTTTATATGATAGACACGTACAGAGTGTACAGTTTGTGAACGGAAAAGATACGTTATAAATTGAAATAGGGATCTAAAGAAGTGTTACTTTGAACTTTGAAGGGGCAAATCGGTTGTATTGAAGCGCTGGTTGGAAATATTTATGCGGGAGAGTAGTGTGTGTTTTCATAAAGTACTTAATTAGGTTTTAGAGTTAAGAAGGGTATTTTAGTAATTTCACTTTAATTTTTTTGAGTGGGTGCTTTTAAGGTAGTATAGATATAGATATAGATATAGATATAAGAAATGTCTAAATATTTTAAAATATGGATAGTATGATTTTCTTGTGATACAATCAGAACAATATAAAAATTAGGAATATATATGTAACTTTTGTTATAAAAATTAATTGGTAATTTCATAAAAATGATAATTGAACAACTATTAAAGATATGTTATAAAACAATAAAGAATAAGAGTAGAGAGAATAAAGAGAGTAATTCTTATTTCTTCTCTTGAGGGATAATATACAATGAAGGAAGCCCTTCTATTTATAGGGGGAATTTGCCCCTAGTTTCACACTAAAAGACAACTACATCAAAGCCTGATAGACATCAAATAGATCTTGATAGACATTCACTATAATTGATATATATCATAACAAGATAATAATAATATTAAAATAAATTAAACAATTAAGGTATATAATTTAAATCTTTTAATGAGTTTAAAACAAATCTCATTTTAGGTTACTTGCAAAACTTCAAAGGAAAATGAGTCACTTTCCAAAGTAGTTCATGCACAAAATATTATATTGTCTTAGTCTTAGATTTTATCTATTTCATTTATGGACTGAAAATAAAAGTTTTTACTAAATTTTCATCAATTCAGAGTTTTTGGCAGGAGTATTATTCTCCTATAAATAGATTGCTAAGAGTAATAATCAAAATCAATAATAACAATCATATAGTTCCTATTTAGCTATCACAAAACTTGGAAAAGAATGAACAAGGCAACATTCTTTAAGATTTTCTTGGTCTCCTTTTTACTTATTTTGTTAGGTAAGCAATTTAAATCTTGATAAGTTTAAATCAATTTTTTTTTTTTATATATTATAAAATATGATAACTCTACTTATTTTCTTCTTTTCAATAACGTCAAAGTTGCTAGTTACGACAGGCAAGCAATTGTATGATCATTGCATTTTCTTATCAACCAACTTCGACTCTATAAATTTAGAAATTTGTGTATCTTTATTCATATCATGAATGGGATTTCATTAAGGTTTATCCACGTACAATGTTATGACAATTTTACATTAGTAATCTAACTTGTTATCGCTCATGCCATTTATCATTCATTGTAGGTTACTAGTAATAAATATATGTTATATAAAACCTAACTCTAGTTATTTTTTTTGTTTCAATAACTTAATTTAGAGGCGGATATAATGTGCTCCAAGCAATGTCACGAGTAGGGGTGGGCATTCGGTATTTGATTTGGTATTTTAAATTTCGGGTTCGGTAATTCGTTAATCAATATTTGAAAGTAGATATCACATACCATACTTATAAACATCTGTACGGTAATTCAGTAATCAGTAAATTAAACTTCTTTTTGGTACGGTTTTTGGTAAAACCATATTAAAGTTGAAAATGTCCAAATGTACGTTTAAACTTCAAAGAATATATTTAATAAAAACCCTATTTAGTATTCCTTTTGTTGCTTTTACGAATATATTACTAAGGTTCAAGAGATTCTTTGGGATTGACCAATACTATTGTCTATTGAGTTGGTTAGACATATCGTATTTTACCGAATACCAAACGGTATTAATATCTTTTACCAAACCCAATCTTGAATACCGAAATATTAAAGTTTTACTCCCAAATACCATACCAAATACCGAATTATTGAATACCAATTACTAAATTTTTTGGTTCGGTTCGGTAATTCTGTTTTTGATATTTTATGCCCAGCCCTAGTCCCGATATTCTGCTTCATCATTTATTTTTTTGTTAAATATGTATAATTACATCACCTGTTATTATACTCTATTTTATTCATTTATTCACTTATTCAACTATTTGTCATCGTTTATAAAAATATTCTACTACATGTCCATGAATGTTGGTAGGACAAGGAAGCAACGCTGCGTGCTCAAGTGATGACGATTGTGTTAGGTGGTAGATTGCATAGACCTAAATCCCATATGTGATGAAACAAACAGGTGCCGCTGTCCAGGAAAACCACCAGCAACTAATTATAATAATGGACGACCTAAAAGAGTTCACAAGACAAACCAAAAGTAATTTATGTCTGTTATTCTGTAAAATTGAATCATGATTTGTGTTGTTGTTTTTCATTTTAATAAGGTTCAATCCAATAATAAGGTCTTTTGTTGATGTTGGAAAAGGATTTTCTCCCATTGGATTTATGTTTTAAGCAATGCATTTGTGTTCAACTAATTTCTCAGATCAATTAGGCAAAATCTATTGGCATAGCTAATGTTTGTCTAATTACAAAACGTAACTACAATTAAGTAACAAATGTATTTGACTTTCGAAATTCGCTTACGAATACAAGTACAAATACAAATACAAATACGACTGATACAAATTACTAAAGTGTTTTATAGATACATATACAAATGCACATGACATCAAATACATACATATATACATGTGTGTGTGTTTGTGTTTGTGTGTGTGAGAGCCGTTGAATAGAACTACGAAAACAATTTAACTATATAACTGAATACATATGAATTATGTTTCAAATAAATAAATTTATGAAATATACAATACACATGACATAAGACAAATAAAATAAATATAAAAAAATACACAAGGAATCATATATATAATATTCTATTAATTTAAACCTTAGCTGGAAATTGTTACTTTATTTCAAATCTTAATTATGCAATTTAATTATATCGTATTTTCTGCGTCTACGTAAGATTTTCAATTTTATTTAACGCTTGGTTTGAGGAATGACCATCGAAACCACTCCTTTACAACAAGACAAATAGATCAGAATCAATTCATCTTAAATGGAATATAATTCAATTAAGGATGTAATATCATTATAACACTTTTCCTATATAATTTACAATTCTCTAACTCTATTAACTCTATTATATTCACCATTAACATAGTCTAGCCTCATTAATTCATACCATCCACTACAATGTAACCCTAAATCATCACTATAACCCCTTTATTTGCATTACCTTTTCCATTACCCACATCCATAGGATCAACTGAGTAATCATAGATAACTCACACTAAACTCTTGGGATGATACAAGTCAAATGGCCACCCTAATTTTTGAAGAGATGATTGGAGGTCATCACCTAAAGGCTCAAGACGTGGTCACCCCGAGGGCACGAGAAAGGAAGACCCATTTTGAGCCTACCATGGAGCATACTATTCATCAAGGCCGTGAATAAAAAATTGCTTGGAGCATTGAAGGCTTGAGGCTTCATGGTTTTGGACACTTAATGGCTCACAGTTTTGGGTCATCTTCATTGAGGGCATTTTGATCACTTCACTTTGCCCAAAATGCACTCCATGGCCACCCTTTCATTAATGGTAGTGTAGTCATTTTGTCTTCTTTTGTAAAGTACTATAAGTAGAACCTCTTATGGATTATTTCTCTAGTTGTTGAATGATGATATTTTGAGACATTGTAAGTGCTCTTTAGCTGTAGGGCTTGGAATAGCCACCAAATCGAAATGAGGAAAATAAGTGTGGATATCACTTGTGTTGCAACGATGTCTTGATACGTTGGTGTTTAGAGGAGGTAAAATTCCTCTTGTGTCAACGTAGGAGTTAGGTGTTTGTTGTGTGTAGTATTAAGGGTCCAAGAGTCCACCAATTTCTTGTGTTCTTAATATTATACCTTCACACTATCTATCCTTTTGTCCATTGTAATCTTTTAACCGTTTGTGTCTTGCAATCCTAAGCCGTTTGGTTGTTGTTGTTATCTTATTCATAATATTGTATTGCTAACTTAGGTTGGATTGTTGGCTGGTTTTGTATGAAGACACACCTTTGTTATCTCGTTTCTTGGTGTGTTTGTCGAAACCGAGAGTGGTCACCAAGAAAGTCCTTGGTTCTTGAACTTGTGGACTATTTTTGGTGTATGTTTTGTGCCTTTCGTTGTCATTATTGTATCATTTGGTATCAAATACATCTTTGATTTTTTTTCTAACAAGATAAATCTTGGGCTTGAGAGTTGAAAAAAAATATAAAAAAAAGTTCAAAACTGAAAATTCCATAAAAGAGAGCAATCTGTCCATTTTGTGTTCTTGGCCGAAAATTGTGTTTTTGTTGTGTCTTGGTCGATATTTTTACTTTTATTTGTTCTATATAAGTGTTAGTTTTGTTCCTTACTAACACATTGAGTCTATATCTTGATTTGAGCTTGTATTTTGATGTTGTTGTTGTGAACATAAACTTGACCCATTGTTGTTGAACATTGTTGTGGTGGACTATTTTTGGCCGTGTGGTTTTGCCTTCTTGTTCTTAAGCTTGGCAGTGGATGTTGTTATAAATTTATGGCCTAAGAATCTTTTTTTGAAGTTGTTGTTGTGAGGTGAAACTTGAGAAAGTATTGATTAAAGTGTGAGACCAACTTGAACGTCAGACCCCAAGATTCAAAAATTTTTGTTCTTGGTGTTCTTCACCAATCTTCATCTTTTATTGGAATAAAAGTGGATGAAAAATCCAAAAAATTTGAAGGAAAAAGGTGTATTATTTGTTAGTCTTGAAAGACACTACAACCACCAAAGACCTATCAATCACTCCTCAACCACTTTCCAACAATTTTCCATGTTTTAAGGAAAAGGCACAAAGAAAGTCAAGTCTTGCTTTTTGAATTTTAAAGAGTATTTCAAGACATGTATTTTCCTCCTTAAACCAATTCCACCAATTCAAATTAAAAAATTGACCAATATGTAATACCCCGTACTTCTACCTAGCTTGAAATCATCCCAAAAATGTTAGAACCTTGCTTTGCAAGAGTAATTCACTTTTATACATGTGATATTTTTAAGATTTTTACTTTTTTTTGATGTGTAAAATTGAATTAGCTTTCCAACGATACCAATTTTGTCCAAATTCGGTATCGGGGTAGAAAGTTATGACCTTTTAACAGAAAGCAGTCAAAACTGCCCAGGTGTGATGATGAGGGCCGACGGACCGTCGAACTAGTGATGGACCATCGCCCCAACCATCACAGCGGAAGTAGTGAGACCACCTTCTTCCTAAGGGTAATGACTCAGGCTGACGGACCGTTGCCCAAGCCTTCACAGCAGAGACAGTGAACCCCTATTCTGCCCAGGTGTGATGGTCAGGACCAACGGACCGTCGACCCAACGATGGACTGTCGCACCCACCGTTGTATAGTTTGTTCAGTTATTTTAAAGTCATTTTTACAAGATTATTTGGGTCTTTTCCACCCATTTTAACCCCTAATTAAATTAGACCAAGGCTCATAAGTTTATTATCCATCTACAATATCAAATCAGGGTTTTCTCTCAAAGATAATCCCCAAGAACAAGATCCAAATCCTTCTTCAAGAAAGCTAAGAGATTCCAAGTTCTTCAAGTCCAAGGAATTCAAGAAACTCACAACCCAGGTATGTCATGTGTTGATTCATGGGTCCCTTTCACCCATGAAGCTCAAGAATCTCTTTACAAAATCCAAGATTTGCGTATTTATGAATGTTCATGATTTAAATTGAATTGAAATTAATGTTCATGATGTTTTGGGGTTTTGATTCATGTTTTAAATTACATATTCCAATGATTAACCCTAGTATGTAATGATTTGCATAATAATCATGATAAACCCTTTAAACTTGAAAAATTATTCATGTAACCATGACAATTAGATGCATTGATGATGGTATAACCAAAGTATGCTCCTCATGTGTTCGATTAAATGCCTATGTGAAGGAAAAGTGCCATACTAGTATGATAATATGAAATCTCCAATAATGTAAAAGTTTATGCATGTCAACTGTTTAATGAAATGTCTTAGTTAGTGAATTATGGATACATGTGTAACCCTTGTGGTGCTTTAGAACTTCTACTTCATGAAATCTCCAACTTATTGTATTATGGATTGTGATGTTGGTCACGTATTCATGAATGTCATGCTTTGTTAGTTTCATGCTATCGAATCCTGGGGGTACTTGTACCCGACAATTAGCTGAGTGCCTAGAGCCAGTGTCAGGTTTTCAAGGTACTCTCAGTTGAGCCATGTTCATATAAATTCAGTCAGTCATTTGACTTAGAAAAACTCAGTAATCTTAGAAATCTCAGAAATTCAGTATTCTCAGTAGTATTCCGTCAGTCAACGGAACTTAGTTAATTCAGTCTAGTTCAGTTCAGTAATCCATGTTCAGTGTCTATTCAGATGGGAGTAGGAATTAGCTCCGAGTGAACCCAAGGATGGGAACACACGCTGTCAGATGAGGGTATGATTCTTAGAAGTCATCCTTGCATTTCAGAACTATGTAGCCATCATAGGTTAAGATATCAACACTGTCAGATGAGGGTTGATGAGGTGGGTAAACACTATCAGATGAGGGTCCCACTATTTTCTTTTGCGGATACTGTCAGATGAGGGTCACACACAGCTTGTCCTTACCAGTGGCGCAGTATTGACACCCTTCCAATTGGGGTTATGAATTGGACCCCACCTTAGCTATATTGCTTTATTTGGGGCATGTCAGTTAAATGACTACTTCCCACAGTTTCAGTTATAGAATCAAGATTGTCAGATATAGTCATTCAGTTTCAGTAAAAGAACTCAGATAGTTCTACAGAATTTAGGACTGTTAGATACAGTCAACTCAGCACAGCACGAAACTTAGCTAGTTCTATCAGAACCTAGACTGTCAGATATAGTCTCTCAGTATCAATTATTTTAGTTATACAGCTGTCAGTATCTCATGTTATCAGTACTCAGACTCAATAATCATGTTATCACAAACTCAGTTATAATTATTATGCATTCATGCAAGTATTCTCATGCTCATGTTATTCTGTCAGTTAGTATAATTCATGCATATAAACCCTTTGCATTCCTCCTACCTCTCATGTATACTAGTACATTCAAATGTACTGACGTATTTGAGCTATGGTGTTTTATACCATAGGTTCAGAAGCACGAGCTTCAGAGTATTAGTATCATTCTAGTATCAGCAGTCAGAGTTAGCAATGATTTCTCATCCTTCGAGGACATAACCATTACTTTATTATCTCATTAATTAATTTTTTTCAATAGTTGGAGTTAGTTGGGGGCATGTCCCATCAACTCCTTATTCAGACAGTTCAGTTAGTTAGAGGTTTTTTAGACTATTATGTTCAAACAGTTTATTGAAGGTTTTGTTTTGGTATTGTAATACCATATTATTCAGAGATTATTTTATCAGTTTAGATACCTTATGGACTTCCAACCTTTATTTCTGTATTTATACATTATATTATGCAGTGTTAAGGTATGATATTAGTCATGTGTTAGCTACTGGTCCTTTGGGATCATGAGCACCGTGTAGCATTCTGGGTACCATATTCGGGGCGTTACAAACTTGGTATCAGAGACAAAGGTTCAACACTGTCCTAGGAAGTCTGAAAAACCGTATCTAGTAGAGTCTTGTGCATGGGTGCGTTGTGCACCACACTTATGGACAAGAGGCTATGAGATGTTTAGGAACAGTTTCCCTCCTTTCAGTATTCATGTCGTGCCAGTGAGCATAAGCTCAAATGTAGACTCCTAGGCTAATCCATTCTTCTATTTCATTTATAGAATATGTCTCCTAAAAGGGCTGTCAAAAAGAGAATTTGAAATCAGTCAGTATCTTTGCCCGTTCGAGCAGATTTCCTGGATTAGCATGCCTTTCATGGTGAATTCAGAATCGACCCTCTCACTTTATCTTACTCAGTAGTAGCTCACATAAATTAGTAGGCTATTGTCCCAGCCCCTTCTTCAAGCAGTGCTCTAGTACCAAAATTCAGAGATGGCAACAGGGATAAGGCGCCAGGCCCTAAACCTTAGGGTAGTGTTAGCAGTGCCCAACCCTATCCCCTTTGTCAAACTTATGGTAAGAACCATCAAGGTATTTGCAGAGATGATAACGACGTCTATTTTAGATATGGGAAGCCAGGCCACAGAGTTAGAGATTGTCCCCAGTCAGGTTTTCAAGGCTAGCAGAACCGTTTCTCAGATTAGTTTGGTCGCTCAAATCAGTAGGGTGCCTCCAGTGCTACCAGTGGGAAACACCCAAATAGACTCTATGCTCTCCAATCCCTACAGGATCAGGAAAATTCTCCTGATGTGGTTATTGGTATGTTATAGATCTTTTATGTACATGTTTACGTCTTGCTATTTTTTTACTCCCTATATAGCAGTTGATTTTGGAGTCAGTCTCAAAATTCTAGCAGAGCCCTTCTCAGTCTCCACCCTAGTGGGTAAAACTATCATAGCCCGACGGGTATACATGAACTGTCTGATTATGGTATCTCAGAAAGTCACTTCAGCAGACTTAGTCAAATTAGAGATGATTGATTTTGATGTCATTCACGGCATGGATTGGCTTCATTCCTTCTATGCCATAGTCGACTACAGAAATAGAGTTGTCTATTTTTCATTCCCAAATAGACCCATCCTTGAGTGGAAGGGTAGTACTTCAGTTTTCAGAGGTCAACTTGCTTCCTACCTTGGACCATGAAAAATGATATCTAAGGGATATGTCTATCATCTTGTTCGAGTTAAGGACTCTAGTTCTGAAGCTCCCATTCTTGGATCAGTCTTAGTAGTGAATGAATATTCCAATTTCTTTCCTGAAGATCTTCTCAGAGTTCCTTCCAAAAGGGAAATAGACTTCGGCATAGAACTTCTTCTAGGTACTCAGCCCATATCTATTCTGCCATACAGAATGGCACCAACAAAACTTAGAGAATTGAAAGATCAGTTGAAGGATCTCCTAGATAAGGGTTTCATTAGACCCAGTGTGTTCCCATGGGGCGCTCCAGTCTTATTTGTGCACAAGAAAGACGATTCTCCCATAATGTGTATAGACTACCGTCAACTCAATAAAGTCACGGTTACAAAAAAGTATCCACTTTCCAGAATCAATGACTTGTTTGGCCAAGTTCAGGGTGGCAGCTATTTCTCTATGATAGACCTCAGATCAGGCTATCATCAACCTAGAGTTCGAAAATGTGACATTCTGAGAACAACTTTCCAAACTTGGTACGATCACTTCAAAGTTTTAGTCATGTCCTTTGGTATTACCAATGCCCTAAAAACCTTTATGGACTTGATGAACCATGTGTTCAAGCAGTACTTGGATATTTTCATCATAATCTTCATAGATGACATCATTATATATTCCCACAGTGAACATAATCATGTAGACCATCTTAGAATAGTATTACAGATCCTTAAAACCCATCAAGTATCATGATATCTATTCATGTCCTACCTGTCAGTTCCATGATCATCAAATTTATTTGTGCACATTAATGAAAATCATGTACGATTTCAGTTCCCAGTATAAGGAGTCCCAGTTTACTCCGCAGTATGAATCATTCCCATGAACATAACTTACATTTATATACCTTCTATAGAATTATATGTGTTTCTAGTTCCTAGTATAAGGAGTTCCAGTTTACTCAATAGTAAGGATCATGTTCCATGAGTAGAAAAACTTCAAACTCAGGTCATGCAGCTCATGACTCATGTACTCCTTCGTGCATTATAGTATGCTTAGCCCACATAGCTCATGTTCCACTCCCAGTGATCATCCAAACTCAGGTTATGTCATGTATACCCCCCAGTTTAGATCCCTTGGTGAATCTGTGGTGTCGATGTCCACCTTCAGGACTCAGATACAACATCAGTTTAGTAATCGGTATTCAGTAAAGGGCTTATATAGTCCTACAAGACCATGGCTTTCAGTTATCAATTACTTAACCATCGGAATTTAGTAATTCAGCACCAGTCTAAACCTCAATTATTTGAAACCAACATTCAGTCCCAGTATCAGTTTCAATTACAGATTTAGTTTTAGTCTCTGCTACAGTCTTAGATATAGTGCCTGCCTCATCCTCAGTTTAGAAATCAGATTAGTACTATAGTCCAATTTTGGGTTTGCTTGACCATAGCGTGTAGTTATCAGTTACGTATGTTATCATTATTTCAGTACCTCAACTTACAGAATATTTTCAAATCATGTTATATGCCTGGTCTTGAATTCTCAGAAAATACAAGTATTTCATGAATTTATGCTTAGCTATCTCATGTTACTCAGTTAGTCCGTTTCTTATGTTCATAAAAACCTCCATATTCTCAGTCGAGTTATTCAGACTAAGTATAGTTTAGACTTACATACCCAATACTCAGCCATCAGTCAGTTAGCAAATCAAATAAGTAAGTCAGTATGAATTAGTTTGAACAACTAGTACTTCAATCCAACAGTTAGACAGACAAGTTCACATATTTTCCCAATCTGTCCACCTAGTCGCACTATTCAAAGTGTCATAGATGTAACCATCCTAACATGGACCAATCAAAAAGTTACGTGTTTATCTCAGTTCATGTTTCATGACTCAGTCTTAGATCCCAGGTATTCAGTTGCGATTCCATTTGTGGGTACCCTGTGCATCATTCTAGTCTCTCCTCAGTATCTTGGCTAAGTCAGCATTCTATGAGGGACGTAGTGTCCCAAGGGGGAGATATTCTATAATCCCCTAAACTTTCATTACCTAAACATGTCATTCTCTCTTTAAGTAAGGAACCTAGCTTGGAGTAGTGGGTACTCATAGGTGGACCCTCAAGCTCCAAGATTAGCCATAAGACATGTACACAATGGCTTAGTTCAGTTCATGATACTCAGTCCATGCCACATGTTATAGACTCAGTCAAGTTCTCATGTTCCTATTTATGCGTGTTCAATAAAGGATCTCGAGTTCAAGATTAATGACTTTATGCATCTAAGGATCTCTTCCATGAAGGGAGTGAAGAGATTCAGTAAGAAGGGAAAGCTCAGTCCTTGATATATTGGTCCCTTCAAAATTCTCAGTCATTTTGGCAAGGTAGCTTATGAGCTCAAATTACCTTCAGATCTAGCCTTAGTTAATCCAGTATTCTATGTCTCTTTTTTCAAGAAGTGCATAGGTAACCCAGTAGTTGTAGTCCCTATTCAGAGCATAGATATTCATAACAGCCTCTCTTATGAAGAGATTCCAGTCAAAATTCTTGACTATCAGACTCGTAGACTAAGAAATAAAGAAGTCCCTCTAGTCAATATTCTTTGGCGAAATCAGTTCATTGAGGGAGCTACTTGGGAAGTAGAAGCAGACATGCGGACCAAGTATCCTCACCTCTTCTCCTCAAACACAGATCTAGCTTAAGGTATTATTTCTCCTTAAGCTTATTCAATTTCATGTTCAGATTTTAGTTACAAAATTGGTATACAATTCATGCTCAGAATTCTATTATAAACATGGTATTAAGTACCATTGCATATTTAGTCATGCATTTGTATATCAGTTCAGTTATATAATTATGTATTAGACGTGCATTATAACTATGAGAACCTTAGTTCATTAGAACACTCAGTTATGTATTTATGAATCAGTTACACATGTATTAGATATGCATGTTCAGTATGATATATTCAGTTATCAGTCATGAGAGTATATTCCAGTTATTCATGTTCAGCATGTATGTCAGTTTATCTTCTTCACTCTCACTCAGTTTCATTCGAGGATGAATGTTCTCAAGGGGGAGATATTGTAATACCCCGTACTTCTGCCAAGCTTAAAATTGCCCCAAGAATCTTAGAAACTTTCTTTGAAATATTAATCCACTTTTATACGTGTGACATTTTTAAGATTTTCACTTTTTGTCATGTAGAAAATTGAATTAGCTTTCCAACGATACCAATTTCATCCAAATATAGTATCGGGGTAGGAAGTTATGTATGTTTTACAGAAAATAGCCAATACTATCTAGGTGCGATGATAAAGGCCAATGGACCATCGCCCAAACCGTCGCATTGGAGGTAGTGAGACCACCTTCTTCCTAAGGGCGATGACTCAGGCCGATGGATTGTCGCCCAAGTCATCCTAGCAGAGACAGTGGATCCCTATTCTGCCTAGGTGCGACGGTCAGGACCGACGGACCGCCGACCCAGCATTGGACCATCGTATAGTTTGTTCAGTTATTTTAAAGTCATTTTTAAAAGATTATTTGGGTATTTTCCACCCATTTTAACCCCTAATTAAATTAGACCAAGGCTCATAAGTTTATTATCCATCTACAATATCAAATCAGGGTTTTCTCTCAAAGATAATCCCCAAGAACAAGATCCAAATCCTTCTTCAAGAAAGCTAAGAGATTCCAAGTTCTTCAAGTCCAAGGACTTCAAGAAACTCACAACTCAGGTATGTCATGTGTTGATTCATGGGTCCCTTTCACCCATGAAGCTCAAGAATCTCTTTACAAAATCCAAGATTTGCGTATTTATGAATGTTCATGATTTAAATTGAATTGAAATTCACGTTCATGATGTTGTGGGGTTTTGATTTATGTTTTAAATTATATATTCCAATGATTGACCCTAGTATGTAATGATTTGCATAATAATCATGATAAACCCTTCAAACTTATAAAATTATTCATGCAACCATGACAATTAGATGCATTGATGATGGTATAACCAAAGTATGCTCCTCATGTGTTAGATTAAATGCCTATGTGAAGGAAAAGTGCCATACTAGTATGATAATATGAAATCCCCAATCATGTACAAGTTTATGCATGTCAACTGTTTGATGAAATGTCTAAGTCAGTGAATTATGGATACATGTGTAACCCTTGTGGTTTTTTAGAACTTCTACTTCATGAAATCTCCAACTTATTGTATTATGGATTGTGATGTTGGTCATGTATTCATGAATGTCATGCTTTGTTAGTTTCATGCTATCGAATCCTGGGGGTACTTGTACCCGACAATTAGCTGTGTTCCTAGAGCCAATTTTATGTTTTCAAGATACTCTCAGTCGAGC
Organism: Capsicum annuum; assembly: GCF_002878395.1. NCBI lineage: Eukaryota > Viridiplantae > Streptophyta > Magnoliopsida > Solanales > Solanaceae > Capsicum > Capsicum annuum. Next base: position 18,171,032 of record NC_061113.1, on the reverse strand, counting down.
CATGTTCACAGAAATTTAGTCAATCATGTGACTCAAGAAAACTCAGTAATCTCAGAAATCATAGAAATTTAGTAATCTCAGTAGTATTCCATCAGTCAACAGAACTTAGTTAATTCAGTCCAGTTCAGTTCAGTAATCCATGTTCAGTGTCTATTCAGATGGGAGTAGGAATTAGCACTGAGTGAACCCAAGGATGGGAACGCACGCTGTCAGATGAGGGTGTGGTTCTTAGAAGTCATCCTTGTATTCCAGAACTATGTAGCCATCATAGGTTGAGACATCAACACTGTCAGGTGAGGGTTGATGAGGTGTATAAACACTGTCAGATGATGGTCCCACCATTCTCTTTCAGGGATACTATCAGATGAGGGTCACCCACAGCTTGTCCTTACAATTGGCACAGTATTAACCCCCTTTTAATTAGGTTTATGGATTGGACACCATCTCAGCTATATTGCTTTATTTGGGGCATGTTGGTTAGATGACTACTTCCCACAGTTTCAATTATAGAATCAAGATTGTCAGATATAGTCATTCAGTCTCAGTAAAAGAACTCAGATAGTTCTACAGAATTTAGGACTATCAGATACAGTCAACTCAGAACAGTATGAACCTCAGCTAGTTCCATCAAAACCTAGACTGTCAGATAGAATCGCTCAGTATTAGTTATTTTAGTTATGCAACTATAAGTATCTCATGTTATCATTACTCAGACTCAGTAATTATGTTATCACGAACTCAGTTACAGTTATTATGTATTCATGAATGTATTCTCACGTTCATGTTATTCAGTCAATTAGTATAGTTTATGTATGTAAACCCTTTGCATTTAATCTACCTCTTATGCATACTAGTACATTCAAATATACTGACACATTTGTGCTATGGTGTTTTATACCATAAGTTCAGAAGCATGAGATCCAGAGCTTCAGTAGCATTCCAGTCTCAGTAGTCAGAGTTAGCAGTGAGTCCTCATCATTCTTGGACATGACCATTTCTTTATTAACTCATTAATTAATTTATTTCAGTAGTTGGAGTTATTTGGGGACATGTTCCTCAACTCCTTATTCAGACAGTTCAATCAGTTATAGGCTTTTTAGACTATCATGTTCAGATAGTTTATTTCAGGTTTTGTTTTGGTATTGTGATACCATATCATTTAGAGATTATTTTATCAGTTTTGAACCTTATGGCCTTTTAGCCTTTATTTCCTCATTTATATAGTATATTATGCAGTGTTCAGGTACAGATATGAGTCATGGATTATCTTGTGGTCCTTTGGGGTCATGATCACCGTGTAACATTCCGGGTACCAGATTCGAGGCGTTACACAAGACTGCTAACTTTGGAAAATAAAAATTGTTAAAGAACCGCAACCAATACGTGGCTGCCATGTCACCATTTTTTACTGTTCATGCATTGATTTAAGCTTAAATTTTGGATTCTTAGTTTCATTTACTTGTTTCTTAGTTTTATGTCTTGATTCTAGAATTAATTAATAACTAGTAATCACCTACTTAGTTATAGATTAATTGTTGAATCCGTTCCTTTCGTGTCTTCGTTATTTGTGTGCTTTTCTTATTTTTAAATTGTAATGCTTCTTGGTTCAAGTTCAAACATTACTTCCTTGAGCTGTCAAATAAAGAATCCATTCCAACAAAGAAGTAGACTCACCCCGTGACTCATCACGAACTACAAGCTGACTTTCAACACTTGTGAATCTAAGTGTGAGATGATTAAGTGTGTGAGAGTGTGGTGAGGTCGTTTTGAACTAACTTTTGTTTTTCCTTTTAGGCTTGTTCTTTACTTTTTATTTAGGTACAATTACGAGGGAACCCACAGCTTCAACCTCTCAACCCATGGATAACAACACAACCAATGTCATTTTGGTCTACCTTGACACTATGTCCCGAGACCTAGCTATGACAAATATAAGGTTGGATTGTATGGTAGGTCAAAGGGATCAAGTGCGCTTCCTGGTCACACTTCAAGAGGAAGACCATAGCTCATGTGAGCTACGAGGTAAAAAAACTATCCCCTACACTCCTATAAACTTAGAATATTGTGTTGTGGCTAGTAGGAGCTAAGTGGGTATAGATGCGGCTTTCCCTAGGGTAGAGGTGCTTGAGTCTCCCTTTTTTGATACTCTTGATATTGTCAGATTGCATGAGGACCAAAATCTTGTTGTAGGTACGCAAGCACTAGTTGATCCTTTAGATGATGAAATTAATTCTCCTCGTGAGAATGATTTTTGTCCTTCTAGTGCTAGCACTTATAACTTGACTATGGTTCCATTACCAAGTGATGAGAGTATTCACACACTAGTTGACCTTTATGAAAACCAAAGTGAGTCTACGTTGTTATGTGAGTTTTCAACAACTAGTGAGGGTGAGAAAAATGATGAACTGGGTGAAGATGATCTTGATTTGCTTGAATGTTTAGAAAAATTGCACTGTGATTGTCCTTATGAATATGGTTTTGATTGCGGTCCTTGGGCTGCCTGTGATGGTTTGTAAGTATGTGAGGACTACCCTTGTGAAAGAGAAGGTGATATGTTCTTAGAAATTCCATCTACTTCTTCTTTATGTGTTTCTTATGTAGGGCATACTTATATTGGAGATTTTAAAACTAGTAGTAAGTGCATCCACAAGAATCCTTTGTTTGAAGTTGACTTGTGGAACACCTCTCTCAACCCTCTTTTTATTCAGGATATTTCCAATGGTGATAAAAAGGGTATGCTTAACTTTGAGGATGACACCCTATGGGAGAGTGAGAGTGGCTGAGGCCTAATTCCTTGATTGCATCTTCCATTTGTCCCTGGTAACTTCTTAGGGTTTGAAGGATGGATAGTTATTGATCGGTCTACTTGTTTGAGTGATATTTCTATATGTGTTGGGTAGACTTTACTTTCAATTAGGACACCACCCCTTAATGGTGATTCCTTTAGCCAACTCCTTTGTACAATTTTTGCTAAGTCCCTCGTGATTAAAACAAAAGATGTATGGTTATATCTCAAGAGTGTACCTCCTTGTCATTTTGATGTTGTTAATTGTACTAACTCTAACCCTCATGACATGAGAATGTGGTGCTCGTTTGTATTCTCTTTGTTCTTCCAAGGTTTGGATTTGAGGTCGAATCCTTTTCAAGAAGAGGAGGATGATACAATTCAAATGGCCACCCTAATTTTTGAAGACATAATTGGAGGCCATCACTTAAAGGCTCAAGAAATGGTCACCCCGAGGGTACGAGAATATCAACGAAGATCCGTTTTGAGCATACCATGGATCATACTATTCAACAAGGCCATGAGTGGAAGATTTCTTAGAGCATTAAAGGCTTGAGGCTTCACAGTTTTGGACACTTAATGGCTCACAGTTTTCAGCCATCTTCATTGAGGGCATTTTGGTCACTTCACTTTTCCCAAAATGCACTCCATGGCCACCCTTTCATTAAGGGTACTATAGTCATTTTGTATTCTTTTGTAAAGTACTATAAGTAGAACCTCTTAGGGATTATTTCTTTAGTTATTGGATGATGATATTTTGAGACATTGTAAGTTCTCTCATTAATTGTAGGTCTTGGAATATCCACCAAATCAAAATGAGGGCAACAAGTATGGATATCACTTGTGTTACAATGATGGCTTGATACGTTGGTGTTTAGAGGAGGTAAGATCCCTCTTGTGTCAACATAGGAGTTAGGTCTTTGTTGTGTGTAGTGTTAAGGGTCCAAGAGTTCACCAATTTCTTGGGTTCTTAAGAGTAGACCTTCACTTGTCTAACTATCTATCCTTTTGTTCATTGTAATCTTATAACCGTTTGTGTCTTGCAATCCTAAGCCGTTTGGTTGTTGTTGCTATCTTGTTCATAATCTTATATTGTTAACTTAGTTTGGATTGTTGGACGGTTTGGTGTGAAAATACACCTTTGTTATCTCATTTCTTGGTGTATTTGTCGAATCCGAGAGTGGTCACCAAGAGAGTCCTCGGTTCTTGAACTTGTGGATTATTTTTAGTGTATGTTTTGTGCCTTTCGTTGTCATTTTTGTATCAACTAACAACCAAACACTCTCTTTTAACATTAAAGAATAATAACTAGCTAATCGGGTAAGCTACAATTACAACAAGTATGAATGAAGCAAGTCAACCAACATATAGAAAGTAAGTAAAGAGTTTCACTTTTCCAAGCACATGTCACACAATCAATCTCAAGGATAAAATCAAGTAGGAAATACAAGTCAACTTATATCTCAGTAACATACATCATAGAACTTAAGTCTCATTAGCAAACCTTAAACATATTCTTGAAAAGGATTAATTCAAGTATTGAAACTTTGGGATCTTTTGTTTAGGATTATTCATTAGATTCATCACTTTGGATCACTTCATTATCAATTTCTTTATTATTATTATTATTAAAAAATGTATGTTTTTTCTGTATATCTCTCTGAAAGTAGAAATCAATATTTATACAAGAGGTTCCCTGGGGAATCAATTCTCCTAACATTACTAGAATACATAGAGAGAGGTATCAATGTACAAATGCTTCTAGTTGTCTATCCTAGTTAGAGTTAACTACTTTTATCCTTTACATTCCCCCTCAAGTTGAGCAGGATATGGGAACACAGTCAGCTTGCTTCTCAACATCTGGTAGCACGCTTTAGGTAAAGATTTAGTGAGAGCATCGACTATCTGATCGTGAGACCTGAGATACTTAACTATAAGAGCCTTGTCTTGGACCTTCTCACAGACAAAGTGAAAATCTATTTCCATGTGTTTTATGCGTGAATGGAAGATCGGATTGGCAGTCAAATAGGTGGCACTAAGGTTTTCAGACCAAAGAATAGGTACAGGCGAAGCAAGGCAGCCAATCTCTTTAAGGACCATTTCAAGCCACGTGAGTTCAGAGGTAGCACATGCTAGTGCTCGATACTCCGATTCAGTACTCGAATGAGACACAATCTTCTGCTTTCTTGAGGCCCAAGAGATCAAATGAGAACCAAGGTAGATTGCAAAAACAGTAGTGGACTTACGATCATCAAGAGAACCACCCCAATTAGCATCGCTATAACCGTGTAAAATCAGAGAGGATTACTGGGTAAAGAAAAGACCATATGAGGGAGTGGACTTGATATATTGAAGTATTCATTTCACTGCCATCCAGTGAGAATCTAGTGGTGAATGCATGAATTGGGATACTTTGTTCACTGAGTAAGCGATATCAGGCCTTGTAAATGTTAAATACTATAGAGCACCAACAATACTTTGAAACAAAGTCAGATCATAAAAGGGGAGGACAAATTACTTGAAGATGCAGCAAGAGTAGCCACCGAGCTGCAGGACTGTAACGATCCTCCCGGTTATTTGTGAAATTTTCTCATCTTCCTTATTTTAGCACTCTCCGTAGTTGGTATACATGATTTATGACTTACGGTGAGGAGTTGTATCGATTCCTGATTTTTTTCGAAAGTAATTTAAGTCATCAATGGGGTTATTGAGTTTGAGAAAGTTAAACTCAATAATAGTGAATTTTTGATAGAGACGACCTCAGATTGGTGTCATAGTATTTTTAATAAGTTTGGAATGTACTTTTTAGTCAATGTACATATTTAATGTATTTCTACGTCATTCCGAATAAATTTTGAAAATTTATTAAAGTTTTGAGTATTTTTAAATAATTAAGTTAATTGATGACTTAGTGGGTCAAAACTATAATTTACTTACTTATATGGCCAATACAAGAATGAATTTAAGTGAAAGAATTGATCACATATTAATAATAATAACATCAAATAGTTAGGGTAAAGAGGGCAGAACAGTTGCATTGTTATTTTCCCCCCTTTTTCTTTTCACGGTGGTGGAGGCATCTGCATCAGGTTATCACGGGATATTCTTTTTTTATCAATTATTTACATTGTTATTTGTGTGTCATACAACAGTGATAGATCAAGTTTGTGGAAGTGAATGGACGAGTGATCAGTGATGTTAAACAGTAGCCAACTATATGCAAAAGTGGATGTACCAAAAATATGTGTATAAATATTAGGCAAAAGTTGGCTAAGTGTATAGTATTAGACGAGAGAATGGAAAAAAATTGGCAGCTAATAAAACTTCATTTAAATGTGTACTTAAGTAATGGAATTCTAATTAGTTCATGTTGATTCAAGTATGTCCAAGTAAACCGGATAGTTTAGTTGTTTTAATATGGTCAAATTGCTTTTTCTTGTTTTGGTACAAAAACTAAAGTTGGCCAGTTTCTTTTGGAACAAGTGATTCTTTTTTAGTTACCTACTAGGAAACTAATAGGAAAACTATTCGTTGTTATACTATTACAATTAGGTTGAATTGATTTAATAGTGAGAGATGTACAGGAGATTGGATAAAGTTAGTTATAATAATAATTTATTTGTTTACTATAACGTCTAGAATGATAGGCTAAGGGCAAGCCTTGATGATAAAGTGGAACTTTATTACTTTGTTACAGTGCAGTTCGTGTAGTGCTAATATTAAAGTTTTCTTTTTGGTTTAGCTTGTGGTTTTGGAAAATTTTCAAGTGGTTATTAATTATAATCTGACATTTACTTATCAGGTGTAGAATTTTTAGAGTAAAAATTTATAAAATAGATGCTGTTAAATTAGTACTCTTATGGGGATTATATGTTTGGACAGATTTAAATCATTCAGAAGCTTAAAGGAAGGGCAAGGCCCTTGCAAAGTAGCTTGCACTTCAATTCTTCGGTTGAAGTAGGTTATGGTTTAATTGGAGTTTAGACTTGACTTAATTGCATGTATGCTCCTAAATTGGAAACTTTTTGATTGGTATTCGGACATGCTTGAAATTGTTGATATTTGGATTGTGGATGCGTGTATAAATAATTAATGATAATTTACTTGATGGAATTGTCTTATGACTTTAAGTGTACTTGTAAACTTGGTACATTGTGTTGTATGCTGTAAGGTAGTGTAAATTTGATATTGATACTACTTGTTTATGTTGGATCGGGTACTACGCCGGTACAGATATTTATATGTTGGATCGGGTACCACGCTGGTACGGATATTTATATGTTGGATCGGGTACCACGCCGATATAGATATTTATATATTGGATCGGGTACCACGCCGGTATGGATATTTATATATTGGATAGGATATCACGTCGGTACGGATATTTATATGTTGGAAAGGGTACCACGCCGGTACAAATATCTATATATTGGATCGGGTACTACGTCGGTACATATATTTATATATTGGACCGGGTACCATGCCGGTACGTGTATAAATATATGTTGGATTGGGTACCACGTTGATACGGATATTTAAATATTAGATTGGGTACCATGCTGGTACGGATATGTATATGTTGGATCGGTGTAATACCCCGAACTTTCTTTAAGCCTAATTTAGCCTTTAGAAGATTAAGAGATGACTTCTTAAGTAAATAATTTTTAAATCAGAAAGAGTTTTCCTAATTTTGACATTTTATCATGTGAGAAATTGAATTAGCTTTCAAACGATACCAATTTCGTGCAAATCCGATATCGAAGTGAGAAGTTATGACGATTTTTCTAAGAGCTGTCATAACTGCCCAAGTGCGACGGGCAGGTTGATGGACTGTCGAGCTTACGATAGACCGTCGCTCAAGCTGTCGCAACCAAGGAAGTATACCCCTTTCACTGGCCAAGTGCGACGGTCAGGCTGATGGACCGTCAAGCTAGCGACGGACCGTCGCCCAAGCTGTCACAGCTAAGGCAGTGAGTACCTATTCTGATCCAAGTGCGACGGTCAGGCCAACGGACCGTCAAGCTAGCAATGGACCATCGTAGATCTCGTTCAGCAAATTTAAATCCATTTAAAAAGGATTTTTTGGTCTTTTTCCACCTTTTTAACACCTAGTTATATTAAAATGAAGCATAGAACTTCAAATTGATCCAAAGCATCAAGAACTAGGGTTTTCTCTCAAGATTAACCCTCAAGAGCAAGACCCAATTCCTTCTTCATGATTTCACCATAGTTTTTGTGAATTGATTTAAGATTCAAAGTTCCCAAGTCAAAAGCTTCAAGAACCCTCACTCAAGAGTATGAAAGAGAGTCTCAAGCAAACTTGTTCATCTAAATAAATATTCCAAGGTATGTGGGGTTCAAACAAGGATAAGTCTTTCACCCTTGTGCCCAAAGGCTTATTTGAAATACATGTTTCTGCAAATTATGAGATTTTTCATGAAATTGAAGTTAGGGTTTATACCCATTATTATTGTTTCAAGATTTTGGAGATTTCACCTGGATTAAAGGATGAATTACATGATTTTGTTTATATTCCATGCCCATTTCCATATTTTCTAGATTTTAAGATGATTATGAATATTTTGTTATCAAGCATGAATTTTGAGATGTTGGAATCATGATATTCATATTATGACTTATTTTTTCAATATCTTGATTGAGATGATAGTAAGATTTTTAAGATGATGGTTGAGCATGAAGTTTAAATATGATTTTGATACATTAAAGCTTTATATTTTGAGTCCTAAGTACAAGTGATGAGTTTACAAGGAGATTTTGTTCTCAAGTTTTGTTGACAAGTTTTGATAAGTACTTTCAAAAGCTAAGATAGGAATCCACACTACTTATGATTTAAAGCTAAGAGAAGCATAATTTAGTATTCATTATAGACCCTTGAGTTTTTTAAGGTTGATTTCCTAAAAGTTCCGAGCCTAAGTATGGGAGTAGTATTTAGCACCGAGTTGGATATGATTCCAAGGTCTCATATCCCAGAACTAGGTGCCACAATAAGATTGAGATTAATCGGACTGAGGTCGAGATAGTGATCACTAAAATTAAGGTTCTCTCTCGATCGCAAGGGTAGAACATCTCTCCCTAACATGGGCAAGATGTTGGACTCCATGTCAGCTCACATGGTTTATGCCGGTTAAGACAACCTCCCTGCTAGTAAAAGTAAATAACAACTTTTGAGTATATTTCTTAAGATAAGTATTTTCCCTAATGATTTGAGGAACTAAGTGTAAAGGCTCACAAAATTTATTCAAATACTGAATTACTTAAGATTTTCAGTTACAGAGTTACAACTTTAGTTTTCAGACACAAAGGTGAGCTCATTTTTCACTTAGCCTATATGAATTGAGATAAAGTATTTCTTATGGAGAAAGAAATTTAAGATTTCATTTAGTTTACAAGATTATGAGAACAAGAAGATAATACAGATTTTAGAACCAAATGTTGTGGCTCACAAGATTTGTAAAGAATGTTTTGCTTCTTATGGTTACTTATTTCAGTATTTCAGATATTCCAGCTTATGTAAGTCATGTACATTTACCATGCATTGTTTTATAAATGATAACTATGAGATATGTTTTTACTTATGCATTCACCCCCATATACTCAGTACATCCTCAAATTACTGATCCACATATATGTCTATGTGCTACATTATCTCATAATGTAGGTACAAGTTTCAGTATGCACATTCAAACTCAGACAGTTGTAGATTCCATCCTTTGAGATGATGAGTCCTCCTACTTTGGGGACTTCAGTTATACTTATTTATATTCTTTACTTTCTCATTCATATGTATTATTAGCGATAGTTGGAGTAGTTTCTCAGCTGTCTATAGTCAGTATTAATAGAAGCTTCATAGACAGACAGTAGGATTAATGTATTAGTTTCAGTTTTCTTTGTAAAAGTAGAGTTGTAATAATGTGAATTCAGTTTTGTATTGACCAGATTTCAGAAAAAATTATCTTCCACTAATTTTGTACAGATTTAGGTATTTTTATTTAGTTGCTTATGAGTTATGCCAATAGAAGGGTTAGCTTGGGGTCACTTATAATCCTAAGTACCGTGTGATATTTCGAGACCCATTTTTGGGGCGTTACAAAATTGATATCAGAGCATATAGTTCAAGTGTCCTAGGGTGTCTGTGAAGCTGTGTCTAGTAGAGTCTTGTGGAATGGTACAGAGACGTCTGTACTTTTCTTCAAAAAGCTACAGGGCATTTAGGAAATGTTTCCCTTATTTTAAGTCTCAGATTGTGCTATAGAAAGGTTCTCTAAGCAACTTATACATATTCTCATCTTGCTCTATTCGGACTATCTCTGCCTTATTTTCAAGGTAACATAAATAGTCAAGCTTAAATCATTACAGATAGAGATTTCTCAGACACAGATAGTTATGGGATTGTACGTAGTTTTAAAAGTATCTAATCAATTCTTTTAAGTTCCAAACTTTGAAGAACTTTATTCATGTTCATGGAAATAGTGCGTAAGCCCAAGCCAGATGTGGTTTCAGATCCCTCCTCAGAATTTATAATGTTAATCTATACTTCCCCATTTATACATCATTCTTGAGATAACACAATTAGCAAGTTCTGAATTTCTCCCCTGATAATGTTCTCATATTTGCTAGCAAGAAGTTTTAGAATGCACCCAAAGGGTTTGAGAGGAGCTCTTTAGTGTGTCATAAGTCCCTCAAGCTAAAAGTTATGTCCTCATTCTTATGAGTTGTTCAGCTGATGCAAAATTAGATATGTATCAGATTGCCCACTGACCCTTATTATATAGATAATACTCATGAGAGAAGATAGTATGAACCTAGACTATTAAGTGTAGTGTGCATTCAAGAGATATTATTAACTTCAGTGTTATGATTTATGATTAGTACAACATTATTATAGTTAGAAGTATGGGTATAGAATAGTAGTGTCAAGAAGATGTGGGAATGATAATTGGTAGGAATTATAGATGTAAGATTATGCATGTTATCGAGATACATCAAGGTGATATGTCTTTATGTGTTAGTTTAGTGGAAGGTAAAGATAAAGTTATTAGTTAAGGTGAATTGTTGTTTGATTGAAGTAAGGAAGGAGTTATTGATGGTATTTATTGTGATTGAAGGTATAGGATATTAATGAAGTATTTGGTGGTTTAGTATCAGTAATTTAGGCTTCCCTAGAGGTTGCAAAAAGGAGTTTAGCTGAAATTTATAAAGCTATGATGGTAATTTAGATATATAGAAGGGTAAATAGTAATGAGGTTTAGAAGGAGGATGTGTTAATGTATTATGATAAGATAGATCGTATGATTTTGATCGAATATTGTTGGTATGAATTTCTAGTGGACTAGTGTTTCTTGATGTCTTATTCTATAGATTCCAAGTGAGATTAGTATGTACGGTGAGTTGTCAAATCATGCCTAGAACCAGACACTGAGTTTAAAGAGTAGATGATTAGCAAGGTAGATGTAATAATTTCTTGGTTAGTGTGGCTAGTTGTATGAATATGATCTAGTAGTCTTGAACAGTGTATGCAACAGCTTAAGTTTATTTGTTCGCAATGAAGTATGATGTTACATGTATGATGTAGAGAAGCGCCCAAGGTGATATGGGGATTCATTATTTTTTGAAACTTATTAAGTACTGCGTGGTTATTAGTACCCCTTGAATTGATAAGTATAAATGAGGTTGTGTAGTATATGTTGTTCTTGTCAATTAGCATATGGGTTACAGATTAGTGATGTGGTAAGTTAGAGATGTGATTTAGCAGAGTATGAGGAAAATTCAACAAAGGTTTATAGATATCCATCTTTAGTGTTAGAATCTAAGTTGGCAAGTGTTTAAGTTATTATATGATGACTTATGGGGATATAGAAATCTAAGAGTTCAATCTTAGAAGGAGGTGTTAGCATTGGGTGTTATACGTGTAGACACAGTCCTTCAGGGTAAGTTTAGTTTTATGTGTATTGATTTTATCCCAGACTCTAGAATAAAGTGATTGTGGTTTTGATTAAAGTTTATATAGTGGTTCATAAACTGAAAGTGATAGATTAAGTCTAAGGGGGAGATGATAGAAGGAGTAACAAAGTCAAACTTCTAGATTCTTGTTGAAATGCCTGTTTAGTGTAGAAAACCCGTAAGAGGGAAGGATGCCTGACCGATTCTTATTTCAGTATCTCAAGTTATCCCAATACCTACTCATGCCTTATGTTTCAGTTCCATGATCATAGTTCATGTTCATGCATATGATAGAGAATTGTGAACCCTTCTAGTTCCGAAAATGAGGTGTTCTAGTTCTTTCAGTAGTTGGTATCACATTCCATAAGTGAAGAACTCCAAATTTAGGTCATGCAACTCATGACTCATGTGCTCAAGCATTGCAATATGTTCAGTTCAAGATATTAAGAAATACTCTTAATGATCAATGAAATTCAGATTTATATCATGCATTTCCTCATATCAGACCTCTTAGATGAGTTTATGATGTTAAATATTCTATTCCTCAAGCCTAAGTTGAGTGCCATGTTATACACAGTATCCCTTCATGATTCAGGTCCTCGTGTTCTAACCTTTTAGTACCTTTCCTTAAGTCAAGATAGTGATGATGAACAGTTATCTGGATGGGAGAGAGTAAACATTTCTTATTAATGGAATATTATTGTATGCTGATTTTAGCTAAGGCTGTAAGTGTGAAGTAGTATTGAGGCCAAGTCGTTGATACACGTCATGGATAGTTAAAGTTTTATATGCTATGTGTGAGTAGTTGAAATTTTATGTATGTCTTCTTAAGAATAGTGCATGAAATTTGTTATTGATAGAGGTTTGTTGGATATCGAAAAGATTCTTTATGAGTGTTTGTTTAAAAGTGTATATGTGGTTATGAAGATAGGCTTGAAGGTTATGTTTGTATACATATGGAGGGATGCATTGAGCGTTAGTGAATGTCTAGTACTAGGTGAATTGTAGTTGTTGGAGTGGTAGTGAGGATTATTCTGGAGATAAGAAGTTGTGAAAAGTGCAGATGCATGTGAATTTATGATTCTGACTGGCGTTATGTTATGGTGTTATGTGTGATACCTTGTGATTTCGAGTTAGGCTTGACCATAACGAGAGAGTTGGGTTCAGTTAGACTTTGGTAGATGGATTTCTCAACGGCCATGTGAGAATTATAAGTTGAATCAATGAGTATGGTGTTTAGGGGAAAAGTTTAGTTGAGACAGTATTTTAGAAGTTTGGCTAAGCTTTAAAGTGAGAAGTTGCATTGCTTGAGGGCTAGTACTTCTATCCCGACTTATGATTTACAGGTCTACGTTCCATGCTATATTTGGAGCAATGTTGTAATTCCTTATTATGAGGTCTTATTTATATCATGCCCAGAGTCCCTTACTCCCTAATGGACTTAGAAATTTCTTAGGAAGGTGTTGAAGAAATACCCTATTTGGGGGAGAGCATCCAACATGATTCAGTCTGTGCAACCAGAAATCCAGTTTACATCTTCTGATTTAGTCTAGTCTCACTACCTAGAATTTTGTGAGTATGAACATTTCAAGAGACAGTTTTTTCACATCAAAGTAGATTACAAAATTCAGTTCAGTACATGCATCATGCATCAGTTTCAGATTCAATTATTAATTCATGGTTTAGTTCATAAGTATCCTATATAACATCTTAGTCTTTTCTAGTATTTCAACCAAATTAGTATCATTCGGGGACGAATGATCTCAAGGAGGAGGTGTTGTAATACCCCAAATTTTAATGTCATAAACCTCTCATATCTTCCCTGCGAACTCAGACTAGTCAAAGGTGAAAGTTTTCCTTAATTCAGTTCTTTTCTATTCAAAGATTCAGCTATATAGCTATTCTTATTATAAGTTCATGCATTCCCAGAAGTACTCAAAGGATTAGAAGAATGTAGAATTAGTTTAGTAATTTATTTCAGCTGTGCATACTCAGTTTTCTTAGTTAGCCAACCTCATTCAAGGACGAATGTTCCCAAGGGAGAGATATTGTAATACCCTAAACTTTCTTTAAGCCTAATTAAGCCTTCAGAAGATTAAGAGATGACTTACTAAGTGAATAATTTTTAAATCAGATAGAGTTTTCCTAATTTTGACTTTTTATCATATGGGAAATTAAATTATCTTCCCAACAATACCAATTTTGTCAAAATTTGATATCGGGGTGAGAAGTTATGACCGTTTTTCTGAGATCTGTGAGAACTATCCAGGTGCGACGGGCAGGTTGACGGACCTTTGATCTTGCGACGGACTGTCGCTCAAGCCGTCGCAACCAAGGAAGTATACCCCTTTCACTAGCAAAGTGTGATGGTCAGGTTGACGGACCGTCGAGGTAGCGACGGGCCATTGTCCAAGCAGGTGTAGCTAAGGCAGTGAGTACCTATTTTGATTCAAGTGCAACGGTTAGGTAGACACGAGCCATCGCAGATCCCGTTCAACAAATTCAAAGCCATTTTAAAATGACTTTTTGGTCCTTTTCTACTTTTTTAAACACCTATAAATATCAAAATGAAGCATAGAACTTCAAATTGATTCAAAGCATTAAGAACTAGGGTTTTCCCTAAAGATTAACCCTCGAGAGAAAGACCCAATTCTTTCTTCAAGATTTCACCATTGTTTTCGCAAATTGATTTAAGATTCAAGGCTCCCAAGTCAAAAGCTTCAAGAACCTCCCACTCAAGAGTACGAAAGAGAGTCTCAAACAAACTTGTTCATCTAAATTCATAATCAGAGGTATGTGGGGTTTGAACTAGGGTAACTCTTTCACCCTTGTGCCCAAAGGCTTATTTGAAATTCAAATCTCTGCAAATTATGAGATTTTCCATGAAATTAAAGTTAGGTTTTATACCCATTATTATTGTTTAAAAGATTTTGGAGATTTCACATGGATTAAAGGTTGAATTAGATGATTTTTTTATATTCCTTGCCCATTTCCGAATTTTCTAGATTTTAAGATGATTATGAATATTTTGTTATCAAGAATGAATTTTGAGATGTTGAAATCATGAGATTCATAGTATGACTTATTTTTCCAATATCTTGATTGAGATGATAGTAAGATTTTTAAGATGATGGTTGAGCATGAAGTTTAAATATAATTTTGATGCATTAAAGCTTTATATTTTGAGTCCTAAGTACAAGTGCTTAGTTTATAAGGAGATTTTGTTCTCAAGTTTTGTTGACAAGTTTTGATAAGTACTTTCAAAAGATAAGATAGGAATCCACACTACTTATGATTTAAAGTTAAGAGAAGCATAATTTGGTCTTCATTATAGACCCTTGAGTTATTTTAAGGTGGATTTCCTAAAAGTTCTGAGCTTAAGTATGGGAGTAGTATTTATCACTGAGTTGGGTATGATTTCAAGGTCTCATACCCCAAAACTATGGGCCACCATAGGATTGAGATTTTTCGACGGCCATGGCCGAGATACTGATCACTAAAGTTAAGGTTCTGTTTCGATGGCAAGGGTAGAACAACTTTCTCCAATATGGGCAAGACGTTGGACTCCATGTCAGCTCACATGTTTTATGTCGGTTAAGAAAACCTCCCTGCTAGTAAAAGTAAATAACAACTTTTGAGTATATTTCTTAAGATAAGTATTTTCCCAAATGATTTTAGGAACTAAGTGTAAAGTCTTACAAAACTTATTCAGATATTGAATTACTTGATATTTTTAGTTACAGAGTTACAACTTTAGTTTTCAAACACAAAAGTGATCTCCTTTTTTCACTTAGCCTATATGAATTGAGTTAAAATATGTCTTATGTAGAAAGAAATTTCATATTTCATTTAGTTTACAAGATTACGAGAACAAGAAGAGAATACAGATTTTAGAACCACATGTTGTGGCTCACGAGATTTGTAAAGTATGTTTTGCTTCTTATGGTTACTTATTTCAGTATTTAAGATATTCCAGCTTATGTGAGTCACGTACATTTAACATGCTTTGTTTTATAAATGATGGCTATACGATATGTTTTTTCTTATGCATTCACCCCCATATACTTAGTACATCCTCAAAGTACTGCTCCACATATATGTCTATGTGCTATATTGTCTCATAATGTAGGTACAAGTTTTAGTATGGACATTCAGTCTCAGAAAGATGCAGATTCCAGCCTGTGAGATGATGAGTCCTCCTACTTGAGGGACTTCAGTTATACTTATTTATATTCTTTACTTTCTCATTCATACGTATAAATTAACGATTGTTGGAGTAGCTTCCCAACTTTCTATAGTCAGTATTAGTAGAGGCTTCATAGACAAACAGTAGGGTCAATGTATTCAGTTTTAGTTTTCTTTGTAAAAGTAGAGTTGTAATCATGTGAATTCAGTTTTGTATTGAATAGATTTCAGAAAAGAATTATCTTCTACTGATTTTGTACAGATTTAGGTAGTTTTATTCAGTTGCTTATAAGTTATGCCAATAGAAGGGTTAGCTTGGGGTCACTTATGATCCTAAGCCCTGTGTGATGTCTCGGGACCCATTTTTGGGGCTTTTCAATCGGGTACCACGGTGGTACGGTACATGAACATAGATTGTTCCCTGCAGGTCATGACTATTTGGGCAAAAATAAGTCCCATAGCATGTGTGTACATATTTGTGTTGATTCTGTAGATGTTTACAATATGGTTGATACTCTTGATGGTTATGTGGCTTGTTTGTGAGCACTGTTTGACCTGTTACTGTTGCATTATGATTCATTGAGAATTTGTTATATGATGATACCTATCTACTTGTCATTTGATTTATGTTGTGTACATGTTATTAAGTTGAGTTGGCCTATGATACCTACCAGTACATAGTGGTTTGTACTGATACTACCCTGTACTCTTCTTTTGTTGAGTACAGAAATTGTTCTAGAGGCTCATACATGATCTCACCTCTAGAGTTTGATAGCAACTCTTGATCCAAGGGTGAGAACTCCGTCATCAGGATGCCATGGGTCATCTTATTTGTTCTTGTCCATCTTTCGAGCAATGAAACATTCTTTATTTACTTTATTTTTTTATATCTTCTTAGACATGATCTTTGTTATTAGTTCTTGTATGATGGCTTTTTGGTCTTTAAAATTTTAGTAAGTAGATTGTTGGGTTTCCGCATTACTGATGATTAACTTCAGATTATTATCGTTAAGATGGTTTTTTGAAAATATCATTTTAATATTGACTAAGTGACTGGGTAATAGTTATTTAGATAGTCCTCCAACTGGAAGATTTTGTGTGGGTGCCACTCATGGCCATTTGGGTCTTGACAAGGACTCCATTTGGGCATGATTAATTTAGTTAGAGATATACTTTTGCTGGCAAAAATGCAAGCCATGGGCTGTCTAGGTTGCTTCAATGCCTAAAAAATAAGAAAGTTTGCCCAGATCTTTGACGACAAATCGAGATTGCAACTTAGCAACAATAGAGCTAATACATCCAAAGTTATTACCCATAACCAAGATATCATTGACATAAATCAAGCAAAATATTTTAACGCCACCACAATGCAAATAGAATAAGGAACTATCTGCTTTAGAGCACCTGAAACCAAAGGAGATTAGAGCATCACTGAGGTACTTATTCCACATGCTTGGGGCTTATTTATGTCCATAAAGTGACCGTTTGATTGAGCACACATGATCTGGTCGGGAAGGATCAACAAAACTCGGAGGTTGGGACATATAGACAACTTCGTCCAGATGTCCATGAAGAAAAGCATTTGAAATATCCAACTGAGTAATGTGCCAATGATAAGAAATAGCTAGTGACAAGAGCAGCGGAATAGTGGCTACTTTAACTACCAGGCTGAATGTATCAATATAGTCAATGCCCGGTCTTTGATGATAAATCTTGGTGACGAGTCTCACCTTATACAATTCTACCGATCCATCCAGATTTATTTTAGTTTTGAAAACCCACTTGCATCCAATCACATTATAGGACGGGGAGGGTTGAATTAGCTGCCAAGTTCCATTTTGTATAAGGGAATTGTATTCATCATGCATAGCCTGACACCAATTTTTATCCTTTGTAGCTTGCGAATAGAAAGTAGGGTATGGTAAAACCGAAGTTACAGATGAAAGTGAGAAGGCTTGTTTGGGTTTTAAAGAGCCTATTTGTGCATAAGTCACCATTTTGTGGGATCCAAAGAAATATTAGATGGCGAGGTACCTATGGGAAGAGACTTTTGTAGAGATGTAGCAGGATCTATTAGATTAGGTGCATTGGCAAAAGCTAGTTGCATAGGATCATCTTGATATCCATCTGTGGGCACATTAGAATAAGGGGATGCCACAATAATAGTTGGCATTGGCAACTGAACGGTAAAAGGTGTGCTATCAAAACTAGCCGAAGTACTGGGCACCACATCATCTCGTACAGTAAAAGGAAAAGTATGTTCATAAAAAACAACATGACGAGAGACATAAAACTTAGACTAGAGAGGTTTAAAACACTTATAACCCTTATGAATTTAACTGTAACCAAGAAAAACACAAGGTTTAGACCGAGGAGATAACTTATCTTTTGTGTAAGGGCGAAGCCATGGAAAGCAACGACATCAAAAAATACACAAACGGGAATAATCTGGATGTATTTTGAACAAAATATTATAAGGAGAGGAATTATTCAATTATGGAGTGGGCAATCTGTTAATTGTATATATGGCAGTGTCAAAAGCATTGGTCCAAAACTTTTGAGGAACATTAGCATAATTTAACAGGGCACAACCGGTTTCAACTATATGTCTATGTTTCCTCTCTACACAACAATTTTGTTCTATAGTATGAGGGCATGACGAATGTTGAACAATGCCATTATCTTACAAATAATTAGTTAAGGCCTGAAATTCACCCCCCCCCCCCAATCTGCTTGAAAGCATTTTATTAGGCGACCGAAGAATTTTTCCATAATTTTACGAAATTGAATAAAGATAGATAAAACTTCAAACTTAAACTGAAGAAAGTAAATCCAAGTATATTTGCTAAAGTGATCAAAGAAGATAACATAATAATGATAACCATCATTAGAAACAACTGGGGAAGGACCCCAAACATCTGAACAAATTAAATCTAAAGGCCCTGTGGCCCTAAGATAAACTCACTAAACGGGACTTTGTGACTCTTACTAAAAACACACGTAGAGAATAATTTAGGAGATAAACTGGGGGGCACTACAAAGACACTTGACGGTAAAGCTTTACAAATTGTAGGATAGGATGTATGTGCTAGTCGCGCATGCCAAACACCAAGTGACCCAGCATTGGGATCAGGGGATGATAATGATTTCAAAACTGGAAGGGAGTAAAAGACCTCAGTTTTCAGCCCTTTGTGAAGAACTTCCCTCGTTTCCAAATCCTTTATCAAAAAATAGGCAGGAAAAAATTCAACCGAAACTTGATTAGATGTTGTGAAGGAACTAATAGATAGTAAATTTTATGTGGTAGTAGGAACATACAGAATATTAACCAGAGTAAATTGTTTATTAGAAATAGATAGTGATCCTTGACCTATGTTACATATAGGTATCTTGGAACCATTACCTAAAGCTACTTCTTCGGGACCTTGATATTCAGAATGGATGGTAAGATAGTAAGGATCAGCTATGAGATGAGGTGTGGTGCCACTATCCATTAACCAATTTTACGTAGGTTGACTCGTGGTGCTAGCTAAATTATAGGAGGGTCGGCTAGAGATCCTATTACTACTGTTGATTTTGGGTGATGAGCAAAAAGTGCAATCTGACCCTTTCCTTCACAATTGTGACAAACAATTGAAGATATATCAGAGTATGAAGATTGTACCCTAGACTGATTTAAGAGAGCAGAACTCTGAAAGTTGCAATTTTTAGGAGAAGGTGTAAATCCTTGATTAGAAGAATGGCCACGACCTTGCAGTGGGAATAAAGCTATGAGTATATTGAGCTGAAGGAGCAATCATATTAAGGGCTTCATCCCTTTTCAGTTGTCTTTCTTTGGACAACAACATGCCATATAAAGCATTGAAGGTGACATATCCTTGACGTGCCTCAAGTGCTCTGGTAAATGGATGATATGCAGGGCCTAAACCTAGAAGAACAAATTCGATAAGATCATCGTCATCGATGGGATGCTGCAAAGAAGCCAACCTATTTGCAATTCCTTTTGCCTTTTGGACGTAAGTATCAATGTTTGCATTTTCACGGAATAAAGTGTGTAGCTGTGCTTTAAGCTCACAAATTTGTGGTTTGGATCCAGTTGCATAGGCTGCAACTAATTTATTCCATGCTACATGGGTAGTTTCAGCACCAACTAAATATGGCAGCACATTCTCAGATACTGATGCGATAATCCAACTTAAAACAAGTTGGTCTTCATGACCCATGCTTTATAGGTTGGATTCAGCTGATTGTCTTCTATAATTTTATCTGAAATAGGTTCACTACCATCAATATGATGGTTGAGATCACACCCACAAAGCATTAGAAGAAATTGTGTCTTCCATAGCAAGAAGTTTGATGACGTAAGCTTCACGGATAATTGATGATAAGGTTAGAAGTTGGGGATTAAGTTCTCATGGGGGTGGTTTAAGCAGCAACTATAGTGCTTGTCATGCCTGAGGAAGTAGTGACATCTTCCATAGCTGGATTCTCAAGGAAACATTATTCTCTTCAGAAAAAAAATCGGAGGGCTCTTTAAACCACTAGGGCTCCGATACCATGAAAGAAATGTTTTTCCTCTATATCTCTCTGAAGGTAGAAATCAATATTTATACAAGAGGTTTCCTGGGGAACCAAGTCTCCTAACATTACTAGAATACATAGAGAGAGGTATCAATATACAAATGCTTCAAGTTGTCTATCCTAGTTAGAGTTAACTACGTTTATCCTTTACATTTATTATTATTATTATTATTATTATTATTATTATTATTATTATTATTATTATTATTATTATTATTATTATTATCATCATTATTATCACCATGCCTGCTAGTGGCATCTGATCCAATCACATCTCACAGTAATACCAAAATTTAACATCGACCACATTGCTTGATAAATCAATAAAGTAGCAATGCCAAAACTAATAGGTGCACACACGCTAGACTTATTTTTGTCCAACCAGTCATGATCTGTAGGGGACAATCTAAGTCCATGTACCGTATCGGAGTGGTACCCAAACATTTATAAATATGTTATATAAATAGTCATATTTGTACCGAAATAGTATCCAATCCTCCATAACCATACTATATACGTTTTATCAAATTCACACTATCTCTCAGGATACAATACGACATACTAAATTTACAAGCGCACTTAAAATCATAAGAAAATTCTATCAAGTTCTTTTATTTATTGACATTTTGACCCTCTCACGGACATTATTTCAATAATTTATCATAATTATCAACAAGTCATTTATGACATTACTCTAAGGAGTTATCATTATCAAATAAGCCTCGCATAGGCACATTTCAATAAGTCATCATTATCACCAATTTAGTCTCTCATGGGCATCCAATAGATAAAGTATTTTTATCAATATTAAAACAAAAAATATCATAAAATAAATTATAATTTAACACTTAAGCATACAAGTCAGTGTTGGAGCCTTAATTTCTTATTAATTATTAAATACCACTGCCTTCTTAAATACCACAACTTGAGTTCTAACATCACCCCCTATAACTAGCACATTCAAGCATAACATTATCCTCTACCTCTTTCCACATAATGTAACTCTAATAACGATTCAAGTCATTTATCCCTTAGATATTACCATGCTCATCAATATTTGACCCCAGCACAATTCTTCTCATCACATTATTGCACAACATAAAATTTAATATCTTTGTAACTCAACTAGATTTATCACTAGAATGACTGAATAACACCATGCTTGCACACTTTATCCACAAATAATTTTCTTTCGGACACATAACATATAGTATCATAGAAGTAACACATAATCAGTTAATAACATAATTTTCTAAGTTAAATTAAAGTTCTTATGTCTTTATCCACCTCAAGTCCAGGTCCGCAGGTCTAGACATGCTTTCTCCCATCAATTCTAAAGTATGAAAATATAAAATAACAGTCTCCAGCTCATTAACCTAGCCTACCTAAACATCAAGATTTTGGAAGAAAAAAGTTGTAACAAGAATGCTCTTTTCTTTTCTTCATGCCTTGGAATAATTAATCATCTAAAAAATCAATTAATAATATGAGTAATTAAATAATTAGTCTTCAAAAAAATATTTTGGAGATTCAAACCCACTAATTGTATCCTTAATTCAAGGTCTATATCATTCTCGAAGGTCAATTAGCCATTAAAAAGCTCTTTCAAACTTAACCCATCTTCATTAATGGACTTTTTATGCTAAAGGTCTTATCTTTATGAAATTGAAGGTCCTAACCATCAAAATTTCTAATCTAGTTTATGAAATTCATGTTATAAATCTTTAATTTAGTATTAGCTCTAGGTCATATTGAAAACACCCATAAGTTTTCTCCAAAAAAATCTACCATTAAAGGTCTTTCTAAGAATTCTAAAATGTTAAAGGAATAAAAGACAAAGAAAATAATGGAAAAACTTACCTCAACGAAGGACATTCACCTTAAGCTTTTGGAAATCACCTCTCTAGAGTTGGGGGATGAAGTTTGGGGTTTTTAGATCTAAAACACGACTGAAACTGATTCAAATACCACTAGAATTTTTTCTACAAAGAAATTCCTATTTTTCCCAAATAATAATACTCAGTAAACAGTCGTCACTTTTTACTTTGAATTCAGATTGATGAATGATTTATTACGTTATAAGTAGAATTTAGAGATCTTTGATATGGTGGGTATTGGGCACTCATACTCCTTAAATTCTAAGAGATTAGGTCATTTAAATTTGACCCTAATAAAACCCATATCGAAACTCTATCGAAAAGAAAGTTTTAAACTTAAATTTTTGTTAGAGATTTTGTACGACCTTAATTTATACCTAACGAACTTTCAAACTAAATTACTGAGATTAGTATCATGAATAATTAAATTCATTGGGCTTTAGTATATAGACATCGGAAGATTTAAATCTTTGCCGAAAAGCTTGAGGTGACACAATAAATAAGATGATGACTATTTTGGGTTCAAGTTAATATTGAGGAAGAAAAATAACATTTTTCATGAATTTATCATGGATAATTTAATAATGATGAAATGGGTCGTTACAGTTTCCCTTCTCATAATGTATGCCTTTACTAACTCGCATAAATATTAAAAAATACCAACTTTCAAAACTTTTTTTCCTAACAAATCACCCCCTTCAATCTTTTACCTTTAGTGAAAATAAAGATTTGACCCGATCTCTTTATTACTTTGCAAATTATTTTAAGCAAAAGATACAAAGAGAAGGATCAAACCTTACCTCTAATTATCGGAGGAGGAAATCGAAGAGTCATATTGTTAGCTCCATAGACCATAGAAGATAGGCATCTAAGAAGAAATGACAGGTTACATTTTTCCCATGTTCCATATTTATATTGGAGTCTCGACTGATTCAGATCGCGCATTGTAGGGCTCTTTGGGGGGGGGGGGATCTCAACTGGATTTTTTTCATACCTAGGGCTTGAACCTAAGTGATTTGGTTATGGGTGGAGAAATTCCACCACTGCACCACAACCCACGTCGGTGACCAATTGCATTTACTTTGTTGGCCAAGGCCTTAGAAAATAAGTAAAACTTTCATAAATCCCAACAATTTTACCCCTAAACAATATCTATCTCTACTCTTTACTAAAATACAATAATCCCATGTTTTGTAATTTTCAGATATATAATTTTGAAGGTGAGATACCGAATTTTGAACTTAAGAATGTCACAGTTAATTACTCCATTTTTGCTCGGATACATAATTAGCATCGGAATACATAATTCTAAAGTTGAGATACATAATTTTAATTACTAAGATACATTCATTTTCAAAATTATTTGGTCGAGATACATAATACATTAATTAGACCAAAAGGAGATACATAACTAAAATTATGCATCAAAAAATTTATAACTTTGTGAATGTACCTGACTGTTTTTTTAAGAAAGAATTTAGGTAATTAATAAAAAGAATAGAGATTTTATGTAGTTTATTAAAAATAAATTGTGGTGTTATGTATTATTTTCTTAAATTATACCAGACATGGAATACATATATGCATCTTGTAAAGGATATAGAGATCGAGGGCTAAGATAAAAGATTAGAAGATAGTTGAACATTGCCTAGTTTACCTACTATTATTACCCTCCTAGTGCTTATTCTTCGATTCAGTTACTACCTATTGTTTCTTTTATCACGGTCATTGTTATTATTTGTTATTGTTGTTGTTCTTTTTTCCACTATTCTCTACATGTTTTTTTTTTACTATTGTTGTATTTTTTTTTTTACTTTTTGATTATTGTTATGCTTTACTTGAGTCAAGGATTTATCAAAATTTTAGCCTTAATAACACGATTATATAGTTATGCAAATGTTATGTCATATTAAACACAACAAATTTCAAAGTTTTTTCATTTTTATCTGTTAAATATCAATGCTGAGGAAATTATTAAAAGATCAAGTGTAGACTAAATTAAGAGATGTGTCCAGAAGAATGAGATGAATCCGTGTAGACTAAATCAAGTATTTTTAGTAATTTTTGAAAAAAGTTAGGATAGAGAATAATTTTCTTCAAAAGGATTGAAATTTATATAATTTTCACTTTACTTATTTATTCAAGTATAAATAACATAAATACCAACCTTTTAGAAGTTCTTTTTAATTAGTTTAGTCTCTCTTCCTATTAATATACATTCTATAAACGACATATACATAGCAACATATGTATATTCGAATCTGTTAGTGTCCTTAAAAAAGGAAGTAATAGATATTCAACATTCATGAACGTAAATAATGCAACTAATTAAATAAGTGGATTACTGCATTCTTTAAATCATGTAAGATCAACAAAATTTCAAAATTTTAAAACCACAAATACATAAAAATGCAATTCTATCGTAAAAGTATAAACCAAATACAATTTGAGCTCTATTTTTTGTTGATTTTTGAAGAGAGAAAATTATTTTGAATTAACGAAGATGAATATTGCTATTCTTTTGAGGTACTTGGGTAAATAGAGATCCCAAATAGAATATGTGAATTATAAAAGTGAAGGGATCATTGTCGCTGAATTAGTAAATTATTTAAGGTTGATTTCGTCAATTTCTGAGGAATTAAACATTGATGAAGCTCGAAAAAATATTGATGTACATTATGTTGTCGACGGTAATGATTCACCTTTTCATATCTGTAACGGTAATACCATACGCTTGTATGTCGAGTTGAATAAAACTCAACCATCATTCGTGATGTATCTGTTGTGTATTACAACTATAGATAAATGTCCAGAAGACATAGTATTCGATAGGGAAACATGAGTTGTTGTTTGCCTGAAAGGTGTTGAATCTGATGCTATAGCTCTCTCTATTGCTGAGACACAAAATCAATATGCTTGTATGTCCCGAAGGTTGAAATAGATAACTTGATATGTGATTGCAAGAGCATTGATGTGAAGGTGAAACAAATATACAAGGATAAAAAGTTGCTCATTTCAATGATGTCGAAATATATGGTAACTAATGGATTCAATATTAGAGCAAAACGATCAGAAAAAAAAGGTAAAATGGTATCTTTTTATACTGAGCAGTACAATATATCAAATCTTGAATGTTTTAAATTGAATTTTTTTTATTACAATGTTATATATAGTTACATGAACATATGGAGTTTTTTTGCTAAACAAAAATCTAAGAACACATTTTTAGTGTGGTCTTTGGAAGAACTGTTTGTCAGTATTTTGAAGCTATGTATATTTATTCAATGGAATGTATGTGAATAAACACATTTTTTATGGCTTTATTACTGAAAAGTAAATTCATAACTATACTTCACTGTTAGCTTCAAAGTGTTACTAATTTTTTTAATATACGTAACTGGTTAATGTATTTTGTTAAACTAATTTGAGATGTCTAGTACATATACATAATTTTTGCTTTGTATGTATTTTAAATTGTTGATATGGGAAACTGAGGTAATGGTCAACATCTATGTATATGTTAACATATACATAACTAATAATATGTCTTTAGATATGTTATTGAATCCATAATGGACACACTTCATTTTTAATGTTAATTATGTGAACTATTAGAATGTATATAGCTATCTATCAGGAAAGTTTATCCATATCTATACTGTATTATGATGGATTTGTAACAATCAAATCATAAAAAACTTATGAATTGACACAAATTATAACCATTTGAATGACTTTTGTTATATTTCAGCTATGTCCTCTGATTTTACAATGAGAAATGTAAGTGGACGTTGGAAGCATCTAGTTACAAAAAAACAGATGTTTTTATAATTCGAAGATTTAACCCAGAACGTACATGCGCTTTGAGGTATAAGGTATTGCAGAATATTTTGGCGACAACTTCTTTTGTATGCAAATTCACAGCTCCAAAATTAGTTAACCATAAGAGAAGGCACACATTCGGGGACATCATCGAAGAAATAAAAGCTTTATATGGTATGGATATAAATTATATGAAGGAATGATATGCAAAGGAGTGTGTCATAATGTTGCTTAGGGCAGACCTGCTGATTGTTATAGACGGGTGTCGAGATATATTTACATGTTAAAAATGTATATCCTAATTCACACATTGTAATGCACAAATCATGGGATAATTGATTCATGTATCTGTTTATAGCATTACATCCCATGACAAGGGGTTTTGAGTATTGCAGACCTGCTGTTGTTGTTGATGGTGCATATTTAAGTGGATCATATCAAGGCACTTTCATCTCAGCAAGTACTCTTGATTGTGCAGGTATGTAAAAAATCAACATACTATGTTATTTTTTTAACATACATTGTATTTCATATAAAAATAGTTATTTAAGTGTTTGAAAAAATATTTTAAACAATTTTTTGTATTTTTTAAAAAAACCTTGTTGTTTTTTTACTAATAGAGTTTATACGTAACTTAGGATGCATATTACCGGTTGCGTATGGGGTTGTGAATATTGAGAATGATAATTCATGGACATGTTTTTTCAATCTGTTCAAAGCTGCATTCAGTGAACGTGAAAATATGTGTGTTGTATCTGATAGGAACGAAAGTATTATCAAAGTTGTCAGTGTTGTATACCCAAATGTCCCACATCTTGCATGCATTTAGCATCTTTGGAAAAATATTTGTAGTTACTTTCATAAGAGAAAAAAAAGTATCAGTGATTTGTATTATTCAATGGCGAAAGCTTATAGAAAAGATGATTTTGACTATTTGATGGCAAAGATTGATAAAACTGATCTAACAGTGAAAAAACATTTACAAGAAGCTTGATATGAAAAGTGGAGTAGATGTCATTCAACGATAAACATAGGTTGGATGATGACCTCGAATATTTCTAAGTGTATTAATGGGTGTTTGGTAGAGGCCCAAGAATTGCCAATATATAGATTCTTAGAAGAGGTTTGAATGTTATTTGGTTCTTGGAACTGTAAGAACAGTAAATTATCTTCTTATACAAGTACAACTTTGGATCGTCGATTTGAAGAAATTTTAACTCTCAACGGTGTGAAAGCTTTTAGAATGATGGTATGTATAAGCTTTTACATTTTTAACTATGCATTTATATGTAGTATTTGTTTGATTGAAAAGAAGTGCATTTAAATTTATTTTTCTAGAAAAAAATCTGTGGTTGAAATTTTATTTTTAATTATTCAGGTGAAGGTTTTTTCTATCTATATATATTCGGTTTATGAATCTGGGAGAAGATACATTGTTGACCTTGAAAGTAGCTCATGTAACTGTGCGAGGTTTCAAATAGATCAGATACCTAGTTCTCACGCTATAGCTATCTGAAAGTCTAAACATGTAAAAGATTTTGGACCATACTGTTCAGAATACTACAAGCCAAACACATTGGTGAAGACAATAAAGTTTCAATCGTTCTGATGTCAGACAAGAAAGATTGAGATGTTCTCCGTAGTGTAGATGAGAAAGAAGTATTGCCGCCAATATACAAAAGACTTTCAGGAAGACCGAAAAAAAGGTGGAAGAAGAAATCATGCGAAACACTTTCTTCAAGCACAAACTGTTGTAGACGATGCAGCCATGAAGGGCACAATAGGCGTTCATGTAGTTTTTTTTTCCAAAGGAGAACTAATTTATTATTTTTCTATACTCTTAAAGAGTACTAACTGATATATTTCAGTTTTTTATTTTTGTATT
This sequence comes from Capsicum annuum, assembly GCF_002878395.1. NCBI lineage: Eukaryota > Viridiplantae > Streptophyta > Magnoliopsida > Solanales > Solanaceae > Capsicum > Capsicum annuum. The sequence continues at coordinate 18,142,936 of NC_061113.1, read as the reverse complement.
AAAATAAATTTTAGTTTAATTCGATTTAAATTTCAGTGTTACTTTTTTTTCTTATTTGTGTTGTTTATGAAAACGCTGGTTTAATTTCAGTAATGTTTGAAATCAGTATGTAACACAGTTATGTATATTATCTACATAACCAATAATTATGATGTTTAACTTAGATATATGTATTATCTAGATTACATATTCATTAATGTATATCATATAACATACAAAGCTCCATTGTAAAATTGTGATTTGTACATGTAAACATATAGTCGTCAATTTTTTTTTAAAACAAATGTTAGTAGTTTTCCATATACCGTTGAATTAACTTATTGTTTTTCTATACTCATGAAGAGAAATAATGTAATGTTTGAAATCAGTACATAACATAGTTATGTATATTATCTAACATACATAACATATGTTTATAGCGTTTAACTCAGATATATGTATTATCTAGATTATATATTCATTAATGTATATCACATAACATACATAGATCCATTAAAAAACTATGATTTGTACATGTAAACATATAGTCGCAAAAAAAAAAATTAAAAACAAATGTTATTAGATTTCCATATATTGTTGAAATAACTTATTATTTTTGTAACACCCCCCACTTTCGAGTTAGAAAGTGAACCGTCGTTCCTACATGTGTATGCTGTAATTCCATGATTTATATTTAAACTCATGTGTCGTGATCTTTCTCCTACTGTATGAAGTGATTATGAGGTGAAAAGTCTTCATAGAAATCACTTAGAGCAAAGTTGAGCTAAGAATCTTTCATCCATCCAAAATTTGATATTCAATTCTACAAGGGTATACTTTAAACATGTATAATTTTTTATATATGTAGAATTTTTCAGCCCAAAACCCACCAAATTATAAATAATTGAATTAGCTTTACAACAATATCAATATTGCCTAAATCTGATAACCGAGCAAAATGTTATGGCATTTTTCGTGTGAGGTAGTAAGCCGATGCGATATCGACACGATGCGTTGGCTAGCGCGTTACGGAACTGCTCCACACGCTATTTCAGTTCCAAATGGGTCTAGGGGTACTTTGGTCACTTCCCCTCATCCAAAGTCCGTCCATAACAAAAAATTTCAGCCCCAAGAAGCACCAAATGCCACTTTACTTAATTTTTCTCAAATAAAACCCTAACTACCACCCCAAGAAAAAAGATTTAACTCTTCTTCTTGAAAACAAGAATTCAAGCCATTTAACTTCAAGATTTTCAAGATGAGAGTCAAGGTTAGTTTTCCAATCATCAAACTAATCAATATAAGGTACGTGGAGTTTTTCTAAACTATATGGGCATGGTGAAATTGTTATAAGGATGAATAAATGTTTAGAAATCATGAATTTACAAAGGGATTTGGATTTACAATTACAATTATGCATTATGAAACCTTATTGATGATAAAGTTTTGGTCTTGAGGCCTTCCCCCCTTAGATTAAATTTTTGTTTATATATGTTCATATGTGGGTTGAATTTTTGAAACTTGATTTGAGAGCACGAATATTTATACTCCCTCTCTTGTTATGTATTATTCAATTGCATTTTAAGAAGCATGACATAAATGTCTTTACTATTATTTGTTGACTTGGTTTTGATAATGACTTGAAGAGCGGGTGTCTTTCTTATTGCATAAATGAAAGTGATGATTTTAAAGAGAAGTGAATGATTTGTTACAAGATAATTGACCACCATGTGTTTGTGAATTGAATTGAGGATCCTTGACTCTGTTTTCATGAATTTAACTATACATATCCTCTTATACTGTTTGACTAGTTTGGTTCTATAAAAATAATGTTTTGAAAGAGAAAACTGTAACATGATATTGTATGGCTTAGAAATATGACTTGCAAGTTTTGGTATAACGATACCAATATAGATAATGCCATGGTAACACGGAATAGAATAGAATACAAATTTCCATTAAGATTTTCAGATTTTGAATTGAAAAAGATGCATGATTATAAAAGGTTAAAAATCATCTTAAAGAGAGTTAGACGGTTACCCGAAGAAAGTATGAGTTGAAACACTCAATGCTAGAAATCATAATTTACCAACATGGGGTTATGGTACCATACTGTGTGGGCTTGTGTACCTTGATTTATGTCATCCCACTATGGGACTATGGTTATGAGGTATGATTTATGGTCTTGTGCACTACCATGACATGTTTATTTTATTTGTGATCTTTTGTACCATGCTGGGGGACTTGTCCCAGTTTCTGGCAAGTTGTTAATTTTTTATGTATTAGAGATTTCACAGACTGAAGTAGATGTTGTCTAAATGTTTCTGGATTTCTTTCCATATTGTTAGATTGAACTCAGAACATGACCATGATTCCGTTTGTTTACTTTTCATATTTTCCTTATTGTATATGAATAGTATTCATGATTGCCAAATAAAAAGAGGTGCCCAGGCCTTCATGTTTTGGGATGCTCGTTGCGGACAGGATCCCAGCTCGAGTCATGACAAACTTGGTATCAGATCATGGTTCATCATCACAAGATATCTGTGAAATTGTGTCTAGTAGAGTCTTGCTTATGGGTGTGTTGTGCACCACACTTATAATCAGGAGGCTACCAAGCATTTAGGAGTTATTTCTTATTCTTTCATACTTTAGTTCATGCTATAGATTCACCCATAAGAAAGTTATCCAAATTCCTCCCTTGTTTAATGTGCTTGGGCCATGCCTCATTGTCGAAGCGATACAAGTCCAAGTATCTATCTCTCCCAGCGATGTGGTTCTCTCTGATTGAGTTGTCTATAAGGTTATGAATATGCACAAGGACTTGATAAGAGTACATTAGTGCTTCAAGGCATATTGATATGAGTGTATACCTTTATCTTGATGAATTCATGCTTTTCAGCCTGAGGTATGAAGTGTATTTAGTCCTATTTCAAAATTCATGTTGCAGATGTCAAGTTTAAGGGAAATAATGTGTAGCAGAATGTTGGAACTATATTTCCACCTGAGTAGTAATATATAAAATGTCATAACCCATTGGTAGTCAGATGGTCCAATAGTTGATGACATGAAGTCACAAGGTTAACAGTCAGAGTGAGGGTGACTTTTGGGTAAATAAATAGTTTTAGTTGTATAATCGTGGATTGAGGAGTGGGTTGCCATTTTATAGTAATAGACTTATATGGTAACAATAGTTGTGGATTGTGCGATATTCTGTGAAGGAAGTGACTGACTATGATTATTAATTATTTGAAATAGAGAAGGATCTTATAATGGATAGTTATTGTGGTTGTATAAATTATTTATAGGTTTGAATGGAGAAGGGAAAATTAGTCAATAAGTTATGGGTAGAGACTCATTAGTGTAAGTGGAATTTAAAGGTAGTCTAAATGTATGCTTGGGTAAGTAAGTATGATGTGAGGAAGAGGAATATGTTGATAAGATTGTAATGGATTATAATATGAGATTGAGATCGACTATCCCTATTATGCGACTTTACCCCCTTGACTATGTTTTCTCTAGTCCTTGTAAACTAGTACTATATGTGAGAAGGTATGTAGTATATTTAGAGGTGTTGCAGTAATGTCGTGGAGAGGATGAACTTATGGGTCATAGTTAAGTAAAGTAATAGACTTAGGTTGATATTTCTATTTGATGGACTAGTATAATATACGTCATGCTTCATCGGTGTTACATGGTCGGTGTTAGACAATAGGCTTGAACTTTAGATGTGGATTGTGGCGGTGAGAATAGTAGCCTAAGATTAATCATGCATATTTTTGGGGAGTAAGTAGTAGGCTTGATTCGATGTGTGCAATAGCCTAGGTTGGCAACTTGTGAAAAAAAAAGGGGAGTGGATAATATGATATTTATGTACATGAGCACTAGTGTTAAAATGATGAATTGTGGGTGAGTCATTAAGTGTATAATAACGTGAGTATATAAGAATGAGTTGAACCCCGAGGTACCGTGTTGTTAGATAAGGCGTGATTGTATGAGTGTCACTTGTACCTAGGTTTCATTCTCGAATATTGTAGTATGGAGAAGTCTGGGGAGTTGTGTATAGCGTTATCTAAAGTTGAATTGAGGAAATATGGGTAGGTAATATGTGCCTTTGGTATAGTTTTACAAATTTTATTATGTTGTAAGTTATGTGATTGGCGGTCTAATGTTAGAATGCCAAGTAGAGGAGAGTGAATTTTTAAGTGATAAGGAGTGAGGATGTGTATGGTCATGAGGCTGCGAGTTGTAGGTTAATGGCTATAGAGGATAGAGAAAAATTAAGAGTAGCATTCTTGGAAAGCAATGCCTTTAGAGTATAGTTAAAATAGGGAAGTTTAGCATTCATGTGTATGGTGATACCCCATGGTATTGAGTGTTGTGCTTGTAGATTTAATGAGAACACATGCCCTTAATTTTAGATTGTGACTTTGATCTAAGGGGGAGTGTCACGACCCGAGCTGGGGCCCTGGCCGTAATGAGCATCTCGAACCATGGAGGCCTGGGCACCCTTCTACATCTGGTAATCATGCACAATATTCATACAATAAATAAAGGATGCAGAAACATAAATCATTATGGGATCATAGTCATGTTTTGATTATGTACATCAATACAAAATAAAATCCATCAACATCTAGACAACATCTGTTCCTGTCTGCAAAATCTCTAATACATACAAAAATTAACAAATTGTCTGCTACTGGGACAAAGCCCCCAGGGGACCTAAACCAAAGTAAATAAAAAGTGACTAAAAAGAAATTGTCCTTCAAGAATAAAGAAGGCTCACCAACTGTACACTTCACTTCTGTCTGAGTAACTCTATGGCTTAGCAGGACCTCTAAACTGAGCCTCAGATCCTAAGATCCTAAAATACAGAGGGTCAATACAATTGTACTGGTACGCAAAGCAATTCCAAAATAATAATTTTTATTCAACATAGATGTGAGTAATTTAGAAATTTTTAAATATACTTATTAAAAGAAACATATGGTCATATTTAAAATGTCTCTGAACAATTATCTGAACTCCATGACACACTCTTTATTTTACTTCTATGCTAGGTGGTATACCCTACAAATCTGAAATCCCATGGGCTATATGGAATCTGCCCTAACTCGGCAGTTAAGCCCACAACCTGAGTTTGCCACAAGGGTTGGAGTCTCTATCTCTGATACGCCACAAGGAACTAGGCTAGCATATGGTCCCTCATGGGGGCATAATGAACCCATATCGCCAAAACATGATTTTAGGCTAGGAGTTATTTGAACTTAAGCCTTCTTCAGGAAACCACCTAACCCTCTTTAAGCCTATTTTTTTTAGCTCTTTAAAATATGTATTCTCAGAAAATCAAGTCTAAAACTCTTACTCAGTTATGACATACATTTATATGGTATCGTCATACCATTGACTTGCAAGTAATGTTTTTGAGCCATAAAATATCATATTACAGTCTCTTATTTCAAAACATAAAGTTTGGACCACCATGTTTCAAATAATCGAAGAAGATTCATACTTCAAAACATTTATCAAATTATGTAAAAATTGTTCCTTTCAGTATTTCAACAAACATGTGGTAGTCAGGTTACTTGTGACAAATCATGCAATCTTATAATAAACATCTTTAACCTTTAGCACCAAGTAAAACAACCCCCCCCTCTCTTCAATTTAAAACCATAATTAAGTCATAAACAATACTCAAGACATTTATATCATGCTTCCAACAATGCATTTTTGAATAAATCATAACTTACGAAAACAAGAAGCTTGTAAACAAGAGAGGGGATTTCTAGTAGTTCATACTCTCAATTCATCCTTTAAACTCATCAAACTCATACATATATATATACTTATACATTATTATAAATCAAGTTTAGAGGAGAGGCCTTAAGACCAAAGCAAAAGTATTATTAAAGAACTCATAAAGTAAAATTTTAACACAAGTTCCAAAGCCCCTTCAAAATTTATGATTTCACAATGTTTAATTGTTATTAAAATGATTTAATAATGCCCATCTAGTTTTAGGAAAACTCCACGTACCTTAGATTTCTTAGGAGGGAGAGTGGAATCTGAATCTCAATTAAGTTATTGGAATTCTTGACTTTAATAATGAACTCTTAATCTTAAGAGAAGGAACTAGGGTTTTGATTTGAGATAAAAAGAGTAGTTTTTGATCTATTTTGCCTCTAAAATTATTTAATTTCGTGTTTGGGCAAATTAGGGTGAAGAAAAATGACCTATTTACTCTTAAAATTGTGGAGCTTGACTGCAGAAAAATACATGAGCTAGACTAACCAGGGCGCCGCGGGCTCTGAAGTTCCAATCTGGGTAAGGCGTCGCTATCTCCATTACGGGCTCACCCAGGTTTCAGACTGGGCAGGGTGACGAGGGCATATCGCGCCGAGCTGCTATTTTGGAGTACCAAACATAGCCTTACGCTTGTCTGAAAATTCTAAAACTCATATGAGATGTACTATTCACTTCTCTGATCATGAATCAACTTAAAAATTAACTTTTCAAGGTCAACAAGGTCAAAAATAAAATCATCAAAGATTAGGAGCTCAAAATGTGACTAAGTCCTTTTCTTAACACTTAGAAAGAAAAAAAATCAATCAAGTTGTCAGCTCATTAAGCATACTACAAAGTGAAATCGAGTCGAGAATATTATGGGGTGTTACTGGGGGATGATGAATTAAGGTAGTTCCCAAATTTTTCTTATGGTATCAAGTTTGAAGTAAGAATCATGATAAATCAATTCCTACTCAAGCAAGATCCTCCTACTTTGATTTGAATGGACATCTAACAATGTCTTATGTATTCAATTCTTGTCTATGTCTAAGGTTTGAGATATTGAAGTAAATCATGTCATGTTCCAACCTCCAAACTTGCATAAATAATGTTCCGCATTGAGACCATATTTTAAGTATCCTAGACATATGTTATTTTACTCATGATCCATGAAAATCTATGTCTCCCAGCATGCTTGGTCCTAAGGAAACATGTTTCTATATGTCACTGATTCATTCTATGTCGGGTTTGGCACAAGTGATAAAGTTTATGTAAACTAATGGCAAATCTCAGTTCCTTAAATGAGGAGCAACCGCTTCAAGTAGCAATCTTTGTCTTAGTTGTAGTGTAACACCTCGTAACATTCGACTCAATACTACTCTTAGTCGCATGTATAGATAGCTTACAATCTAGAAAAAAATTCTAATTATTAAAAGACTTAGTCATATTTATGAGCTCTTAACTTCCATGATTTTCAAATTGATCTTCCCAACCCTGAGGCATAGATTTTTGAGTTGAACTATAATCAGGGGTGTAAAGGGGGTGTCTCAAGAAAGTTTTGGATTTTTCCAATGATGTTTGAGACATTTTTGGATGATCAAAATAATGAGCCAATGCGATGTCGATGTATTGCAACAGGAATTGCATCGATACCTACCGACGCGGTGCGACTCTTAACTCATCGGGTGCCTAGTTTGTATTACTAATTTTTGGGTCCAGGATGATAATTCAGTCTTTTTCTCATTTTATCTTAATATGTGCTACAATATTTTCCCACTGTGGTCTGTCCAAAGATATCATGTGGTGTTGTGTTTTTGCCGAACGACTCTTTACTTATGATCCAGACACTTGATATATGGAGAACTTCATGTCTATTTTATCATATCTTCATTTCTTGTCCCTCCATGAGTAAGGCAATAAGTATGAGTTAAGGTCTAATAGTGTTACTTTCATTCATGATGTTTATGCTCGGGTCCCTTAATGACCCTCCATATGATAGTATGATGGTGGTTGTGGAAGTGTGGTGATGTTTTAGGTAGGGGAGTAGATGTTCTTAAATGTAAAAAAAAAAATTAATGTGACTCTAGAGCTAAGGTTATAGGGGAAAAGGAAAAATAAGGAGATAAACTTTTGTGGTGTGAAATGGCTAAGAAGGATAAATGTGGCAAAAATATTTGTGAGAGTTATTTTAGCTGGTCTTAGTAAGGGAAATCCATGAAGTGGGTGTAGTAATGATATGCTTGAATGTTGTGATTGATGAAAACGCAACTCGTGTACTATGTGGTTAGTATTCCCTGAATTAAATCTCGAGTGTATTTGATGGTATTGATAAGGTGAAGGAAATATTCTTAAAGGGATGTAAATTATAGGTCCCGTAGCTTAAGTTAGCACCTTTTTACTCCGAGTTAGACTTCAACATAGGAGTACTAAGTAGTGGGACTCAAAATTCTTATGGATAGATATGTGATTGGAGAATGGTAAGTTGGCGAGTGTGAAGTATGTTATTTATTGTTTGGGGGTGTAGACGATTAGTGCCTCTAAGTTTAAGTCTATTCGTGGTACCTTGTAAGGTAGAGAATGCTTCTAATCCTATCTTCCACAAAATCTTATTTCATGAATAGTACCATTATAAATCAGGTCTATGATCATCAAATAAATCCCTGCCATATGTTGTGATGATTATGATGCATAGAACTCATGTGCAAGATCATCCTTATGTAAAGTTTCATTATCCTATGTTTCATGCTTTCATGTCTCACTAGGGATTATCATGAAGCTCGTTTGATACCTTTGCATATTTTCTTAATAAAAATTGTTCAATGCAAGGTTTTGTTCTTTATTCTACACTTTTAGAGCTTCAACAAGTCCCTACCCATCATTCGGGGTTGAATGATCCCAAGGGAGAGATAATGTAACACCCCCCATTTTTGAGTTACAAAGCGAACCATCATTCCTACGTGTGTAAGCTCTAATTCTATGGTTTATACTTAAAATCAAATGTCATGATCTTTCTCCTACTATATGAAGTAATTATGAGGTGAAAGATCTTCATACAAATCACTTAGAGCAAAATTGAGCTAAGAATTTTTCATTCATCCAAAATTTGATATTTGATTCTACAAGGGTCTAATTTGAAAATGAATAACTTTTTATATATGTGGATTTTTTCAGCTCAATACCCACAAAATTATAGATAATTTAATTACCTTTACAACGATACTAATTTTGCCTAAATCCAATAACCGAGCAAAATGTTATGGCATTTTTCATGTGAGGTAGTAAGCCAATGCGATATCGATGCGACGTATTAGCTCGCGGGTTACGGATATGCTTCACACGCTATTTCAGTTACAAATAGGTCTAGGGGCACTTTGGTCAGTTCCCCTCACCCAAATTCCGTCCATAACAAAAAATTTCAGCCCCAAGAAGCACCAAATGCCTCTTTACTCAATTATTCTCAAAGAAAACCCTAACCACCTTCCCAAGAAACTAGATTCAACTCTTCTTCTCCAAAATAAGAATTGAAGCCATTTAACTTCAAGATTTTCAAGAAGAGAGTCAAGATTATGTTTCCAATCATCAAACTAATCAATATAAGGTACGTGGAGTTTTCCTATTACATGGGAATGGTGAAATTATTTTAATGATAAATAAATGTTTAGAAATCATAAATTTACAAAGGGGTTTGGATTACAATTACAATTATGCATTATGAAACATTATTGATGATAAAGTTTTGGTCTTGAGGCCTTTCCCCCTTAAATTAAATTGTTGTTCATATATGTTCATAGGTGGGTTGAATGTTTGAAACTTGATTTGTGAGCACGAATATTTAGACTCTCTCGTTATGAATTATTCGATTGCATATTAAGAAGCATGACATAAATGTCTTTACTATTATTTGTTAACTTGGTTTTGATAATGACTTGAAGAGAGAGTGTCTTCTTTAATTGAATAAATGAAAGTGATGATTTTAAAGAAAAGTGAGTGATTTGTTACAAGATACTTGACCACCATGTGTTTGTGAATTGAATTGAGGATCCTTGATTCTGTTTTCATAAATTTCACTATACATATCCTCTTATACTGTTTGACTAGAATGGTGGTCTGAAAATAATATTTTAAAAGAGAAGACTGTAACATGATATTGTATGGCTTAGAAATATGACTTGCAAGTTTTGGTATGACGATACCAATACAGATAATGCCATGGTAACACAGAACAGAATAGAATATAGATTTTTATTTAGATTTCCAAATTTTGAATTAAAAAAGATACATATTTATAGAAGGTTAAAAATGGGCTTAAAGAGAGTTAGATGATTACCCGAAGAAAGTACGAGTTGAAAGACTCAATGCTAGAAATTGTGATTTATCGATACGGGGTTATGGTACCATGCTCAGTGGTCTTGTGTACCTTGATTTATGTCATCCCACTTTGGGACTATGGTTAGGAGTCATGCTTTATGGTCTTGTGCGCTACCATGATATGTTGATTTGATTGGGGATCATGGAACCATGCTGTGTGGTCTTGCGTGTCTCCCCATACTTATACTCCAATCCTTGAGGCAAACTTGAATTAGAGGCTTGGCCACCGAGGTGGATTTCATATCTATTCTAAGACCAAAAGGTCAAATCTTTATCAATAATCTGAAAAGAATCTAGTCATAAAGGGCTTATAGCACAATCAATCTTGAAATAGAAATAATCATTAGGGCTTAATGACCCAAGCATCAAACTAATGTTGAATCATCTCAAAATTGATGCTTGATAATGTAAAGATTTATAATTCATCATAAAATCTGGAAATTTCTATAATATGCATGAAAATGTGAATAAAATCATGTAATTCAACTTCTAAATCAATGGAAATCTCATAATCTTATGAATAGCAATATTGGGTATAAACCCTAACTTCAATTTTCATAGGAAATCAGATAAAATCAAATAACTTTTGTAATTAAAATCAAGTTTTGTGTACAAGGATGAAAAGAGTATCCTTGTTCATAACCCCATACACCTTAATTGATGATCTTTGTGGAAAAGCATGAATTTTGGATTCCTATTGATGCTTTGGAGATGAATTCTTAGAGTTCTTGTATTGGAATTCCTAAATCTTGAATTTCTTTGGAAAATTAATGGAGGAATTTGGATTCTTGGGGAGAAATTTTGAGGATCTAGGGTTTTCTTTGAGAGTATTTTGGTGAAAAGTGAATGTAATATGCTTAGGATGGATTAAATCATCTGTTATTCACGAATTAGGGCTTGGGAAAAGACCAAAGAGACCCTTTTAAATTTCTTCTTGGAACTAGAAAAATTCTCTAATTTGGCCTACGGCGCAACACGCCATGATCGTGGTGGCCTATTGGAAACTACCAACTGGGACCTAGACGCATCAATATCATGGAGTCTCACTGAAATTTAACAATTTTCATTTAAACCATCTCCGCGATGTACTAAGGACCCAAATCAGGGTATTTTACGACTGAAGCTTAAAATAACCTTAACTTCTGACTCGTTCATCAGATTTAGGTGAATATTATATCATTAGAAAGCTTATCAAATTTTCCACACAATGGGAGGTCTAAATTTGGAAAATTTCACATGAAATAATTATTCTTCATTTTGGAAGCTATCCCTAACATTCTAGGGGCAGATTTTAGCTAGAAAAGGTATGGGGTATTATAATATCTCCCCCTTGCGAACATTCGTCCTTGAATGTGGCTAGATAAGCTGAGAGTGTTGAGGAATCTGAGGCTATAATCTATCATGCACAACTGAAATATACTGAACAACTGAATCTAAATCATTATGAGCTTCAGAGTAATTCTATGAGTGTATGAACTTACATGAGGACAACTATATAGTTGAATATATGATTAGGGAAGAACTGAATCAAGGAAGAGTATTACCTTTGGCTAAAACAGAGATTTCGGAGAAGAGGTGAGGGTACTTGGCTCGCATATATGCTTCTTCTTCAAAAGTAGCGCCCTCAATAGACTGATTCTGCTAAAGAACTTTGACTAAGGGAACTTCTTTGTTCCTTAGTCTATGGATCTGATGATCTAAAATCTCAACTGGAATCTCTTCGTATGGAAGGTTTTCTGGATATCTGAGCTTTCTAAACGAACTACAATTGTGGAGTCACCGATGAACTTTTTAAGCATAAAGACATGGAATACAGGATGAATGGCTGGAAAGTCTGCGGGCAAATACTCTCCCAACACGACTCTGAATTCTATAAGGGCCAACATACCGGGGGCTAAGCTTCCCCTTTTTGCCAAATCGCTTCACCCCTTTCATGGGTGAAATCTTCAGATACACTAAATCACCAACCTCAAACTTGAGGTCCCTTCTTCTAACATCTGTAGATGATTTTTGACAACTCTAGGTTATTTTCAATCTTTCTCTAATCAAATTAACTTTTACCATATCTTCAAACACTGCATCGATCCCAAGAAAAGCGGCCTTACCAACTTCAAACCAACCTACGGGAGATATATATCTACTCCCATAAGAAGCCTCAAATGGAGCCATCTGAATGCTAGAATGGTAACTATTATAACTGAAAAGCTTAAGAAGAACTGTTACCTTGAGCTAGATCTGAGCTGGCGGAGAAGATGTGGGGATACTTGGTTCGCATATCTACAACTTATTTCCAAGTAGCTCCCTCAATGGACTGATTTTACCAAAGAACTTTGACTAGAGGGATTTTTTTATTCCTTATTGTACGAGTATGATATTCTAGGATTTTGACTGGAATCTCTTCATAAGAGAGGCTATTCTGAACATCAATTTTTAGGTCACCTAGGAACTTCTTGAGTAAAGAGACATAGAAGACTGGATGAACTGAGGCAAGATCTGAAGGCAATTCGAGCTCATAAGTTACCTTTCCAAAGCGACAGAGAATTTTGAAGGGACCGACATATCGGGGACTGAGCTTTCCTTTCATACCGAACCTCTTAACTCCTTTTATGAGAGAGATCTTTAGATAGATATAGTCACCAATTTTGAACTTGAGATCTTTTCTACGCTCATCTACATAAGACTTATGTCAGCTCTGAGCAGCACGAAGTCTTTCTCTGATCAACTGGACTTTTTCTGAAGTATCTAATACTAAGTCAGGCCCTATGACTAAGGCCTCACTAACTTCAAACTAACTGAATGGAGATTTGCATCTCCTACCATAGAGAGCTTTGAACGGAGCCATCTTAATACTAGAATGATAGTTGCTGTTGTATGCAAACTCAATCAAAGGCAAGTGGTCATCCCAACTACCCTTGAAATCAATTACACATACTCGCAGCATATTTTCTAGAGTCTAAATGGTCCTTTCTACTTAACCATCTATCTGAGGATGGAAGGTTGTACTGAGATGAACTTGGGTACCAAGACCCTTTTGGAATATTTTTTGAAAATGAGAAGTGAACTGGGTACCTCTGTCTGATACAATATATAATGGAACACCATGCAATCTGACCAACTATCTAATATAGAGTTTGGAATAATCCTCGACTGAATAAGAGGTATGGACTGGAAGAAAATAAGTTAATTTGGTCATCCTATCTACAATGACCCCAATTGAATTATGCTGATGATGAGTTCGAGGCTTCGTCACAATTTTATGTTCACTTCTTCCCACTTCCAAGTATAAATACTAAACTCCTACATGGACCCATTAGGCTTCTGATGCTTTATCTTAACCTACAGACATGTAGAGCACAACCATAAACTATGAAACATCTCTCTTTATCCCACTCCACCAATAGATTTCCCGTAAGTCACGATATATCTTTGTGTCACCTGGATGAATAGAGTAGCGTGCACCATGCGCTTCTGCAAGAATTCACTACCTCAAGTCATCTACACCTGGAACACATAGATGACCCTGACAACGTAATACACCATCTCCCCCTTGGGAGAAAACCTCTACTTTCTGATCCTTGACTGACTCTTTCAAATTGACTAGACTGGGATCTCTATCTTGCTTTTATTTCACCTCAGAAACTAGAGATAATTCTGAACTGCTCTGAACCCATACATTACCCTTCTCTATATCTACTAAGCGAACACCTAGTTTGGAAAGCTGATGGAATTCCTGAGCTAACTTCTACTTAATGTCCTCAACATGAGAAACACTACTCATAGACAGTCTACTGAAAGTGTCATCCAGTATGTTGGCCTTGCTCGAATAATAAAGGACACTCACGTCATAATCTTTCAAGAGCTCTAACAACCTTCCCTGACAGAGATTGAGATCTTTATGAGAAAAGACATACTGAAAGATCTTATGATCTGTGAACACATCCACATGAATACCGTATAGATAATGTCTTTAAATTTGTAAGGTAAAGACTACGGCTGCTAACTCAAGATCATGAGTAGGATAATTCTTCTCATGGGGTTTAAGCTGTCTAGAGGCGTAGGCTATGACCTTACTATGCTGCATGAGGACACAACCTAAACCTATTCTTGATGCATCATAATACACTATGAAACCACCTGAACAATCTAGAAGAGCCAAAACTGGAGCTGAGGTGAGTCGAGTCTTCAACTTTTGAAAACTTTTCTCACAAGGATCTGACCACTGAAACTTGACTTTCTTCTGAGTCAATCTGGACATAGGGGATGCAATAGAAGAAAATCCCTTAACAAACCATCTTTAATCGCCAGCCAAACCTAAGAAACTCCTGATATTGTATGGAGAGATAGTTTTGGGCCAGTTTCTTACTGCTTTGGTCTTTTGAGGATCTACTCTAATGTCACCACTAAAAATAATATAACCAAGGAATGATACTGACCTTAGCCAAAATTCGCACTTACTGAATTTGGTGAACAACTGATGATCTCTGAGGGTCTGAAGTACAATTATGAGATGGTCTGCATGATCATGTTTACTGTAGGAATAAACTAGAATATCATCTATGAAGGCTATGACAAACATATCTAAGTACTGATTGAACACACGATTCACAAAGTACATGAAAGATATTGGGGCATTGGTAAGACCAAAGGACATGACTAGGAATTTAAAATGACCATACCAAGTACAAAAAACTATTTTTAGAATGTCACATTCTCTGACTCTAAGCTGCTATCTTGGAGAAATAGCTAGCATCCTGAAGTTGGTCAAATAAGTCATCAATTCTAGGGAGAGGATACTTGTTCTTGACCATGACTTTATTGAGCTTATGGTAATCAATACACATCCTAAGAGTACCATCTTTCTTGCACACGAATATGACTGGTGTGCCCCATGGGGACATACTGGGTCTGATGAATCCCTTATCTAAGAGATCCTTCAACTACTATTTCAGTTCTTTGAGTTCTGTTGGTGCCATTCTGTATGGTAGGAAGATATAGGTTGATTAGCTGGAAGAAGATCAATGTCGAAGTCTATTTCCCTTTTGGGAGGAATCCCTAGATGATCTTTAGGAAAGACATCTAGATATTTATGTACTACTGGGACTGAATCAGGACTGGGAGTTTCGAAACTAGAGTCCTTAACTCAAACAAGATGATAGACACATCCCTTAGATATCATTTTCCTTGCCCGAAAGTAGGAAATAAGCTGACCTCTGAAAGCGGATATACTACCCTTCCACTCTAGGATGGGTTTATTCTAAAACTAAAACTAGACTATTCTATTTTTACTTTCGACTATGGCATAGCAGGAATGAAGCCAATCCATGCCGAGAATGACATTAAAATCAGTCATCTCTAATTCAACTAAGTCTGCTGAGGTAACTTTCTAAAATATCATAACTGGGCATTTCCTGTATACCCACCAGGCTATGATGGTTTTACCCACTAGGGAAGAGATTGAAAAGGGCTATGCTAGAATTTCGGGAGTGACTCCAAAATTAACTGCTATATAAAGATTAACAAAAGACAAGGAAGCTCCTAAATCTAGCAAGGCATAAACATGCACATGAAAGATCTATAACATACCAGTAACTATATTAGGAGAATTTTCCTAATCTTACCGAGATTGGAGAGCATGAAGTCTATTTGGACGTTGCCCACTAGTAGCACTAGAAGTGGTACCCTGCTAGTTTGGGTGATCGAACTGAGCTGGGGAACGGTTGTACTGACCTTAAGGACCTGGCTGAGGATAGTCTCTAACTCTGTGGCCGGGCTTGCCACACCCAAAACAAATACCACCACCCACTCTACAAATACTCTGATGGTGCTTGCCATAAGTCTGGCAAAGAGGATAGGTGCAGGCACTGCTAACACTATCCTAAGAATTAGAGCCTAGCGCTCTATATTTATTACCATCCCTAAACTTAGAAGCTGGAGAACTAGCTAAAGAAGGAGCTGGAACTAATGACTTAGGATGAAACTGAGAATGATTTCCTCCTTTTGATTTGGGCTGAGCAAAGTTAAAACTACCTGTCCTTTCTCTCTTATTTTGCTTCTCCCTCATCTTAATCTTCTACTCTTCTATCTGTCGAGCATGAGTTATAAGCCTGGCTATGTTCATGTTACTAGTCAACATTGTAGACCTACACTTGTTAACCATACTATCATTCACCCTAGAAACAAACTTACCCATCTTGGCCTTGTTATCTGCAACCACATGAGGAGCATATCTTGCCAATTGAGTAAACTTAAGTGAATTTTCTTTCACTGTCATGTTTCCCTTCCTAAGGTTGATGACTTCTAACACCTTAGCCTCTCTCAACTCTTGGGGAAGGAATCTATCTATGAATGCGGTGACAAATTCCTCGTACTCTATAGGCCCTGCATCATCTGGCCTTTCTGACTTCCACTGCTTGAACCAAGTGTGAGAAGCATCCTGCAACTGGCATGCAGATAGCTTAACACTCTCAATAGGAGTAAACCCCATAATGTTAGTAACCTTTTAAACCTGATTGATGAATTCCTGAGGGTCCTCATCTGACTTAATCCCAAGAAATGATGGAGGATTCATTTGGGTGAAGTCCTAAATCCTGGCTAGAGTTGAATTAGCCACTGGGTTGGCTAGAATAATAGATGGTCATTCATTCTGAGCAGTAACTGACTGAGCAAGAGTAGTGAATGCATCTTTAAACTCTACATGAGAAATATGTTCACCCAAAGGATCTTCAGGCTGAGGGGCTTACTGATTCCTATTTCTTCTTTGAGGAGGCATGTTCTGTAGAAGAAGGGGAAAAATATATTAGGCTGAGAGATTGACTTGAAATTATTCTCTCTAGCATGACATGAATACTGAAAGAAGGGAAACTATTTCTAAAATATCTCATAGCCTCCTATAGATAAATGTGGCACGCAACACACCCGTGCACAAAACTCTACTAGATGTGGATTTCAAACTTCCTAGGACTCTACTAAACCTTAGGCTCTGATACCACGTTTGTAACA
Organism: Capsicum annuum; assembly: GCF_002878395.1. NCBI lineage: Eukaryota > Viridiplantae > Streptophyta > Magnoliopsida > Solanales > Solanaceae > Capsicum > Capsicum annuum. The sequence goes on along the minus strand of NC_061113.1, from coordinate 18,125,803 downwards.
CTCCAAAGCTGGTACCCAAAATGCTACACAGTGCTCATGACCCCGAAGGATCACAAGCTAACCCATGAATGATATCTGTACCTGTATACTGCATGATATACCAAATAAATGTAAAAACATAAACTGAAAGGCCATAAGGTTCAAATCTGTAACATAACTTATAAATCATAACATATGGATAGGGTATGAAATACCCAAAACGCTGAAATAACTGTTAGAACACACTAGTCTAAAAAGCTTCTAACTGACTAAACTGTCTGAATAAGGAGTTGATAGGATAGGTCCCCGAATAACTCTAACTAATAAATTAATTAATGATATAATAAATAAATAATCATGTCCTTGGAGGATGAGAACTCACTACTAACTAACTGCTGATATCAAGAATCTATTGATGCTCTAGATCTCATGCTTCAGAACCTATGGTATAAAACAACATAGCACAAATGCATTAGTACTTTGAATGTACTGGTATGCATGTGAGGTAGGCTAAATGCATGGGGTTCATATGCATGAACAATACTGGCTAACTGACTAATATAAACGTGAGAATACATGCATGCACACATAGTAACTATACCTGAGATCGTGATAACATAAGGTTACTGATAACATGATTGATAACTAAGTTCTGATGACTGATATAACTGATAACATGAGTGACTGTATCTGATAGCCCTAAATCTAATGGAACTAGCTGAGTTTTGTACAGTTCTGAGTTGGTTGTATCTGACAGTCCTAAATTCTGTAACTGGAACTATGGGAAGTAGTTATCTAACCAACATGTACCTAATATGCCATTATGGATAAGTTGAGGTCCAATTTGTAACACTAATTGGAAGGGTGTCAATACCACACCACTAGTAAGTATAATCTGTGAGTAACCCTCATATAACAGGTAACTCTAGTGAGAATGATGGGAACCCTCATATAATAGGTTAAGCCACCTCATCTATCCTCAAATAGTAGGCTATGATGTCTCAACCTATGCTGGCTACATAGTTCTAGAACGTAAGGGTTGCTTATAAGAATCACACCCTCATATAACAGGCGAGTCCCATCCTTAGGTTCACTCGGTGATAACTCCTACTCCCATCTGAATGGACATTGAACATGAATTACTGAATTGAATTAACTGAATTCCATTGACTGACAGAATAGTACAGAGATTTCTTGAGTCACATGACTGACTGAGTTCTATTGATCATGGGTTGACTGAGGATATTGTGAAACATGTCACTAACTCTAGGCACACAGCTATATTTTTTGGGTACAAGTACCCCTAAGACTCGATGGAAGGAAACTGACAAGGCATTACATTATTGAATGCATGACCAATCATAAACCATCCATAATACAATAATTCAAGATATTTCATGGGTATTTGATTATCATAGCTTGGTAAGTAAATAAGATAGCATGTATACATAGCATAATTTCATAAGGCTAACTCATGAGTAATCCAACAAACAAATTTCAATATATAAGAATAACATGGAAGTCATTTTGGATCACAATTTAGCTATAGTACAAAATTTCTATCTTCCTTGGCATTTTATCAAACAGCTTGCATGCACCCATAAGGCATAGGCTTAATCATCAAATTGACATATTATAAATAAATCAATCCATGGATTTCACTAACTTGCTAATGTAGTTTCATGAAAAATACATAACTATTCCAACTTGGGAATCATATAATAAGATAAACATGGTTACAATCAACCCACAACATAAATATCATGATTTGCAATTTGAAATAGGATTCCTGAGCTTTATGGATGAAAGGAATCCATAAATCAACATAACGCATACCTTAGTTCTTGGTTTAACGAAGATTGAAGGAGAGATTTTCTTGAAATTAAATCCCCAATTAAAACCCTAGCTTGTTCTTGAGAGAATATTGAAAGAAACTAGTTTATTTTGGGTTCCAAATAGCTGAATCTCATGTTAAAGGTCTTAAATAGGAGTGGAAAATTGACCCTTTTAACCTTGGACATGTCTTTTAAATTGGTGAAAATTTTCCGAACTGAACCCCTGGGGTGAGGCGGCGCTATCGTGTCGTGTCATTGGAATTTGACAATTGGGAAATTGGGGAATGGCGCGATCCGAATCCATCGCGTTGCCACTTTGTTTGTGACTTGGAAGTTTGGCGCGACGCGCCACTATAGTGAACCCCTACTGGAATTTGACAAATTCCATTTTCTCTTGTTGCGCGGCTCGCCACTGTCTAATATGGCACTATTTTACGACGAAAACTTGAAATAGTCATAACTTCTTACCCTGTTATCTGATTTAGGCAAATCTTATATCGATGGAAAGCTTATTGAATTTCCCACATAAAAAAAAGTGAAAATCTTAAAAATTCCCCTTAAAATAAACATTATAAAATTTAGAAGATAATACTAGACAATCTTGGGACAAAATTAGTTAGAAAACTTCAGGGTATTACTCACACAACCTACTTTGGTATCTTAACACACCATCTCCCCCTTAAGATAAAACCTCTACCTTTTGGTATTTAACTTACTCCTTCAGTTTGACCAAACTAGAATCCTTGTCTTACTTCTCCTTCAGTTTTGAAACTAGGGAAGATTCGAAACTACTCTAAACCCAAGCATTCCCCTTAGCTGAGTCAACCAATTTAACACCAAATCGAGCTAATTAATGCACTTACTGAATTAAATATTTCTTATCGTTCTCCACATGAGCAACACTGCCCATAGATAACCTACTAAGGGCATCTACCACTATATTAGCCTTGCCCGGGTGGTACAACACACTCATATCATAATCTTTAAATAATTTTAACCATATCCTCTAATAAAGATTCAACTCCATCTTAGTAAACACTTACTTCAAGATTTTATGGTCTGTGTACACATCAACATGCACACCATACAGATAATGTCTCTAGATTTTCAAATCAAGCATAACAGCAGCTAATTCAAGATCATGGTTTGGGTAATTCTTTTCATGAGGCTTAAGTTGTTAAGAGGCAAGGCTACGACCTTATCTTTCTGCATCAACACACAACCCAAACAAACTTTGGAGGCATTACAATAAACAACAAAACCATCTATACCATCAGGTAATGCTAAGATTGGGACTAAAGTGAGTTGAGTCTTTAACTCCTGAAAACTCTTCTCATAGGAATCTGACCACTGGAACTTAACTTTCTTTGGGTTCATGTAATAGATGAGAAACCTTCAACAAAATGGCGGTAGTAGCCGGATAAACCCAAGAAACTTCTAATATCGGATAGAGAGATAGGTCTAGGCCAATTTCTATGGCTTTTGTCTTTTGGGGATCTACTCTAATGCCATCGACGAAAATAATATAACTAAGAAAGGATACTGATCTTAGCCAAAATTAACACTTACTGAATTTGGTGAACAATTTATAATCTTTAAGAGTTTGGAAGAAAATTCTAAGATGATCTACATGGTCATCCTCGCTACAAGATTACACAAGGATATCATCTCTGAAAACTATGACAAACTTGTCTAGGTACTATTTGAACACTCGATTCATGAGGTCTATGAAGGATATTGGGGCATTGGTTAGCTCGAAGAACATGACTAGAAACTCAAAATAACCATAACGGGTTTTGAAAGTTGTCTTTGGAATATCACATTCTCTTACTTTAAGCTGATGATAGCCGGATCTAAGGTCTATCTTTGAGAAATAACTTGCACCTTGGAGTTGATAAAATAAGTCATAAATTCTAGGAAGAGGATATTTATTCTTGACTATGACTTTATTTAGATGATGATAGTCAATGCACATTCAGAAAGAACCATCTTTATTTCGCATGAATAGGATGGAAGCGCCCCATGGAGAAACACTAGGCCTTATGAAACCTTTATGTAAAAGATCTTTGAGTTGCTCTTTCAACTCCTTAAGCTCTGCGGGAGCTATACGATAAGGAGGGATAGAAATAGGCTGATGTAACAACCCGAGATCTCATCCCAAGACGTCACACGGTGCTTATGGACCCGAAGGACCACAAGCTAACCCTTTACTAATATTTGTACCTATACATTGCATAATAGCTGAAATAAATACGGAAACTGGTCATAAGGTTCAACATATCTATACATACTCAAAACTAAAAGCTGAATATTAATACATCTGTTATCTATCTAAAAAGCCTCTAAACTGTGTGAAATGTGGAGTTGATGGGACATGTCTCTAACTAACTCAGTCAACTAAGAATAAACAAAATTTGATGCAGTAATAGTAAACTGAGATTCGTCCTCGAAAGAAGAGGACTCACTACTATTGCTGCTAACTGGAACTGAACTACTGAGGAAACTCTGGTTCCTGTGCCTCTGAACCTATGGTGCCAAATAAAACACCATAGCGCAAATGCGTTAGTATAGGAATGTACTGAGTATGTAGACGAGGTAAGGCTAAATGCAAGGGCTCATGTATGCACAATATCTAAACTGAATAATCATAAAAATGTTGCACGAGAACACATACATGAATGCACAGACTATAATTACAATCATCACAACTCTAGATACTAAAACTCGAATATCACTTTATCGCAGACTAAACTCACTAATGGCACTGAGATACTGAATCACTGATTCATCTGATACTGATAACTGAGGATCTAGATGTACTTACATCAAGGACTAAATTCAGAGCTTTACTACTTTCGACTGACAGGATTTGACATCAACCTCTCTAACGGATAATTTCAAAAACTATTATCAATGATAAGAAATATGAATATATCTGAATCTAACAACAAGGATACTAAATAAAATCTGAGAATGTGAATCAAGCCTATTTGGAGGCATATCTCTGAATATGATATCAAATAACTGTATATGATACAAACCCTATCTAATGGGATGATCCATGAATCAATGGAACTATCTAAGTTTCTTCTAATGATAGATGACTGTATCTAACAGTTCTGATTTCTCAAGATTGATACTAAAACTGAGACTGTAATTGAAATTGAAAGTATAGGAAGTAGTCACTTAACTGGCATGCCCCGACCTACCACAGGTGGGCTCCAACCTCTACCCCCGATTGGGAGGGTGCCAATACCATGCCATGGGTAAAGACGTTATCTCTTCTTTTTGGTAAATCTTCTCTGATGCATGATCCTCAGCAGAAAGTTGACCAAAGGCAATATAATAGTCAAATACTCTCTCTCTAAAGGTGACAGCCTTTTCTAACAGTGACTCTTGTATCCTGCGCTGGCTATGCAGTTCTGGAGTTTAGAGATTGCTACTAACGACTCCGGTCTCTCTCGTTGATGGGAAGAGTCGCCATCCCTTCCCTCACTCGATGCTAGTTTCTACTCCCAACTGAATAACTCTGACTGGATTCTTAACTGAACACAACTAAACTGAATTTGATACTGATCATGTTTCCCAAAAGATCTGACTGAGTTATACTAAGATTACTTAGTTCCAAATCTAGCGGAAATGGTACGAAATCCTGGTATCTAACTGACGATACAAAGCTTGAATAAATTACTTGAATTGCTTCTGAGATTAGAATTGAATCATTTGAATACTATTAGATCTGAGCTAATTACAGGATTGAGGCTAGATTGTTAGCGATACAGAGATTACAGAGATAACTGAGATTACTGAGCTTTCTAAGTTCTGCACTTGTCTGAGGATACAGAGTTCTATAGTGCACTGAGTTCTGAGAATCATGGATCGACTGGAATTATTGTGAAACTGACGCGGGCTCTAGACAACAGCTAAATTATCGGGTATAAATACCCCTAGGACTCGATAACATAAAATAAAGTATAATCATTCCTCTATCATCACAACCATTCATTCATTATCATCATCACAATCATTCATTAAAGAATCTCTTCAAGCATTTAGGAATCATATCATATGTTCATCCTCACAATAACTAAGACATCACTTCGAGCATTTAAGAAACATAGATCTCTATTCATCATCACAATCACTAATGGATCACTCCAAATATTTAAGGATCATCAACATCAGTTCACCATCGTATACTAGCCTAGAGAAGACATGCTATAAGTCCACCGACCGAGCTTCATGAACATTTCATCAACAACCATAACATATAACAATATCATAGAAGTCATTATTTTCATAAGGGTGAAGCATGCATTTGTCATTTAGGTCACAATTTAACTACTATACATGATTTCTACTCTCTTGGGCATTTTATCAAACACCTCACATGCATGACATAGGCATAGGTGTAATCATCAACATACTCACCATGATTAACCAAATTTACATGTCTTCAACTCACATAATAACATAGATTCATACAAACCGCATAAATATTCCATTTTCGAAATTATTCAACATCAACAACAAAAACACAATCCATTTACCACATAAATACCACATACTAGGGCCCAGGATTGATAATCTTGTATACAAACATGAATCACAACTCAATCATAGAAAGCACATCAATCTTTACTCACAAAAATCATTAAAATTCATAAACATAAAATCTTTAAGATTTAGAAAAGGGTACTTGAGCTTCTTGGATGAAAGGGACCCAAGAATCAACATCTACATACCTTAGGGAAACTCTTTTCTTGAAAGCCTTCGAAAGATTTCATAATTCCTCTTGATTCTCCCTTGATTTTTGGTTGAAGAAGAGAGGGGGATTTAATTTTTTTGGAAACCCTAGTTTTCTTGGGTGGAAGGAGAGAAAATGAGGCTCAAAGACCTTTAGTGGGTATTTGTCGAGGTTGGGAATGAGTAGAAAAGACCAAAATACCTTTGAGAAAATCCTAAACTAGAGCCCAATTTTTGGTCCTGGCGCAACGCGCCACAATTGTGGCCCTTCACTGGATTTTGACAACATGTTGTGAACTTGAATTTCACCGCGATGCGGAGAAATCGCGGAGGCTTGCTGGAATTTGACGATTGCCATTTTGGCTAGCTCCGCGACGCACCAGAAGGCCAGGTGATACATAGTCTCACTAAAATGGCTCTAACTTTTCACCCAAGTGTCCAGTTTGGGTGAATTTGGTATGAATGGAAAGCTTATTCAATGCTCTAAATGGAAAAAATTGGAAATTAGGGAAATTCCACATGATTCAAAGTATTTCATACTTGGGAACACACTTTTGAAACTTTTAGACTCGGATTTTTGCTTTACTGAATACGCTCTAAGGCTTAAATTGGAAGAGGACTTTGTAGGGTATTACAGCTGAGTATCTGGGAGAAGTTAAATACTAAATTCTATTTCCCTATCGGGAGGTACCCCTGGGAGATATTCTGGAAACTCATTAACTACACTAACTGACTGAATTATTGGAGTCTCATACTTTGTGTCTTTGGCTCAAACTAGATGGAAAATACAACCTTTGGATATCAACTTTTTGGAGTTAAAATAAGATATGAAATGACTCTTGGGAGACACTGAATTACCTGATCACTCAAAGACTGGCTCATCTGGAAACTAAAACTTTACTACTCGGGTGCGACAATATATGGTTGCATAACAATAATGAAGCCAATCTATACCAAGAATAAGATTAAAGTAAACCATATCTAACTCTATTAAGTCTGATAACATGACTTTATAGAGGACAGTGATAGGATACTTTCTATAAATCTTTTTAGCAACAACTGACTCACCTACTGGAGTAGAAACAAAGAAAGGCTCAAGGATCTTTTCAGAACTTATCTCAAAATTTACTGCAAATAATGGGGTCACATAAGAAAAACTTGACCCAAGGTCTAACAACATATAAACATCAAGATGAAAGAAACGAAGCATATCAGTAACAACATCTGGTGAATCCTCCTGCTCCTGACGGGATAGTAAGGCATAGAACTGCTTTTAGCATTGACTTTCACCGTTACTACATGATGCGTCCTGAGGAGGGGCTGGGCAACCTAAAGGAGATGGTGCACTAGTAGCCTAAGTCTGGGGATGAACATCCCTTTTTCTCTGTCTAGCATGCAAGCACTCTTTGATTCCGTGACCCACCTAGCGACAACCATAACAACCTTTCTGGCCCCACATACATTCACCCGTATGATTATTACCAAACTTAGCACATCGGAGATGATTGGGCTTCCCACTCATACTATTCTGAGATCTAGAAATAGAAAACTTACCCCACTATTCCTGCCTGTTCTCGGGTGTAGGAGCACTGGCTGAAAAAGGTGCAGGCATAGATAAATGAGTTTGAAACTGTGAACTATTTCCTCCTCCAAACCTATTCTGACCATGATCAAACTACCCTATTCTAGCCCTCTTATTCACACTCTCTCTTTACTGTAACTTCTCTACCTTAATCTAATGAGCATGCATCATCAATCTAGCTAAATCTATGTCTCCAATGAGCATAGTAGTCCTACACTCCTTAACTACCAACCTAGACACACTAGTCACTAACTTACTCATGCTTGACCTAGGTTTAGCCATCTGATCAGGGGCATACTTAGAAAACTGATTGAACTTGAGGCAATACTCCTTCGCTTTCATTGAGACGGCCTCAGGTTCATAAAATCTTCTATATTAGCTTCCCTCATCTCATGTGGGAAGAACTTGTCTAAGAACACATCCTGAAATATCTGCCAAGTCATGGAAGTTGCATTCTCTCCTCTACTTTTCTTCCACATCACCACCTAATCATATGAAACATCCTTCAGCATATAGGACGCCAATTCAACACTCTTCTCTTCAAAAATATGCACAATTTGGGTAATATTTTTCACCTCATCTAGATAAAATTGTAGGTCCTCACATTCCTTTGACCTAAAGAATTCTGGCGAATTCATTCTAATAAAATCTCAAATTTTGGTTGCGGCTAAGTCTCCATCTTCCAAAAGTGGGGCTGCAACCTGATGTTTACCCTAAACATTAGCTGTCACAGCTTGGGCTAGCACCTAAAAGGTAGCCCAAAACTCTGCATGTGATACATTCTCATTTAAAGGATCTACGGGATGAGGTGGCTAGTTATCAGTTCTGCATGCGTTAACTCGACGAGAAAGCATTTTCTGTCACATTAAAGCATGAGTTAGAAGTATATAGAGACCCTGAATGCACGATATATCATGAAAGAAGAGACAATTTCCTAAAATTCTCCATAGCCTCTTGCTTATAAATGTGGCACACTTCACACCGATGATCAAGACTCTACGTAACACAGCGTGTTTGATGATAACGCTCAAACTACTCTCATATGAGAATGTTAGCGATCGTTGTCAATATATAAACCAACTGGGTTGGGGTCGAATCCCATAGGGAATATGGTGTGAATCTGAGTTGTATGCGAGTTAATCAACTAATAGTTAGTAGTTTTTGGTAAATTAGGGGTTATGAGAATTTAGAAAATAATTGTTGGTCACTTTAGTTTCAGTGTTTGTAATCAAGATTTTATGGAAAACCAGAATTATGTTCACTAAGGGTTTTGGTACTTGACAAATGCTAATAGGGATTCAAGATTCTCACGATAGGTAGGAACAACAGATGGTCTTTATCGAAGTTATACCTAAATGTCTCTCTACCTACTTAAGCATTTAATTACCTAATCCTCTTGGACTTAGGGAATTTATATTCAGTGAATAGACTTCACCTTAGGTTAATTAACCTTGTTACAATTTCAATTATTAAATGGAAGGTTGGTAACTTCCAAGTCGTTGTTAATAATTCATTTCCTACTATAGTTTATTTCTTATATCAAGCAAATCAAAGCAGGTGCTATCTATCGTTTGCAACCAATAGACAATAATTAAAACCTCAGAATTATCAAGGAGTCCTAATACCTTTAGAATTTTGAACCCTTAGCAACTTACCGAGACCTAACCCATAAATCCCATAATTCGGGTTAAAGGGATTTAGCCACTCATAATGTAATAATCGATACAACAAGTTGAATTCATAATTATAAAGATAAACTTACAGCAAGATGAATAGCAACGAGTGTTTCTCAGATTAGATCAAAGTAGAAATCCCAAAATATTGATGATAATCTCTTCAAAGTTAATTGTTTTGTTCAAGACAAGAAACTAGAGAGAAAATAACAAAATACGCACATTCCAAAATAGGTTCAGAATCCTCTTAGAAAACCCTAAACTATGCTTTAAATACTTCAGCCTAATTATGGAAACAAAATCAAAGAGTTCAGTGTTCTTCTCGGATTAGGTGACGACATGTGTGATGACGTATCAGGAGGCTGATGACTTATCACGGATGTAGTCAGCTCCTCTTCATTTTGACAATTTTTACTTAAGGCTGACGGTGAATCCTGATGGCTTATCAAAACTGTGATGACATATCAAACAATGTTGTTACTTTCTTACCTCAGCTTCCTTGTTCTATCTAAGGCTGACGGTGACTCTGACGGCTTATCATAATGTTGACGACTTATCACATGTCGTCGTCACTTCTTCCAACTGAATGCCATTCTCTTTTAAGGCTAACGATGAAGCTGATAACCTATCAGAGTGCTGATGATTTATCAGGAATGTCTTCAGCCACACTTCTCTTCTATTTTCTTCAGATTTCAACTCTTTTACTTCTATCATTGTTGGCTTTCTTGCCTCTTGACTTCCACTGCAAAATCAAAGATAAAACAATCAAAAATGACAAAAGTTTCTTAAGACTTTGCAATTATTCTTAGTTAAAAACCTCAAATGTGTTAGCATATGCTCACATATCAACACCCTCAACTTAAAACAATTGCGTGTCCTCGAGCAACTAAAACACAACTAAGAGGATACAAAGTACATTTAGTAGTCACTTCTCTATATTATCTCAAAACATCTTCACCATATCCAAGGTCAATCAATTTACAAACAACTGTGTATGTTATTGAAGAGCAACAATGTGACACACAGGAATCAATATATGGCATCAAATCAGCAACAATGACCATGCATGTATCAAGCTTACACTATCCAAACAAGTTAGCAACTAGAAATATAACCAGTGTGGTCTCACTACAAAGAAGTCCTATTGCACTTATATCAGACATCACATATGTAACCATAGGGACAATTACAAAACACTCACCATCAGAATGAAGTTCCAATAAATGTATGCCAAATACCATAGGCTTACCCTTATTTTCATTACCAAGATCTTCAGATAGGTCAGCTAGGTTTACTATAGGTTTTCTCTTTGGCTTGTAATGTAGGCTAGGGCCTGGTATGATACTCGATAATATTTAAAGTGACTAAGCCTCCTTGAAACTACACTATCTTTTGGGGTCTCACTCATTTACCTTTTTCTACTCTTCTCTTTTCTTGATCATACTTATTTAGGATGGGTGCGGTTATTTTCTACAATCACTTCTTCTTTTTCACAACTTTTCTTTTCTTGCTCTTTTCCACCGCACCTAGCTTTTTATTCTTTTCTTTTACTCTACCTTTCTTCATACTCATTTTACATCACACACCCCTATGATATCCACCCTCAACTTAGGCCATTTTCCTAAGTCAAGGTGCACAGTGTTCAAGGAGGACCAGGACCAAAATAGGTTCATTATGATATAAATGGATCGGTGATAGGTATCATAAAAAGAAATAGGCTATTTAGGGTCAAAATAGGGATCAAGGGATATTATGCATACAGGGAAGGTCATTTAGGCTAAAAGAGGACTGATATCAAAATGGCCTATGATCCTTTCCCAACCCCTATCCTTCAACCTAGGTAAGACTAACTGGGCAAGTTCTAAATCCAACATACAAAGGGAACTAAGTAAAATCTCACACGCACATGGCACATAAGTATATTACAAGTTACTACTTATCTGATTCATGCAATTGTTTAGAAATGGTTATCAAGTTACTAGAAATAATACCATACAAAGATGAACGGTGGTCACAATTAGATCAAATCACACAGTTAAAGAATTAGAACACTTGAGAGGTGTTCCCAAAATAACAAAACCATGTTAACTGCCTCAGGTAGTTGTATTTCTCCTAGTCAACTACAAAACATTACAACAATAACTCACCCTACACCCTCAACTTAAAATCAAAGGAAAACTAAACTAAGGATTAGGGTATACTTGGGGTAGATAAAGCACGGAGATCATGGGTTGCCTCCCATGTAGTGCCTGATTTAACATCGCGGCATGACTCAGGTGTCTTGATTACTTCAGACTTCATCTAGACAGATAGTAGCAGTACTTTTCATCGAGTCTTTTAGACCAATATAAATTTTAACTCGTTGCCCATTTATCTTGAAAGTGCTGTCATCTTCATTTTCAAGTTCTACTACTCCAAATGAGTAGACTTGACTAACTCTAAATAGGCCTGACCACTTGGATTTAAGATTACCTAGGAATAGTTTGAGTCTGGAATTGAACAGAAGCACCAAGTCACCTTTTTGGAATTCTCATTTCTTAATCCTCCAATCATGATACTTCTTCATCTTTTCTTTATATAGGTCTGCTCTTTCATATGCCCTGATATGAAATTTATCCATCTCATTCAGTTGTCCTAATCTTAGCTCTGCTGTCTTCTTCCAACTTAAATTTAACCTTTTGAATACCCATAAAGCCTTGTGCTCCAGCTCTATTGGTAAGTGGAATGATTTTTCATAGACCAACTAGAACGGTGACATACCAATGGGTGTCTTAAAAGCAGTTCAGTATGCCCACAAGGCATCGTCAAGCTTTTGAGACCAGTCTTGTCGACTAGCGTTTACTATTTTGGCTAGGATGGCTTTAATCTCTCGATCTGACACCTCCACTTACCCACTAGTTTATGGGTGATGTGAGTGGCTACTCTATGCTGTTTCACCCATATTTTGCTAAGGAAGCTCAAAACACTTTGTTGCAAAAATAAGATCCTCCATCACTTATAATAGTACATGGTACTCCAAAGGGAGAGAAGATGTTCTTCTTGATAAAAGCAACAACCCTCTTTCCTTCATTATTAGACAATGCAACAACTTTGACCCATTTCAAGACATAGTCAATAGCAACTAAAATATACTTCAACTCATACGAGTTTACAAAATGACCCATTAAATTGATGCCCCAGACGTCAAATAATTCTACTTTAAGCATATTAGTCAAAGGCATCTCATGTCTTTTGGAGATCGACCCCTGCCTCTGACATTGGTCATATTTCAGCATAAACTTATGAGCATCCTTGAAAAATATTGGCCAATAGTAGCTGCTCTGCAATACCTTCCTAGCCGTTCGGTCACCTACATGGTGACCTCCAACTGGGGAAGCATGACATGCTTCCAGTATACACAATACATCCACTTCTGGTACACACCTTCTTATAATATTGTTAGCACATCTCCAAAAAAGATACGGCTTATCCCAGAAGTAATGCATCACATCATGAAGAAATTTCCTTCTTTGATGGAAAGAAAGATTTTCTGGAATGACCTCACTCACAACATAATTTGCAAAATCAGCGTACCAAGGCAACTTTTCTACAGCAGCAGCCAAGATCTCCTCATCAGGAAATGCTTCATTTATCTCCATTTTATCACTAATTTCCTGCTCACCTTCCATTTTAGACAGATAATCTGCAACCTGGTTTTCACAGCCCTTCTTATCTTTGACTTCAAAGTCAAATTCTTATAACAGTAACACCCATCTAATCGGCCATAGTTTTGCATCCTTCTTAGTCATCAAATACCTCAAGGTTGTATGGTCAGTGTAGACCACCACCTTGGTTCTAAGGAGATAAGCCCTAAATTTCTAAAAAGTATACACTACAACCAGGAGTTCCTGATCTATGATGGTGTAGTTCTTTTTCACTCCATTCAGTGCTTTGATGGCATAATATATTGGATGAAACAGTTTTTCCTTCTTTGGTCCCAATACAGCTCTAAGAGCAAAATCGCTTGCATCACACATAATCTCAAATAGTTTTAACCAGTCCGTTGCATCGATGATAGGGGCCTCGACCAGCTTCTTTCTAAGGAATTCAAATGCCTTCAAGCAATCATCATCGAATGAAAACTTCATTTTCTCCAAAAGTTTGTAAAGTGGATTTACAACCTTCGAAAAGTCTCTTTTAAACCTCCGATAAAAACTAGCATGTCCAAGAAAACTAGGCGCTCTTTTCACTGAAATGGTAGATGGTAGTTTCTCAATAAATTTAAACTTGGATCGATCAGCCTCTATCCCTTTTGCTGAAATTTTGTGCCCGAGAACGATGCCCTTCTTTACCATATAGTGCCATTTCTCCTAATTAAGCACCAAATTTAATTCAACACATCGTTTCAAGGCCATACTCAGGTTTGCCAAACATAGCTCAAAAGAATCACCCACCATATAGAAATCATCTATAAATACCTCTATGGTGTCCTCCACCATACCTGTGAAGATAGACATCATGCACCATTGAAAAGTAGCGGGTGCATTGGATAACCCAAACGACATTCTCTTAAATGCAAAGGTCTCATATGGGCATGTGAATGGCATCTTCTCCTAATCTTGAGGAGCAATACAGATCTAACTATATTCAGAATAACCATCCAAGAAGCAATATCATCCCCTTTTCGGCCAATCGATCAAGCATTTAGTCCATAAAGGGCATCGAGAAGTGGTATTTCAATGTCCATCAGTTTAGTTTGTGGTGTCCATGCAAACTGTCCACCCAGTCATAGGCCTGAGTTTAATCAACTCATTTCTTTCATTTGCAACCACAGTCATGCCCCCCTTTTTGGCATACATTGAACTGGGCTCACCCATTTGCTGTCAAGAAATAGGGTAAACCACTCCTGCATCCAAACACTTAATAATTTCCTTCTTAACCACCTCTTGCATTAGTGGGTTAAGACGGCATTGGTGCTCAATGGTTGGAATACAATCTTCCTCAAGTTGTATTTTATGCGTGCAGATGCCAGGGGAAATGCCAATAATATCTGCGATAGTCCATCCTATTGTTGTCTTATGCCTCTGAAGTACTGAAATAAGTTCTTCTATCTAATGTTCACCCAAATCATCCACAATAATAATGGGTATCGTGTTTTTGTTGCCCAAAAATACGTAGGCAATTCTTTCAATTCCAACACTATGGCTCTTTAATGGATGACTTAGCCGGTGGTGTTGGTCGATTAGAAAGATCAAGGTCTATCTTCTTAGGAGCATAAGAGTATGAACCCAATCATAATAGAGCACAAACAGTCTCTTCATACTCCGCAATGCCTTCATGATCAAAATTCATCAAAACTGTGGCTAAAGGCTCGATAACAAGTTGATCCTCTATTGACACCTCCTGTTCATCCTCATAATACATATCAACAACTGAGAACACACTTATTTCTTCATGCTGCTTCGTCGATTGGTACACCTCAAATTGCACCACTGACTAATAGAAGACAGATCGGTCTTCATGGTAGTCTCACTTGAGTTGGTATCCTTCACTCGCTTTAATAATTTAGCCATCATGTCCTCCATGGACATCTTTTCAGAACTTATTGTAGCAGCATCATGATTTTCAGAAGGGACATATAGCCCGCTCCTATCATTATTCCTTCTCTAATTTTCTTGCTTCTGATTCTTATATCCAAGATTATCATAATAATTCCGACCTTGATTCCCTTAGTTGTTTCCTCAGAAATCGCCCTGATTATTAACATAATTTGCCTCTTCTTCTAGATCAATATCAAATCTATCTTGAGATCCCACAACTTTCACCTTCTCAGTTTTCCCTAATAGCAGGTGCTTGGTTAGCAAGTCCATCTGCATTTTTAGGTGAGCCATGTCTTGGTCATGCTCCTCGTCTCTTTTGCATTTTTCTGCATTCATACCCACAAAAATAGTGGGGCTTGCTACCACAGAGTCTCTGGTATACCATACCCGACTCGGTTTGGTCATTCTCTCTAGCAGTTCTAAAGCTTCTGAGATGTAAGATCAATAAACGAACCACCACCAGCATTATCTATAATTGGTTTTGTCACAGAGTTAAGAGCCCTGTACAAAGTCTCCATCAAGTATATGTCCGTCATATTATGGTCCAGACACTGTGTCGGCTTCTTTTTTAATCTCTCCCAGGTTTCATACAAAGCTTCAGTTGGGAGCTGTCTGAAGTTACTGATCTCATCCCTTAACTGTACCCTCCTGGAAGGTGGAAAGAACCTTTCTAGGAAATCTCCTTTCAACTGCCTCCAGTTGGTTATAGAATCGGGTGTCAGCTCGTTAAGCCATAATATTGCCTCCCTAGACAGAGACAATGGAAACAATCTCAAACGGATAGCATTCTGACCTACTCTTGGGTATCAAAAGATTTACAGATGATGACAAAGTTCAAATTTGGGTCATCCCTAAGAAGGCCACCAAACAACCCCTTTAGATTAAGGAGTTGAACCATACTACTCGTAATGCTCAACTTTACCCCTGGTGCCAATGTTGGAGGAATAATTGCACCCATAGCACCTAATGCATCTATTCCATCATCATCATCATTGAAATCATATTGGACAGGCTGGCGATCCTGCCTTGCTCTGAACGGACGGTTCCTGTTGGCATTACATCGTACTGGTGCATCTATTTGTTCTGCAAGCCTTGGGTTACCAGGGTTTAGTAACTCCTCATCTCCAAAATATTCATCCTCAGGATTTGGATATCGTACTTGTTGACCAACATTCTGCACATTCACTTGAGCTCTAGCTAAGGCTGCTAATTGTCAGCCTCTTGCTGGTCTGCCATTCTGCCGATTAGTTATGGTTTCATATTAAATAGTAATACTGGTCCTCCAATACTTTTGGTTCTTGGAATATACCATAAAATTCCTGTAGAAAACAAAAACAACAAATAAATGTAAAACTAGGAAACTTAACTAACAGTCAATTAATGCACACAAATATTAATTTACAATCGTATTCCCCAGCAACGGCGCCATTTTTGGTAATGTTTAAACTACACCTCTCATATAAGAATGTAAGCGATCATTGTCAATATATAACCCAACTAGGTTGGGGTCGAATCCCATAGGGAATATGGTGTGAATCTGAGTTCTATGCGATTTAATCAATTGATAGTTAGTAGGTTTTTGTAAATTGGGGTTTATGAGAATTTAGCAAATAATTGTTGGTCATTTTAGTTTCAGTGTTTGTAATTAAGAGTTTATGGAAAACCAGAATTATGTTCACTATGGGTTTTAGTACTTGAAAGATGCTAATAGTGATTCAAGATTCTCATGATAGGTAGGAACAACAAATTGTCTTTATCGAAGTTATGAATAAATGTCTCTCGACCTGCTTAAGCATTTAATTACCTAATCCTCTCAAACTTAGGGAATTTATATTTACTGACCAGACTTCACCTCAGGTTAATTAACCTTGTTACAACATCAATTATTAAATAGAAAGTTGGTAGCTTCCAAGTCCCTGTCAATAATTCACTTCCTACTATAGTTGATTTCTTATCTCAAGTAAATCAAAGCAAGTGTTATCTATCATTTGCAACTAATAGACAATAATTAAAACCTCAGAATCATCAAGGAGTCCTATTACCTTTAGAATCTTGAACACATAGCAACTTACCGAGACCTAACCCATAGATCCCATAATTCAGGTTAAAGGGATTTAGCCACTCATAATGTAATAATCGATACAACAAGTTGAATTCATAATTTGAAAGAGAAACTTACAGAAAGATGAATAGCAATGAGTGTTTCTCAGATTAGATCAAAGTAGAAATCCTAAAATATTGATGATAATCTCTTCAAAGTTAATTGTTTTGTTCAAGCCAAGAAACTAGATAGAAAATAACAAAATACGTGCATTCCAAAATAGGTTTAGAATCCTCTTAGAAAACCCTAAACTATGCTTTAAATACTTCAGCCTAATTATGGAAACAAAATCATAGAGTTCAGTGTTCTTCTCGGATTAGGTGACGACATGTGTGACGCCTTATAAGGAGGCTGACGAGTTATCATGGATGTCGTCAGCTCCTCTTCATTTTTGACAATTTCTACTTAAGGATGATGGTGAATCCTAATGGCTTGTCAAAACTGTGATGACATATCATAAAATGTCGTCACTTCTTCACCTCAGCTCCCATGTTCTGTCTAAGGTTGACGGCGACTCTGACGGCTTATCACAAGTATGACGGCTTAGCACATGTCATCGTCACTTCTTCCAACTAAATTTCACTCTCTGTTTAAGGCTGACGATAAAGCTGATAACCTATCAGAGTGCTGATGACTTATCAGGAATGTCTTTAGCTACAGTTCTCTTCTATTTGCTTCAGATTTCAAATCTTTTACTTCCATCATTGTTGTTTTTCTTGCCTCTTGACTTTCACTGTAAAATCAAAGATAAAACAATTAAAAACGACAAAATTTGCTTAAGACTTTACAATTATTCTCAGTTAAAAGCCTCAAATGTGTTAGCATATGCTCACACATCATCTGACTCCCTAGGAATCTCTAAACCTTAAGCTTTGATACAAATTTTTTAATGCCCCAAAAGCTGAGTTTCTGGGATGTCACACGGTGCTCCAAACTACAAGTAGTCCTGAGCTAACCCTGGTTGCTTTCTCCTAAGTCTGGGTCTCAAAATAGGATAAAATAAATATAAAAACATAATAAATGCAGAAATTTTATCGGAATCATACTAACCCACAAGTATTGGTACAACAATATTGAAAAATATAGATACAAAATCAAAAATCTAAATTGAATCTAGTAGTCCGACAAGCCTCTACTAACTGAATCTGTAGAGTCACTGGGACAAGCCCCAGCTGACTCAAATTATCTTAAATGAATACGGAAACATCTATTAATAAAATAAAAATATGAATAGCTAAGTCCCCGAACTATGAGGACTCACCAACTGCAAGGATTTAGATTACATGCTTTGAAATCACTCACGCTCCAGAGACTGAGCACCTGTGAGACAATGTAGCACACAGACATATATGTGGATCGGTACTTTGAGGATGTACTAAGTATATGGGATTGAATGCAAATAGGTAAGCAATATCATCATAATTTATAAAATCATGCATGCTAAATGTAAATGAATCACACAAGCTTGAGTAATCTGAAATCTAAAGATCATAAATCATGAATAGTAAAGCACATAATATAAATCTTGTGAGTCATTACACTTAGTTCTGAAATCTGTATTCTGTTCTTATTCTCAAATAGTATAGGCTAAGTAAAAAGAGCTCATCTTTTATGTCTAAAAACTAAAAGTTGTACTTCTGCAACTGAAATCTTAAGTAAAGTAATATTTGCATAAGTTTATGAGCCTTTACACCTAATTTTTAAAATCTGGAAAATACTCTTAGGGAGGTTCTCTTAACAGACATAAACCATGTGAAAATTCATGGAGTCCAACGTTCTTGTCCCCCTAAGGAGGAATCCTCACGTTGGGGAGAAGAGTCATACTCTTGCCTGGGAGTATAACCTATCTAGGTGATCACATATCTATCATCCACATAGAAGTGGGAATAATCTAATTCCTACATTGACAGGTAGTTCTGGGGTATGAAACCATAGTAACTTACCCATCTCGGTGCTAAATACTACTCCCATTAAATCTGTATGCTCATTCTAATGAAAATCCACTTTTAAAATAGTCTAATGGTTTATGATGAAAATCAACTGTATATTTGTAAAGCTAAATCTTTAATCTAAATTCTGTAAAGTAGATTTAATATCTATTCTGAGACCAAAAGGTCAAATCTTTATCAATAATATAAAAAGAATCTAGTCATAAAGTGCTCAGCACAATCAATCTTGAAATAGCAATACTCATTAGGGCTTGATGACCCAAGCATCAAACTCATGTTAAAATATTTTAAAATCCATGCTTGATAATGTAAACATTTATAATTCAGCATAAAATCAGAAAATTTCTGCAATCTGCATGAAAATGTGAACAAAATCGTGTAATTCAGCTTCTAAATCAATGGAAAGCTCATAATCTTATGAATAGAAATATTGGGTATAAACCCTAACTTTAATTTTCATAGAAAATCACATAAAATTAAATAACTTTTGTAATTAAAAATAAGTTTTGGGCACAAGGATGAAAGGAGTATCCTTGTTCATAACCCCACATACCTTAATGATGATCTTTGATGAAAAGCTTGAATCTTGGATTCCTAATGATGCTTTGGAGATGAATTCTTAGAGTTCTTGTATTGGGATTTCTAAATCTTGAATTTTCCTGGAGAATTAATGGAGGAATTTGGATTCTTGGGGAGAAAGTTTGGTGATCTAAGATTTTCTTTAAGAGTATTTTGGTGAAAAGTGAATGTAATATGCTTAGGATAAGTTAAATCATCTGTTATTCATGACTTAGGGCTTGGGAAAAGACCAAAGAGACCCTTTTAAATTTTTTTTGGAACTGGGAAAATTTCCAAATTTGGCCTACGGCGCGACGCGCCATGATTGCGATGGCCTACTAGAAACTGTAAAATGGGACCTAAAAAGACACCGCAATTTGGAGCTATCATGATGCTCTTCTATATTTCCATTTGGGACATCACCGCGATGCGCTACTAAAAATGGACAAATGGGAAAAAGGGCTTCTCTGCGATGTAGGAAAATCGTGAAGTTTCACTGGATCTTGACGAATGGAAAATTTGACCTCTCAACGACGTGCCAATATCGCAGAGTCTCATTGAAATTTGACAATTGTCATATAAATTGTCTCCGCGATGCGCTAAGGACCCAAATCACGGTGTTTTACGATTGAAGTTTAAAATAGCCCTAACTTCTTACTCGTTCATCGAATTTAGGCGAATCTTATATCGTTGGAAAGTTTATTAAATTTTTCACACAATGGGAGGTCTAAATCTGAAAAATTCCACACGAAATAATTATTCTTAATTTTGAAAGCTATCTCTTAACATTTTAGGGACGGATTTTAGCTAGAAAAGGTACGGGGTATTATAGCCCATGTGTTTTCATATATTATATGTAAAATATTTTATGAATTGCTCTCACTTATGTTATAAATAAATATATTATTTTGG
Source organism: Capsicum annuum (assembly GCF_002878395.1). Lineage (NCBI taxonomy): Eukaryota > Viridiplantae > Streptophyta > Magnoliopsida > Solanales > Solanaceae > Capsicum > Capsicum annuum. Next base: position 18,104,889 of record NC_061113.1, on the reverse strand, counting down.
ATTGCTCTATATACCATTACGTTTGTATTGACCCCCTATATTTCAGGGTCTAAGTCTCAGTCCAGAGGCCCCGCTAAGCCATAGATTTATCAGACAGAAGTGTGCAGCTGGTGAGCCTTTTTTATTTTGAAAGGCCTGTTTTTAGAACATTGTTATTTCATTTTGGTTTTAGGTTCGACTGGGGGCTTTGTCCCAATTTCAGACAAGTTGTTAATTTCTGATGTATTAGAGATTTCGCAGACTGAAGTAGATGTTGTCTAGATGTTTATGGATTTATTTCTGTATTGTTAGATTGAACTCAGAACATGACCATGATTCCATTTTTTTACTTTTTATATTTTTACTTGTTGTATATGAAAGGAGCGCCCGGGCCTTCATGATTTGGGATGCTCATTGCAGCCAGTGCCCCAGCTCGGGTTGTGACTGTTTTACTATACTCTTGAGTAGTAATAATTGATTTTGTATTATTAATTATTCAGGAATTACTTTATTGATATGTTTTACTTTCTTATTTATGCATTTAAATAAAGTTGAGAATACTTAAGTTTAAAATAACAGTTTGATTTATTATTTTCTTGTTCAGTTAATAAATTACAACTATTTATATTAGCTAATATACATTGTCCGAAGATGTAAATTGTGTCTCAGCTATGTTTATTATTTAAAATTACATGTATATTTATTTATATTTTCCAACATACATTTGTAAGTTTTATAATGTACTGTGTATATGAAAACATATACACACATTAAAAAATGCAGGTTATGTTTATTATTTAAAATTACATGTATATTTACGTATATTTTTCAATATACATTTGTAAGTTTTATAATGTACTATGTATATAAAAACATGAACACACATAAAAAGTAGATATCTATGTATATGTTGTCATATACAACATTCATCAATGCAACATTCATCATTCCTAACAAATACATAGGAAAAAGAAAAGCCTCATCATATTCATTAAAAAAAAATCATTCTTTGTATTCTGCCAACAAAACAACTAAAGTACTTTAACTTTGAACATTCATAACAAATTCTAACAGAAAAAAAAAATTAACAATATTCTTCACTAAGACCACTCAATGCTAACTATTCCACTTTCATCAAAAATTGGTATAGTTTTTGTCCTTGGTCTTGGAGGGTCATCATTTTCACTAACATAACTTTTCTTTGCCTTTTGAATACCATATTTTCGAAGGAGTATCGCGTAACGTATTCGATGGTATTTTGCTTCAAAATCAACAGAAGTCACATTCATTCCTTTACTTAGGTATTTTGCATACCTAGCAACAAAGACTTCACAATTTCTGTTATGCATACAAAAAGGTTACACATTATTACGTAGTACTTACTAGAAATGAAAAGTACAAATACATTAACACATGTACAGTAATATTGCAAACAAAAATAGTATAGAAGCATACTTACACACTGTCACATTTTTGTTGCATAATATCTTTAAAATACTCAACCTTAAAGGGATGTTGATGCACAAACTGTATCCTTTGACTCATCTTATTCCTATATGCTTCAAGATTAGCCCAATTTGTATGAGATATTTTTTTAAAAAAATTTGTTGTCAAACAGGTAAGTTGGCAGCATCACAGCCAACTTGTGAATCTCATTAATTGATTCCATATTTCTTAGACTGGACAGTGAATCATAGATGCGTATGCATCTATTATTTAGATCAATAACAGCTAATACCTAGTAAAAATTTTCATTGCAGTTGATGGAAACATACACCTCATCAACTTGGTGCCATGGTAAACCAGATGGCATGCAATATCCCTTAATTATATTTGTTATTGCCTCTTCATTTTGGGCCACAACAACAGACTGAGCATAATCTTATTGTGTAGAAAGGATTGTATCTATAGCATTGGGATAATATCTAGAGTACGTCTTCTTAATGCAGTTCTTGAAAAAATAGTTAGTTGTTGTGAACCTATAATCTTGATCATTCCTTAATTTTGATTTGTTCCGCAAATGATAGAATATGACATCAATAAGATACAAAGGAGAAAAACAAATGAAATTCATTATGTCGTATATAATATACATGACATGCTTTTAGGAAAAACAATTTTAGACATACATATAGATAAAGCATGCATATACATATAGTATGCAGAGATATAACAGCTAAATTAAAAATATTGAACCGTTAACAGTGGCATACCTTTAACATATTTATATGTTTGTAATAAATTATATGAGAAGAAAATATTACACATAACTTTTAAGGTTAATCGACATAACACCGAGAAATTTGTATCTATAAATTTGTTTTGTCATATACATAATATTCAATAATATACACATAAATAAAAATATCAGTCTATTAACATACATAGCAATTAACAAGCACATACATAGATTAAGGCAAACATATACATATCAAGTTGTGTTACAACAGATGTATATGTTGCCAAAACTGATGTATAATTGATGTATACATATCAAATACCGCCAACTGATGTATATTATCAAGAAGATACAATTGATTTATACATATCAAAAACATACATAGCAACTGATTTATATGTATACACATCCAAATAACATATCACAACTGATTTATAATTTATGATGTGTAACATCAGATTGTTCTTGTATGGGACTGAGGTTTCAATCAAAATAGTGACCATCCATTGAATCATCACCAGAATCCATGTCTGTTGATTTATCAGTATCGCCGATAATCTATGAATAAAAAATGAGAATTGCATTATTTAATAAATGCTTTCAAAAATTTTGATGTGCTGCATATGTATATTATAATAATATACATATAATAATACACATATATATTGTAAATCAAATATAACTGTCAGACACAACATTCAATTTGCACCAAATTTTCAGCTGAGGAAAAATCATAAAATTATAGAATTAAAAAAATAATAATATATGTAACAAACTATGTATAATTATTATTTATGAAAAAATACCTTTTTATTTCTTCCAGGGTTGTGAAGATATCAATATATTCAACATCTTCTTTAGATGGTACATTTTCTATTTTTTCTTCTCCCACTTTCTGATGTTGTTGAAATTAGTATAGTATATAGTTAAGAAAAAAATTTGATAACATCAATATATGATAATAGTAATGCATCTTTAAAAAAGTATCTCTTTTTGTTTGTCTTCAATATTTGACATGATATCCATCTCGTGAACTTGATATTGTGATGATTTTTTTTCAATAGTTGAACCATCGAAATAATGATCCTTTAGATTTTGTTATAGAAGATATGCACATTTAAATTTGAAAACATCAATTTGGTTTAAACTAATTGTTAGAAATAACATTAATTTGATTCCAATTAGTACTTACTTTGAGTCCTTCCTTTTTTGTTGAAATATTTGATTCTTCACCGGCCTTATATAAAAATAAAAACATTGATGTCAATAACAAATTAAATTATTATTTTTTAATATGAAATGAAATATTTTATCTAAAGATTTTAAATAAATTTATATCCTCTAACACACGTAGTACAGTTTTAGCAAGTTAACTATTATACATATCAGTGTTATGTGTATATGATGCAATATACACATATCATTGTTGTAATGTTGTGTAATACAATTATGTTATTGTAATACATAACAAATCACATAACACAGTTATGTATATTAGGTAACATACATAGTAGACTTATGTATATATTTTATAATAGTGTTATATAATAAACATAGTAGTAATATACATAGCACTCTTATGTGTATATATTGCATAGCAGTTTAATATTGATATTTAATATACATAGCAATAAAATACATAGCATACTAATGAGTATAACTTGTGTTTGTATTGTGGACTAAATATAGAACAGTTATGTATGTTAGATAATATACATAACATAATTCATTTCTATTCAGTCAATATACATATCAAGGTCATGTGTTAATATAATATACATAACAGAATGTATGTATATTATATAACATAAGTCACACCTTTATGTTTATTATAAAACATGCATAAAAAATAATAAAAATTACATATGACAATTCTAATTCAAAAAATATAAAAATACACAAATATAAATCAAAATAAAATATAAATTAGTTAATTATATAACGTAAATAAAATTTAGTTTACCTTTTGATTTTTTGGTTGTTGTGTTTCAAACTTTGCATGAGTTCAGTGTGTTATTTATCCATTTTGTTATTTGAGTCTTCATGTTGTTTGACAATTAGATCATGAAGAAAGTTGATTGTTGTGTCTACCTGCATAGTCAAAGACAGTAAACATGTCAATGGTTTAAAAAAATTATTTTATCGTACTCACCATATGAAAAAAGTTACATAAGACTGCAGAAATAATTTTATCTCGTCCCGTTTTTCATCAGAATTTTTCTAACGAACTGACTTGCTGGATGATGATGGAGTTGTCTTTGCAGTAGGAACACGCTCTAAAGCAAAAGTTGGTGTTTATTCAGTTGACATAATTTTTCTTGAAACAGAAAATAATATTTTCTGACAAACTTGCTCCTCGACATTTGCATTATCAAAATGGACTTTCCTCTACCTCTTAGAAAATTGTGATTTTGATGCATCTATAATCAAATTTGCCTTTTTGTGAATTTCTATAGGTGGGACTGTATTAAAATTCTCAAAATCTTGTATGTCGAGGTCTGAATGTGAATCTATGTCGACAACAGATCTTTTACCAGAATGCTCGGCGGCATGTTTATGTGAAAATCCAGACTCATTGTTGTTTAATTCAAATCCCTCAATCATTTGCAAATCAAGAGTTTGCACTTCTTCACAAGTTGGCCGTAAATTATTGTATACAAACTGTTACATCATAAATAATGGCAACATTAACAATCTGTTAAAGTTAGAACATTGAAATATAAACATAAGGTCAAAAAATGTACTGTATACTTACCTTACTAAACATAGAACCCATAAACTTCTCGTACTTTACTTTGATACCAATCACCTTTCAGTTGAAAATTTGTGGAATTACATTTTTCACCCGCTCAATATCATACTATCTACCTCAGAACAACATTCATACATCCAAACACTCAGCACATGAAGCATTCCACCCATCGAGTATAACTGTTTCTTAACAAAAAAATCTTGTCTTCATGTTGCAATAAGCTTTTGAAATGAACTCTTCCCCATAGAAATTGTTCGTAACTACTATTCTTAACCATCATAAAATTCAATTTGCTAATGGTAGCATCACGTACTTGTGAATACAAAAACGTGTGAATGAATTAAATTATTGACATATTCAATGCATTAGAATTATTGTCAAAGTTCCCTAACTTGAATCGCTGAAAAGAAAAGACCTTTTAATAAAACTTTTTGAACCTGAAAAATACTTCGTCATCAATGTGGACTTCGATGATTCAATAAAGAGGTGTTTCTTGCTGTTCCTTTTACATTTAAGACCGGATATAATGGCATACTCAATAATAGAAAATTTGAGAATGATTTCCTGCACGTAAACATGAATTTTCTCCGGATTGTCTTGCTCTATCTCAAGCATAAGTAAGCATTTGGATATTTGACCCTGATAATTACACTGCGGCATGTGTAGAACTGAGCCAAAAATTATTTCACGGAATAGATTTAGAACTTCTTCACCAAGATACTCATTTATGTCTTCTCCAAAATTTCGGTTGTAATAACTTTTGGAATGCAACGGATGGGTAGGGACCTTTTTTATCCTGTATTTCATACCCTATTTAAAAATGAAACAACACATAATATGTGAGCATATGTTGTCAATGCATATATAAAACTTATGTATATTAACAACATATACATATAAACTTAAGTGTAAGACCTAAGGATTTAATAACACAGCTAACAACATATCACCAGTTATGTATATGTTAGCATATTCATAGATGTTGTCCATTTGCCTTTCCAGTGATGTATATGTTAACATATACATAAACTAAAGTGTGTGACCTAAGGATTCAGTAACATAGCTAACAATATATCACCAGTGATGTATATGTTAACATATACATAGATGTTGTCAAATGCCTCAACTACTCATATAAAAAATGAACACATATACAATGCAAAACATGATGTATATGAACTAGACATCTCAATAGTAGTTTAACACATACATACTTACAAATGTATAGACACCCATTTATTAGTTATGTATATGAACTATATAGTTCATTGTAATTCAAACAATCACCTCACCACAAATGTATATACCCAACATATGCAAAGATTTATTTTTATTTCCATAAACAGATTACGACAGAAATTAAAATTGATTAAAAAATTCATTATCTACTAACAACTAACAACAATCTCGTATTAGTTTATAGTTTTAAAACTTTCGATTATCAAAAAAAAATACCCATAACAATTTTTTTAAAAAAAATCAAAAACAAAAAAATCATAAATACCGTAGGAAGTCATGGACGTGCAGTATCATCTTTTTTGGCTTTCTTTGAGGATTTTCCGATGGTTTTTTTGACTTTTCAGCAGTAACTTTTTAAATATTTTTCATCTTGTTGGGGTCGTTATGATATTTAGATCTGTTTTCATTAAAATTAGGTTCTTTCTAATCAAAAACTTCGGAAACAAATCCAACTACAAAATTTGTTGGTTCATTATGCTCTAACTGAGTTAATCCTAAACTAAAAGAAGGAGAATCATTCATTTACTAAGTACAAAGTTGTTAATTTAGTAATTGAAATATACGATTTTTAAACCAAAAAGGGACAATAATGATATAACAACTAAATTTTGGTAAAGTAGAAACCCAAAAAATTACTTAATAAGAACATGCAACAATTTGTTCATTGTAAAATCTCCAAATCCCGTTCAAGTAAAATCTGAAGAAAAATTACTAACCTCAAATCTTAAAGTCAGAATGTCAAAAGGAGATTAAGTTGAACTTTAATGCTATCGGTTGGAATCAAGTACGGTTGTATTCAAAATGGTAACTGGTGCTTGATTGAAACCTTGTTTTTAGGGGGGGAAAGAGCCTTGTTTTTAGGAAAAAAAGCGGTGAAAGAAACCCAACACCTTATGTATATTTGGTTTTAGAGAGAGAAACATAAAAAATTGGATTTTTATAATATTTTTGGGGAGTTGAAATTTTTTGTAATAATGAAAAGATAAGTTGTGTATTTGTGTAATTTTTAGTTTATTCAATTCATTCAAATTTGGGATAATTATTGACTACCCATAAATTAACCCAGCTCACTTCACTCTAATCCAATGTCACCCATCAAAATTTGGGTTGATAATTAGTCAAAATTAATTCATGACAAATTTTGTCAAAATTATTTCAAAAAGATTTTTTCTATATCTTATATATAGTCGTAATAACAAAAAATAATTATTTATAAGATACTAAAAAGTAATAAAAGAATAAATAAAATAAACAAAGCTTAGTAAGAGTAGAGCGGGTTGGGTAATGATTTGCATTTAGTCCAACTTATTTCAGTCTAAATAATTTTTCAGAGGATCATAATTCGTTCATTTATTAACTCAATTTATCTTAACTAGCTTAAATTCAGTCTAATCCACTCATTTTTCACGTGGGGTTGAGATAAACATGCAATTTATTTTAGGGCCCTGCTAGTTCCCTGTGTAATTTGAAAAAATTCCAAAGGTGGACCTCATAAATTCAAAAAGGAGGTAAAT